>NC_134376.1:17867500-18167500 GCF_035582795.1 Mycteria americana
GTCTTCCGCTGCTTTACTCTCCCAGTCAGATGCCTTTGCACGAGCTGACCCATGGCTGCTGGTTTCCAGCAGTGGGATCACATTTTTGAAGTAGCACTGGAGGACACTATCAAATAATCTCTGGCGTTAGAGCAGGCTTACCCCATCAAAGGGCTTTTTCTCAGCAGCCCTGTTTCAGAGGAAGGGCTGCGGGGAACAGCGCTGCAAGCAGCAAACCCCCCTTGCATTTTGGCTGTGTTCTTGGTTGCACGGCAAAGAGGAGAGACCTGGGGACTGCTGCGTGCAAAGACTTAATTGAACTTCCCAGGCCAGTTAGAGACAAGAAAACATCAAAGGGTGAAAATTTCCCTGTGAATTGCTCACCAAGCTCCTTTAATTTATGGTATCTTAATTGACCAAGCCACTACCTGGGGGGTGAAGAGCAAGGCGAGCTGCTGCTGCAGCCCTGCTGCTCCCTGTAGGGAGAAAAGGGCTTTGCTGTGGGGCCACCGTCACTGCCAGGGGGAGCGTGGACCTCTGCCATCTCTGAAACCAGGGGGTCAGAGCTGGGCAGCCGAGGAAGAGCAGAAGGACCCGGGTTTCCCTCCTGGAGGGAAAAGCTGTGGGTTCAGACCCAGCTACAACAGGACCCCGCACCCCTACGAGGGCTTGTCTGAGCCACCTGCGAAACCATCTGGGCCAGCGGGGATGCGCCGGTGCTTTGTCATCCGGCACCACTCGGACGTTCACCCTGCTCCGGAGGACGTGCTGCAAAGGGGTCTCGATGAGACATTCAGCCAGCGGGGTCTGTGAGGGACTCTGCTCTGGCAGAGGCTGTGCCTGGTCCTCCCTCCTGCGGCCTGGCCAACATCCGCACGGCTGGGCTGCTGCTGCTGGCTGAGCCTTCCGTTTTCTGGTGGGAGAAACAGAGCTCAGCATAGAGCTCCTGGCAGGAGGATGAAGGGAAGAGCCTGCAAAGGGGATGTCCCGAGCACCTTGACCTTGCACCAGGGACCTAACCACGGACCAGAGACTCTACCAAGTTTCCCTGGTCAAGCTACATGTGTGCTTTCCCCCTGGAAGAGGTTGGCTTTGACCAAAGAAAGCGAGTGTTACCTGTACCTGTTGGTGAGGCTGCGTCGAAGCCCCCACGGTGCCCACGTCCCACTCAGGAGCGGGTTTGGGCAAGGGCAACGCTGCCTGTGGGCAGGGACCTCCTTGCAGTGCCTCTGACCGGCACGCACAGGGGTGATCGCATGGATCTAGAGCATCCCGTAGGTCACGTGGAGGTGAGGAAAGGATGCTGTGCCAGGACACGGGCCAGGGCACTGGGACACTGCGTTTGCGTCGCTGCCGTGATCAGACAGCCCCTGGGGCTGAGAAGTTCCCCCCTGCACACAGCCAGCTCCTGGAGATGACTTTGGGGCGGGTGGAGAGGCCACAGCGCAGTGCCATCTGCTAACACAGGTGAAGCTGGGAGCACTCTCAGGCATGGAGGTATTTCCCTCTCCACCTCTGCTCTAAAAACAATTGGACTCAGCGAGTGGATAAACTTCTTAAAAATAAAACACTGGACCCTCAGCCTGGTTTGGCAGCAGCTGAGGGGGAGCGAGCAGGTAGATACTACTTCTCCTGGCAATGGTTCACCAGTGCTGCTGAAAGTGGAGCATCTACAGAGATCTGCAACAGGATGTGGTGTCGGCCACGCTCAGCAAGCCCTGCCGGAGGCTCTGGACGGTGGCGAGGTGGGTTCGAAACTGAAACAGGCCCTTCGTCGCTCTGCCTGCTGCTGCACAACTTCCTTCACAACACAGAGAAGGAAAACGCGAGCGGTTCACAGCCCTGCTGTTCCCCCAGTGACAGTGGTGGCATTCAGGCGCTCGCCGGGTGGCCCGTGGATGGCACAGGGGCATCACCTGGGCACTTAATGCAACCACTGTCTGCCTGAGAAAGACTCCGGCGTAAGTGGTGGTGGTAAAGGCACCGAGTTTGTGGCACACGAGGTCTGGGCAAAGATACCGCAGGGTGATGGTCCTGGCTCTGCCCCTGCCAGGTCCACAGCGCCGGGGACTCCAGTCTTAGCCAAGAGCCGATGAATGGACCCTTGGCTCAATCACAGTCAGCACCTCGTTAGCTCAAGGTGGGCTCCCTCCCATGCTGCTCCTGACGCTTCTCCTCTTCTTCCACCAGGAACATGGATAAAGGCTGAGGAGCCTCGACTGATGCTGTGAACCGGCCGGGGGGACACGGGGTGGTCCATGGGACGGCCGTGCTGCTGCCAACACAGTGCTCCTTGCCCAGGCATCGCCCATGTCACGGGAGGCCTCTGATGGAAGGTGAGTGGTGGCAGGGCAGCCGGAGATCCATCATCTCGGTGGAGTTTTGGATTAAAAAATGGGACGAGGTGGGGCATCAAGGTGTGAGAACTGACAGCGGTTCCTGGTCCAAGGGCTTGGGGACCGCTGTGCTGGAACAGGGGGAATGGCTGTCTCCGAAGATGAATGATCTTGCTCAGACTTTTATCTCTGCGTGGGCTGGGTTTCCAGGAGGAAATGTCATTTCATGATTGTGTTCTTCACTTTCTTTGACTCCAATTTTGATAGCTGCTGCCTTGACCAAGCAGGTCCTAACAAAACAGCCTGCCATGACTTTGGGATGGCATCATCTCAAGGAGGACTTCGGCAGGTCGCTCTGGAGGGCTCTGGTTTACCCCCTGCTACCTTCAGAGTCAGATGGGGTGCTCCACTGCTGCTTTTCCCCATCACCCCTGAGCAAAGTGCCCAGGGCTTGCGCAAGACCCAACTCTCCTGCTCTCCTCTCCCACAGAGGCTTGGATCAATCGCTACCGCAAGCAGCTGGTGAGGTCCATCCCACCGCAGTTCCTGGAGGAGATCATCTGCTACCTGCGGAGGCTGGACCTCCTCACGGCAGAGGAGGCCAGCCGGGCGCAGAAGGCGAGCTCCCTGCCCGAGCAGGTGAGGGCGGTGGTGGATGTCCTGGCTGGCAAGGGCAGCCACGCCTCCCAGTCCCTGCAGACCTTCATCGAGACCACCAATTCCCAGCTCTACCTTCACATCACTGTCTATGGTAGGCAGTCCACTTTGGACCCAATGAGGGGTGTCTGCACACATGTCCAGGGTGTGGGCGCTTGCTGGAGCACCCCAAGATGTGCACAGAGCTGGGCAGCATTGGCAGCTCCGATGGAAGCGTCCATGCAAGTGACGGTGCCATCTCAGGGTCTCCGCTGGGGAAGGACACAGCCAGGAGGTGACAAGGGCTCTCTGCCAGGTCTGAGGGACCTTCCTCCAGGCCCCTCGCTGCCCTCAGCACAGCTCTCTGGGCAGCCTGAGGAGTCTTTAATGGCCTCAATGTCCAGATCACACCAGTCACTCCCAGCAGCTGGGCTGGGAACAGGGGGATGGCAGGAGGAGGATGGCTGGGCGTCCCTGACCCCATCCATAGGTGGCTGCCCCAACTTCAGGCTCTCCTTGCCACCCTCTTCCCAGGAGAGGTTTCCCTGGTTTCCCTCCTGGTTGGAAGGCTCCAGCCTTGGCTGGTGTCTGCTCCGAATCTCTCACAGCACCATCCCCTGCTTGTCCAGCCTTTGCTGGAGGGTTTAAATACGCTGTACCAGGGGCTGTGGTACCTGAGCCAGGGGAGCGGGGCAGGTCCAGAGGTGGTCACCAGGTTCAGCAAAGAGTCCAACTCATCAGACAAGTCCATGGCGATGAGGCAGGGCTGAGGTCAAGCTGGGAAGTCAATCCAGAGGTCAGGATCAGGTCCAGCGAGGGCAACCAGGTTCAGACACAGTCCAGTGGTCACCAGGCAAATGCAGAGCGATGAGGTCCAAGATCAAGGTTCAGATCAACAAGGTCCATAGCAGGCAGAGGCGCAATGTCGCCGTAGACGAGTGCTCCTACAACATAGCTTAGACAGGGGCTGAAGGCCCAGGACTGAGCTTAAATGGGCTCCTGGACCATTTAAGCCCATTAGTGCCCTCTGGGCCCTGGCACATACCTTCCTGCCCCAGACGGAAGGGCTCCGTGCGGTTTCCCCTCTGCATGGGCATGGCAGAAAAGTGAAGTAGCATCTCTCATTTGCATTTGTGGTTACCATCCTCCTCCTTACCCCCCCATTTCATTTCTCTCTGCGCAGAACCCATGGTGCAGAAGCACCTGGAGAGCCTCCAAAGCTACTATGGGAATGGCTTGGAGACGGGTCCCCTCCAGCGACTCACGAACCTGCTGCTGGTGGAAGGCTTGACCGATATCCAGCAGAAGGAGCATGACATCCTGCAGATTGAAGCCACCAAAGGCCTACGAAATGCATCCAAGAGCATCCCTCTGGAGAAGCTCTTCCTGCCTCTCTCCAAGGTCAGCATCCCACCTCGGATCTCTGTCACCATCGGAGTGGCCGGGATTGGCAAAAGCACACTGGTGAAGCTGTTTGTCTACAGCTGGGCAAAGGGAGAGATCAACAGGGACATCATCTTCGTGCTGCCCCTCACCTTCCGGGAGCTCAACACCTACGAGAAGCTCTCTGCCGAGAGGCTCATCTGCTCGGCATTCCCTCACATCACCGAGCCGAACTGCATCTCGGCGGGAGCCGCCAGGACCCTGCTGATCCTCGACGGCTTGGATGAGTTCAAGACTCCTTTGGATTTTTCCAACACGGTAGTATGCACCGATCCCAAAAAGGAGATCCAAGTGGACAACCTGATCACCAACATTATACGCGGCAACCTGCTGCAGGAGGCTTCTGTCTGGGTCACGTCGCGGCCAACAGCAGCCAGCCAAATCCCAGGCGGGCTTGTTGACCGGATGACGGAAATACGAGGTTTCAGAGCTGCGGAGATGAAGGACTTCTTGGACCAGATGTTCCTTGACAACAGAGACCTATCCGGCCAAGTCCTGCATCACATCAGGGCTAACAGGTCGTTACACGTCATGTGCACCGTGCCTGGCTTTTGCTGGATTTCTGGCTCCTCAATTGGTTATTACCTAAAAAATAGCACCGATCAATCCCAAGAAACAACCGTCGTCCCCAAGACCCTATCGGAAATCTACTCCTATTATTTTAAAATGGCCCTGAGCAGCGACTGGCCGGAAAAGCCAAGAGAAACACTCAGGATTGAGCAGGCTGTGAACAACAGCAAGAAGATAGTAGGCAGCCTGGGCAGACTGGCCTTCTACGGGCTGCTCAAAAAGAAATACGTGTTTTACGAGCAGGACATGAAGGCGTACGGCATCGACCTTTCCTTGCTGCAGAGCAGCTTGTGCAGTCGACTCCTACTCAAAGAAGAGATGCAGTCCTTCACGGCCTACTACTTCTCCCACTTAACCATACAGGAGTTTCTAGCAGCTATCTATTATTACATGGCTGCGAAGCGGGCAATATTTGACCTCTTCACGGAGAGCGGGATGTCCTGGCCCAAGCTGGGTTTCCTCAACCACTTCAAGAGTGCTGTTCAGAGGTCGCTGCAGGCAGAGGACAGGCAGCTGGACATCTTTGTGCGTTTTCTCTCTGGGCTCCTCTCCCCGCAGGTCAACAAGCTGCTCTCTGGGTGGCTGCTGGTGAAGGATGAGCACAACAGCTTCAGGAGCCAAGCCATCAGCTTCCTCCAGGGCTGCCTGAACACTGACTACGTCGTCTCCTCGCGGACGGTGAACACCATGCACTGCCTGTATGAAATTCAGCACATGGAGATCGCTAAGACCGTGGAAGAAGCAATGAAGAACGAGAGCTTGGCCGGGATGCTCACCCCTGTGAACTGCTCTGCCCTGGCTTATCTCCTGCAGGTCTCTGATGTCTGCACGGAGGAGACGAACCTCTCCAACTGCCTCACCTACAACGTCTGTAAGAGCCTGCTCTCTCAGCTCCTCTTCTGCCACAACCTCAGGTGAGTCCTGGTCGGATTGCACCGGGAGAAGCAAGCAGGGACGCTGGGCTGTGACTCAAAATCCCAGGTGTTGATGGGAGACATGGGCCCACCAACATTGTCCATCAGCAGAGAGCTGCCCTGGGGATGGCACTGGGTCAGCTCTGCTTCTGTGCTTGAGGTTTTCCACCTGTGATGGGCAGATGTCACGGGAGGGTAGTCCTTTCTCCACTTTGTTCTCCAAACGCTTGCTTTTGCTCTTTCCTTGTATCTTCTCCAGGCTGGACAATAACCAGTTTAAGGACAACGTGATGGAGCTGCTGGGCAGCGTGCTGAGCGTGAAGGACTGCCAGATCCAGAAGCTCAGGTAGGGCCTGGCCCAGGGCAGACAGGCTGTCCCTGGGGATGCAGAGTGGAGCTGGGGGCACCTTAAAACCAGGGTGAGGGTCCTCCAGGAACATCTCTCCCACTGGCTCCCCAGGGTGCCTAGTGACAAGGACAGCCCCATACGATCTCCTGCTCCCAGGCGTGGTGACCTTACCCGCCGTGTCCTCACGGTGGCTGGGCAGGCTGTCTCACCCAGCCTTTCTGGGACTGCTGGCTCCTTGCTGTTCCTAAAAATGTGTGTAGAAATCCATGGGCTATCCCAACAAACTGCTTCCCAAGGTCACGGCTGTTTGCTGGACACCCGAGGCTCTGCACGGAGCATCTGACGTATGGAGGGGATGGGCTCCCGACCCCCACGCAGGGAGATGCCTCGCCCCAGACAGATGGGTCCCCACTTTCCCCACCTCCCTGCCCTTCTTTGTGGCTGCGCATAGAGTTCCCCATGCTGCGATCTGAGCTCCCTTTTCACGACACGAACGAATTTTAAGTCTAGAAACTCCCCTTCCACCCTGTCCTTGCAATCCCCTGCCTGGTGTCCACCCCAGGCGAGCAGACCTTGGATCATCCACCACTTTGCATGGTTGTACCGCAAACCAAACGCTCCCCATGGCTTTCCTCTGGTCACCCGTCCCAGCTGCGTCCTGAGACACGTCAGGGGCTGCGAAAGCCTCTTTCTCCCCCTGAAAAACACCCGATTTTTCTTCTTCCGGGCAGCTTGGCAGAAAATCAGATCAGCAATAAGGGAGCCAAAGCGCTGGCCAGGTCGCTGATGGTGAACAGGAGCCTGACGGCACTGGAGTAAGTGTTCCCCCTTGGCCAGCTCCTGCCACCCACGTGTTCCCCGCCGGGAACCATTCCCATGGCTGCAGCGGGGCCGGATCCCACCCGGCCTGACCGAGCTGGGGAGGGTCTCCAGCCCCCGAACCCACCACCGCTCAGGAGGTGAACATAACTCTTGCGAGCTGCCAGCCTGACGTCCCACCTCAGCAGTGCCTGAGACTGCGCCACGCGGAGGCATTTGGCTTAAACCGGGCACGTGCCACTCGGGCTTTGCTAACCTTGGCTTTTCTGCCCGTCTCGCCCCAGCTTGCGGAGCAACTCCATCGGCCCCACCGGAGCAAAAGCACTGTCTGATGCGCTGAAAAAAAATCAAGTCCTGCTCTCCCTGAAGTAAGTCTCAACTTCTGCAGCACCTCTGGGAGCAGATCCCCGGGACAAGCCCCCTCCAGCCCCTCTCCTGTCCCCCTGAGGTTCCCCCCCCTCGAGGGCCAGCAGGTGGGGAGACCCTGGGCACAACCTGGTTTGGTTGTGCCGGGCAGCGAGCACGAGTGCAGCCGGCAGAGAGCCGGTGAGCAGGGCAGCCCTGAGCCAGAGATGCTGGGACCCTCCTGCCTCTCAGCGTCAGTGGGTCGACATCAAGGTCGATCCCTTGCGCGGGAGCTCGCAGGGCGCTGGTGCACGCATCTCCCATGGGAAAGGAGGGAGGGAGACCCCTGGGCAGGGATGCTCGGGGTCAGACGCCCTTCTCCCACCAGGGACGGGGCAAGCAAACGCCAGGGCAGACGACCACCACCCTGCACCCCCGCACGGCCCCTCGCCCCGCTGCGGTGGCTGCCGTGCACGGCTTCGCTCCTCTCTCCTTGCAGCCTGCAGCACAACGCCATCAAGGAGGATGGTGCCACCTTCCTGGCCGAGGCCCTGTTGACCAACCACAGGCTGACGACCGTGCAGTGAGTGACCAGGACCTGCTGTCCCCCCTCCCAGCCACCCGGCAGACCGAGGTGCCACTGACGGGGACGTGGCACCCAATATTCACGGGTGCCTTCCTCACCTTTGCAGCCTGCAGAAAAACGCCATTGGAGCCCACGGTGCCAGGAAAATAGCAGAGGCGCTGAAGCAGAACCGCAGCCTGAAGGAGCTGACGTAAGAGCAGCACGAGGCGGAGGGACGGCGACGCCAGCGCCGCGTCTCCCGGGGTCCGCGGGCAGGAGCGATGGGCAGGGGCTGGGCCACGCGACGCAGGCAGGACCGACTCTGCTAGCTTTGCCCGAGGGGGTTGGCGTGGGTGGAGGGGGGCGAGGACTGCAGCGCTGCTTTCGGAGCGACCCTGCGGAGGTGCTCTCCATATCTCCGGGGATGCAGGGAGCCACGTAAAGAACCGAGAGGCCAAGTCTTCCCTCCAGCAGAGGCAAGCGGCAGGTCTCCAGGCCCTGCGGATACATTAAAAGCTGTTTCAGCTCAAAACCAACAAACACGAACGGAGGTGTATGTAGGTTGGAAATGAGACCGCAGCAAGTTCATGCTTGTTGCTGGAGCAGAAAGAGCCTGGGGGAGACGAATCCTTTGCCGGCAGATCTAAGCCGGTGGCAGCGTGGCTGCCAGTAACGCCTGCTCTTCCTCTTGTGACCTAGACTCTCCAGCAACTCGGTAGGAGACAACGGCTCAGTTGCCTTGGCCGAAGCTCTGAAGGTGAACCACAGTCTGCAAAGCCTCGAGTAAGTCCCCCCTCCACGCCTGGTCTCCTGCTTGCCCAACAGAGCCCAGTCCAGCCTCCTCGCTCCAGCAGCACCTCCCAGGCTCCCTCCCCCGCCCCCAGAGCCCCTCGTACCACCCCAGATCCTCCCCACGTCTCTCCCACTCCACGTCCCCTGGAGCGGCACGGGGCTGTGTGTGTTTCGTGCAGGCTGGAGCACCGTGCAGCAGCCCCGGGCAATGCCGGCAGCAGCCGGGCTGGCCCTGCCTTCACCAAGGGAGGACTGAAAGAGTTAATCCTCAACCCAGATGATGATTTTTTTTTTCCGCTTTTGGAGGATACTAGCAGCTTTGGGCCTTCTCTCTCTCTCAAATGTGATGGGAATTGGCTAATGAGGAAGGTAACAGGCTGGAGCCTGGCAGAGTCAGGGTGGGATGGTGCAACCTTCATCCCCCTTGGGAACGGCAGCCAGAGAGGACCGTTCCCCCCGCCTGGCTGGAGCAGAGGGCTGATGGCTCCTGGGGACAAGTTGCTGTGCCCTGGGTCTGTCACTGGCTTCCCACGGTGTGACAAGGACCCAAAGACTGCAGGAACCACATCCCCAGCTGAGCCGGCAGCCGCGGAGACAGCCGGCCAGGGACACGGCTGCCCCGAAGTGCCAGCAAACCCCATCACCTCTGCTTGGTGGGGCTGGTGCTGCCACGGTGAGCAGGAGATGCTGATCCTGGCCTGGCTTCTCCCGAAGCTGGTCCTTTAGCCTCGGCTCCCCCCGGCTCCCGTGGCTGGGAGATGCCTGTTTCTCAGGCAAACGGGTACTTTTCACCCCAAACACGACCCCGCAGACTACCTGCGATGCCAAGACTGGCCTGTCCTCATGCCTTCCCTCATTTGTCTCAGTCTCCAGAGCAACTCCATCAGCAGCGCTGGGGTCGCCGCGCTGACAGCGGCTCTCTGCTCCAACAAGGGACTCATCAACCTCAAGTAAGTGACAGTCCCTCTGGCCACCCTGGCCACAAGCTGCTGCCGGGACAGGGGATGTGAGAACTTTTCCTTGTGCCTGGTTGTTTCGACAAGCGCTCTGGGATGCTGAAAGCAGCCTCTGTCCCTCCTCTGGCTGCGAGCACCTTCTCTCCATCGTAAGCTTTCCCCCCTTGGGACAGTATTGGTTCAGCCATGTCTGGCAATGAAATGATGGCAGCAGGGATGGGAGGCTGGGAAAAAGCCCCGATGGCATCGGTGCTCACAGCTGTAGCATGCACAGGGAATGGAGATGCAGATGCTGATGATGGGGATGCAAGTCAGACAGACTGCCTCTTGCAATAGATGGCCTCAGCCCCAGAGCCGGGGGGCGAGGGGGGCTGTGGGGGAGCAGCCGGATGCCCTGCCTCGGCCGCTCATCCCCAGCCCCATGTCTTTCCCAGCCTGCGGGAGAACTCCATCAGCAAGGAGGGAGGCCCTGCCATCGCCCACGCCCTGCGGACCAACAGCACCCTCAGGAAGCTGGAGTAAGTCCCATGGGTCCCAGGAGGGCACCCACGCTGCTGCGCGGTGTCGCTGGAGTTGTCCCAAACTCTGTGTGCGTGACTTGCGTCCTCTGTCCCCTGCCTCTAGCTTAGCGGCGAACCTGCTGTATGACGAAGGCGGCAAGGCCATCGCTTTAGCAATGAAAGAGAACCGGGCGCTCACGTCCCTCCAGTGAGTTTCCCCTTGGACCTGGATGGTTTTGAAGCCCCTTGCATGGACGAGGGGCAGGGACACTGCTCCTGGGCCTCAGCTCCTCCAGGCTGTGAGAGCATGTCACCCTTCCACGGGATGTGTGCTGTGCCATCCCGGATGGACCCACGGGGTCTTGCACATGGGTGACCTCCCAGCCTCCACCACGCCGGATGGGAGCGGATGGGTGCTGAGCCTGCGGGGATCGGAGCGTCCTCACAGCCCTGGACTTCACCTCCCGTTCTCTCCTCTTTGCAGCTTGCAGTGGAACTTCATCCAGGCAAAAGCTGCCGCGGCCCTGGCACAAGCACTACAGTCCAACAGCAGCCTGGCCAGCCTCGAGTAAGTGGGGACATGGGCGGGCAGGTCCTGGGCAGCATCTTCCTACTGGGACCTGCCCAAGGATTCTGCCCTCACGCTGCTCCAGGGGAGGTGGCTTTGCCTGCTGCCTCCTCCATGCGCTCCAGTCCATCCTGTGTCCCCGTGGCACGTCCCTGGCTGGGGATGCTGTAAGCGCATGGTGGCCTGGGGAACCCCCCAAGCCATTTGGGAAAGGCCGGCACACTGCGCCCTGCGCTTGCTGCCCCTTGCTGCCCGTCTCCCTGCTCCTGGGTGCCCGGGCCGTGGGCAGATGCAGCACTTGCATGTCTTAGCTTGCAGGAGAACGCCATCGGAGACGAGGGAATGGCTGCCCTCTCTGCTGCACTGAAGGTCAACACAACCCTGGCAGATCTCCAGTGAGTATGCAGGCTGCGGCGGGGCCCTGGCATCGCAGCCTGTCTAATCAGCTTCCCTAATTAGTACACCACGGCCACCTCACAACACGTGCTGAAGGGTCCTCGTTCTCTTGCAGCCTGCAGGTGGCTTCAGTTGGCGCGGCTGGTGCCCAAGCCCTGGCAGAAGCCTTGATGGTCAACAAGAGCCTGCAGATCCTGGAGTAAGTGCTCGGTGGGGCCACCAAGTCCCCATGGCTGTGACTGGGGGTGTCCGAGACCCTGGCCCTTAGCTTAGTACCGCTTCCACCCTTGCATTGTGTCCTACCAGACGCGGCTTGCCTGTCCCTTGACTTGCTAGTGTGGGGCCACCGCTCCCACCTCCTCCTCTCACCCGTGGACAGCACAGGGCTGTCCCGGCCTGTCCTTCCTCACCGCCTGCCTTCCTCTGCAGCTTGCGGGGAAACTCCATTGGCGTGGCAGGCGCCAAGGCGATGGCCAACGCGCTGAAGGTGAACCGCAGCCTCCGCCGGCTCAAGTAAGTACCCTGCTCCCCGGGGTGGGAACCAAAAAGAGCCTTTCCAGACCTTCCTGGAGGGAGCGGTGAGGGGATGGCCGGGCCAGCAGCTCTCAGTGGGGCGCACCCCTGAGCTGGTGGCTTATCCCAATGCCCACACACACGGCATGCATTCCTTCCTGGTGGCCACATCTCCCTGGCCGGTGCTTTCTGACCCTCCCACCTCCCGCAGCCTGCAGGAAAACTCCCTGGGCATGGACGGAGCCATCTGCATCGCCACTGCTCTGAAGGGCAACCACGGCCTCACCTATGTGAAGTAAGTGGCTGCTGAGCTGGACGGTAAGGCAGGGATGGGGGAGACCACGGGAACCATCAAGGGACCTTCCCCACCACTGGCACTGCTCATTCCTGGCTGCCCTGCAGGGACCTCCCCAATGGGGAAGGGGGCAAGGGCACCCTGTGCTCCTCCCGGCGTGACAGCCACCATCCCCACACAGCTCCAGACCCCACAGCTCCTCTCTGGGGATGCCTCTGGGGCGAAGCAGCACCCCAAAAGCCAAATACTCTCCAAAATATCACAGGGATGGGCTGGCTCAGCCCCTCCAGCTCCCCAGGGGCTTTCTCCAGCTTCTCACCTGGCTACCTCCAGGCTCTCAAACCCAGAGTCCCCTCTGACTGGGTCCCAGCAAGAGCTCCTGGATGGTGTAGGGAGGGTGCAGATGATGCTGGATGCTGGTGCAAGGCTGGGGAGCATCTCTCGTACCCACCAAGGATCCTGCTCTGCATCGTGTCCAAGCCTGAACTCCTCTTCTCTTTGCTCCCAGCCTGCAGGGGAACCGCATCGGCCAGTCAGGAGCCAAGATGATCTCTGACGCGATCCGGACAAACTCACCCGACTGCGTCGTGGACGTGTGAGGATGCCTGGCCGCAGCAAGGAGGTGGCCTGGTGGGTCCCTTCAGCCAGCGTGCCTCCGCAGGCAGCTGCTCGGCCCTCCGCCCGCCCGTCTCAGGGAGGAGAGCTGGGGCACGGAGAGCTCCTGAGCTCCCTGGCACGGCCCAGGAGGACCTGGGGCCTTCAGATCAGCGGTGCAGAAGCGTCAAGACTCGCTAGTGTTGAAAGCTGAGGGATGTGCGACCACGTCCCTGTTCATCCAGGCCCTGGGGAAGCTTCAAGGAATGGGTGAAATGCAAAAAGGAGGGAGGAGGGAGGAGGGGGCAGATCCCCCACACCAGCCCTTCTTGCTTTCATGGGTGACTTACCTGCCACCGCCGCGGCAGCGACCCCCTCCTGTGATCTCCACGGGGTTACAGCACTGTGCTCAGACCCGGCCCCAGACCAGGCGCATCCTGACCGCCCGGAGCTCTGCTCTCGTCCCGGCCTCAGTCGCTGTGGGAAAACGTTGCAGGGCCCCAGCCGGGGCTCCAGGGCTCTGCCCCCAGCGCCAGCTCTTCTCCCTCTGGTTCTGGCAGGGATCCCGGGAGAAGCAGGTGAAACATGGGCAGGATTCACAGCAGTCCCTTCTCACCTGGCTACGTACGGCTCAGTCCTGCAGGCTCCCCTTGAAATCCCAGAGAGAGACGAGAGGTTTGCCGTCTCCTTGCTCAGATGAGAGCTGTGCTTCGGACCAGGGCACTTCAGAGCAGGGTCCTAGGCAGCGAGTGCAACCTGTGTGTTTGCCATGCCCTCAATAACAGGTTGGTGCTGGCCGAGCATCACTGAAGCGTTTGTTAGTGCTGTTTTCTATCAAAGCCTCTTGGAAGAGACAGGCATCCCAAGGCATAGGAGTGGAACCATCTAGAAAGACCTTGGGAAATAAAGAGTCCTCAGGATAATGGCAGGAGGAGCGGGAGGGTGAACATAAGAGGAATAACAGTGCACAAGGATGGGCCGTCTTCAGCACATGTGTCTCGGTGCTACACCAGGACTGCCTTATCACAAAGTCCTGCCTCTCCTGAAGAAGTCCCTCCTGCTGGACTTCTTGGGTCTCCTGCTGTTGTTGTGGGTGACAAGCTGTGTCTTCCCAACACCCCAGCTGCAGGCAGGGTCCTCCCCTAGCAGGTCACCTTTTGGGCAGGCAGCTGCTGAAAGCAGAGGTGCCAGGTGATGCCCTCGTGTGCATGGCAGAGACCCAGTGACTCTCCAGAAGGTGCCAGGTTTGCAGGTGGACCATGCGACCCCCCCGGAGCCACTGTCCCCTCTCCCCACTCCACCCCAGGCAGAGCCTACCCTGAGCCATGCTGCTGCTGCAGCCAGGGCAGTGAGCGACTGCTTCAGGGAGATCCTGGAGAAACGCTGGGCTGAGCTGTGCGATAAGTACAACCTTGGAAATAAATTGGTTCCTAGCTGAGCAGATGCCTTGTGCTGCCTTCCTCCCTTGGTTGTGGATCATTCCATGTGACATTCGGGGTGCACTGTGCTCCGCTGCCCCAGCTGGAGACCCCACACCCTGTACTGGTGTGACAAGAGGGCTCATGGCTTTTCCATGAGGTCTCAGGGGTTGGCGCATGCTCTCCAACAGGATGCAGTGACGCTGAGTGGTTCAAGTCCTACCTCTTTCCCCATTACTTCTGGGCAGACTGAGGCTCGGGTGCAGCTCTGCCCAAAGCCTGTGCCTAACCCTGAGCTGAAACGTTACCTGAAACACCAATGGAGAGAGCGATGGGCAACCCCGAGACAGCTCCCGTGCCCTGCAGCTGCAGGAACCAGGGGGTAAACAACAATTTGAAACATATTTAATCGGTCCGTGCGCATATGCCAATCCCTAACTATACACAAACGCTTCTGAGCTGAAAGCTCAAGTGCTCAGAGGGTGCATTTCCACTGGCACTGGGGGGTGGCTGCTAACAGCGCTGCTGTTCAAGCCCGGTACAAGAAGCTGCAATGCAAAGCACAGCTACCCTAAAACCTGGCCGGCTGCGCTGACAGGCTAGGTGGCAGTGCTGCCTGAAGAGGCTGTGGTTCTGTGCACACAAGGTATTAAATCGGCTTTCCACTTTGGCCTACAATATAGGAAATAACATAGAAAACTGTAACTCTGAAACTGCAGCCCAGACTTGGAGACTGGGCCCAATCTCGTGGGAAATCTCTCTCACGGGTCAGATATCTCTCGGTACACAGGGAGGACCAGAACAGATTCCCTGCGTAACATGGAAAAACGTTGTCAAAACAGGTCCTAAAATCAGGACATTCTCATCCCTTGGGAGAGGGATGTGGCGAGCACACGCTTTCTCACTGGCTGTCACAGGGCCACCCTGCTGGCTTTGCAGCAGGTGTCTAGCACCAAGAACACCATCTTCTGTGTCTGCTTTCTTCAAAGTGAGGTCCAAAATGCCAATTAACTTTGCAGGGTGCAAAGAGGTGTCCTGTCAGCCAGTTCAGCTCAAGCCTGTACGACTGCGTGCATTTCAGAACATCACACCGCCCACATATGTCCTGTTATGACACAAAAACTGCGCTGTATTTACCTGTAAACTTTTGTCCCACCTTGACGTGACATTTCAAGCTCTGAACTCTGCTGATGGGGAACTACCTTGGGTGTGAAGGTTCCACCCTTGGGGCCAGAGACACAGAGAGGAAAAAGCCCTTGGTTTTTCGAGTAACTCACGTGTATTCCTTCCTTCAGGGCAATAACGGAGGGGTTGGACCTGACTCTAGACTTCAGATGGGGGGAAAGCAAAGTACTTTGCTGATGTAAAAAAAGGGAAGGGCAGGAAAACAGCCTGGGCTCTTGTCTGCCCTGATGAACACACACCGAAATGAGCTCTTCTAATCAAGCACTGATTTCTGCTCCTGTGAAGACAAATTGTGACGCTAAAGCAGAGCTAAAAGAAAAGAGGCAACACACCAGACAAACTCCAGCTTTTGCGTTCACCTGAATACGCTTTCACTGATGGCATCAGTATAACTTGCTGAACAAAAGCTCAACTTTTGGCCCATCTGAGCGCCTAAATCTCAGTCCGCCCCAGAAGTACCAGTATAATTAAAGGGCTAATTTCATATGGATTTAGTTACAGTGCTGTCTCACACGGCTGCTCTCAGAACACTCAAGCGCAGCCCACTGAGGTTTGAGAGCAATTCCCACTGACACAGCCGAAATACTAAGAGACGCTGCACCGAAGGTGGCATTGGAGGACCCCTTCACGAGTTTCCCACTCCCTCAGTGCAACTGGTGCTGCTCTCTGTGGAGGCGAGCCCTTGATTAAGTAAAGGATATATTCAGGATAAATAGATTTAAGCCAGATTTAAAATCAATTTAAGTGTGTTCCCAGAGCAGCTTTTCATCCAGTTTTATTAAGCCAAGAAAATCTGTTTGGACATAAAAATGCAGGGAAATCAAGCACACGATGCTCACTGGAGTGCAACTTTTGGCACTGCAGTGCATGAGGGCCAGTTCTAATGCAATTATGGAAATAACCGCACTCCACATTACTGTGATTCTCATTACGGATAAATTGCTCATGCTTTGAGAGTCACAAGACTGGCAATCCAAGTTTAATTTTCACGTTTAATGAACATTATTTACCGACTCCTGAATTCATGCTGACAAGCTCTTTTCAAATGGCAGGATGTTAGCTCCTGGCCTGCGTGCTCGCCAAAGTTTGTATTTCCAGATGCCTCCTGGTCCTGCTACTAAAGGGTCAGAAGTCATTATCACTTTCCTCTAGTGGCTCTGGCTTCCTTGCTCGGTGACTGGATTTGCTCGGGGAGATTTCCATGCTGTCGTCTTCCATATCATCCTCCTCCTCATCTTCATCTTCATCCAGGTCAATCTCACTATCCCCCGAGTCCTCCTGCAGGAAAGCAAACAGAATTCATGACCAGTTCAGTTCTCAAATGGCCAGGCATCTTTGCCAGCTCAAAAGTAAAGGATGGCACTGCTGGCTGACGTCGAGTCGCTTCCTCCCCTGCACTCTGTGCAATCGCACACCTGGGGGCTATGGGGAAGGCTGTTTGTCTGGACTGGTATGGATCCAGATTTGGACTTGCTCTGGGGAGCAGCAGCAGATTCTGCAAGAGGTTTTGCTCCAGCTCAGGCTGCTGTGCTCCTGGCCTTCCAAAATAATGAAAAGCCAGAGCTCAGCTGCCTCTAGGAGCTAACGGCCCCCATGGCTTTCACCAGCAGCTCCCCACTTTGCTAGACAGTGGCTGCTCCATTCAGTTTATTGCAAACCTCCTTCCCCACTTCACGGGGCTGACAAAAATGAACTCCCTGACTTCTGCTGAATCTGTGGTATTAAAAACCTTGCAGGGTGTTTAACTTTAAAGTGATTCCTATTGTGAGACCAAAGAATCAAGGTGTAGTGGAGAAAGATTAACTGCAGGAGAGAAACCCACCTGTGCCTCGGTGATGATCTTGCGCATGCCTGGCCATGCTGGGACAGATCTCCCCTTGGAGAACCAGAGTGGAAAGAACAGGAGAGGCAGAGCAGGAAAAACAAAAGTACAAGAACATAGAAGAAAACAGAAAGTAACCAGAATGGGAGCAGGGGAGAAGAAGGCAGCAAAGCCAGCTACAGCTCAGGCATCATGTGCCACACCAGCAAGCAACAGAGGCTGGGCATACAGCTGCTGGCTCTTGGACAGGCTGAAGCCTGCTCTCTTCTCAACTCCATAACCTGATTAACTCTTTGAGGGGTTCAAAACCAGGCTCACTAGTTTCCTTCCCTGATCTCAGACACATAGATGCCCACAAGGGTCCCTAAGCAAGACTCTCAGCTCTGGTGCCTGCTGAGATGGTGTATTAAGAGGGCAGAGCCATGAGACAACCAAAGTGGCTGCAGCTGAGATCAATAAGAGGCTGAAGGCCTTTGCTTTCCACACTTGGATGTGCTGGGGCTGTGCCAACAGGGAGACACCGGAGAAAGCTGTGAAGTCCAAAGGAAGGAGAAATTGCAGAGAATGACTATCCAAAGCTGGCAAGAACATGGTCAAGGACAATCAGGCAGCACTGTGACTAAGGTCACAACATCTTTACCTACAGCACTGGTGCTCCTGACCCTACCCAGAAATGTTTCTGAATGCCAATGGCATAAATCATTCCCCAGAAGGCAACAAACAGCCTTAACCACATCCAATCTGGCTGAAGCAAACAGCAGAGCATGGTCTGCAAGTTCCTTTCCAGAGAAAAGGTGAGGATGGTCAGAAAGAAGGGCAGCTCATCGCTCTCCAGCAAGAGACTTAACTCCCTTTTCACTATAGTGCCTCCAGGTCTCTGCAACGAACGCTTGATAGCGGTGGTATTTTCTCTTTTCGGGCCCTGCCTGCAGGAGAAATAGCCTGCCCAGAGCTTTGCACGGCTAACCTAGCAGTGTCAGACAGCCATGGCTTTTGGCAAATGGCTTTTGTATGTGGTGGCGAACATCGGGAGCTTCCTACTATTTTATGTCCTGTAGAAGTGGATTCCCCTGTCTGCTTCCCTCCCATTTTAAACCTTCCCCTGGGGACCCTGGAGCCACGCTAGCTCCATTAACCTTTGCTTCCTGATCCAACCCTCCGCTTTGCTGCTCCCCCAGGGTCTGGTGTCTGTAACGGGCTTTTGCAAAGGGATTTCTGAAAAGCAAATTCTTTGTTTCAGAGAGGCTTAATTTCTATGCCGCAAAGGCAGCGAAAGGCAGGGCAGTACTGAGAGCCAGATAATCCCCCAGCAGCACAGGGCTTCTTGCTGGGTGCAGAGCTGATGTCCGAACTCCTAGCATGCTCTCCTCCTCTAGACAGGCAGCACTGGGTGGGCTGTCTGCTGGACAGTGAGACAGAAAGGCTACATGTACACTAGGAAATGAACAGACAGCACAGGTTCAAACACAAATTCACAGTCGTCGTAGTTTTTACGTGTTTGTACTATTTCGTAGCACAGTTTTGGCCTGTGCCAACCCGCACTCTCCAAAACAATATTCCAGCATCACCTGGGGAACAGGACAGCCCCACTGCTCCTGGTTGGCAGCTTGGATGCCAGCACCTTTTTGGGATGGTGGGGAGAGCTATGGATGCGAACCATACCACAGCAGCTGGCTTCAGCTTCCTAGTACAGATGCAGCCACTTAGGAGTGCCCAGAGGCATAGAAGGATTGCCTACATACGCCAAAGGCTGAGCACAGCAGTCAGAGTAAGTCCCTGCTGTACAGACCTGCGTATATCTGTTTAGCCACTGTCTGCTCACCAGGTCAACCGTAACCAGATGCAAAGCCAGTAGCCATGGGACAGCTTTATCTGCAAGGCAGGGATCCTAAGGGGCACAGCTCACAGTTCAGCTCTCATCCCTGTCCCATCATCCGGAGGACTGAAGGACTGATGCCGTTAGTACAGGCCACTGAGAGGGCTCCAAGGAGTGTGTCTTTAGAGCAATGCAGGGGGTTTGGATCCACACATCTAACTCCTGCTACACTGTACTGCTTCCCTCTTCCCAGCAGTCTGCCCCAACAGCTTAACAAAACAGCATTCCTCCAGCCCGTGTGCCACTAGTTACGCACTGCAGGCTGAGGCTAAAGCACAGGGCGGCGCACAGAGACTCCAAGAGCAAAAGAAAAATAGGAAAATATGTGTCTATGCAGCTGGAGGAACGGAGGGGAGAAGCAGGCCTGGGGCATGAAGATTCAGCAGGTAAAAAGGCGTTTCTCTAGCTGAGGAGAGGGCTGTCATTCTAAAGCACTGTCAGAGAAGCTCTACAGGCACATGGGATGGTTACTTACATCTTCCTCTGTGTCTCCACCTTGCATTGTTCCCACGATCCGTGCGCCAGCTCTTCCTGCAAGAGCAAAGAGAATCACCGTAAAGCCTGGCTCATGGTTAATGCTGAGGGAGAACGAAAGATAAAGTTCAGAGTTTACATTTTAGAGGACTAGTCAAATGGCAGTGAGAGGATGAGATCCCAGTGCATGTAAGGTCACCCCCCTTGTTAAGCCTCAGAGCTCAGGAGAAGGCAGAAGAGGGTAAGGTTGACAGTAATTCCAGTCAGGATGGTATTTCCAGAGCTACCTTATGCCGATATGACAGTTCTGACACGACAAGAGGCAATGGACATATTAAGAAACAGGAAATTCTATCTGAACACAAGAAACCACTTTTTTTTTACTGTGATGATGCTCAAACACTGGAACAAGGTTGCCAAGAGAAGTTGTGGAATCTCCATCCATGGAGATATTCGAAACCCAACTGGATGTGGTCCTGGACAACCTGCTCAAACCTCCTGTTTAGGCAGAGGGGTTGGACTAGATGATCTCGAGAGGTCCCTTCCAACCTAAACAATTCTGTGAATTGCCATATTCCTTCCTCTGCTTTGGTACACAGAGAACAAAAGCCCCTCTTTTCCACGTGGTAAGCCTTCTGTCCTTTAGAGAGCTCGCTACGCTCAGATCCGTTCTGATATTCCAGTAGGGACTGACATCTCACAGGAGTCCTAGGCAGTGCCAAGGCGAACCTCAAGAATTTCTTGTTGAGAGTTGGATGCGTAAGCCTGAAGAGGGAGGTGGAGGTCTCAGGCTTGTAGGGAGTTCACTGAAAAGGGAGAACACGCTTGCGCCTTGCTTTGTTACTTTTGGCTATGTAGAGGCCATGTGAAATGGGGAAGATGCTAGCATGGTCTCCTTTGCTAGGAAGGGAGCCCGCAAGGTGTTGGGAATGGGTACAGCAGAGTTGTGACTGGGGAAATTCTGTGTGTGGGCCGACTGGGTGACTCAGCCCTGCTTCCTGCAGCCACCAGAAGTCACTCAGCACTAACCGGATGCCTATTTAACAGTCCTGCTGTGACCATTGCATTTCACCATCTGTTTATCTCCTGTCATCACTGGCTTTCTCTATGCCAAATATGGATTTTCCAATCTAGAAAAAATCTTTTTTTTTTTTTTTCTTTAAGCATGGAAACAGAGCAACTTTAAAATATATCCTGTCAAACCTCTTTTATACCTCCCAAAGTACAAAACCAGACAGGTCCCTTTCGTCCCCTTTGCAGATTGATTTGGGCTAGTTGTAGCAAAAAGCTGCCTAACTCATCCAGAAGTCACCAGAAAACCCTTGTTACGTCAAGGCAAATAATTTAAAGGATGTTATGTCTTTAAATAAAAAGCAGTGTCCTCTATCCATCGGGTTACTGATAACACAGGCAGTGGAAACGGCATTATAAGAAGAGTCCTGGACAGAAGATCTCTCTTCAAGCTTTAGAGACTTTTGCTCTAATTTACGCTAGACTAAACTATGTAAATTTGGAGATGGTTACAACTGACATCATTAGGTGACAATGGAACCACATTTTTGCCCAGCCTACAGATGGCTCCAAGAGTTTAACTGCAATTTTGCTACACAGAAGGCTCAGCATAAAGTGTTAGACAGGGAATTAGTACCTCAAAAGGAGAAAGCAGCAGGGAGCTCCTAAAATTTACTGGTAAGACAAAGCTGAGAGAGATCCTAAATATAAAAGAGAATCAAGATATCACATAAGGAGAGCTGATGAAATAGGACAGTTCAAAAATGCTAAGGGAAGAGCTTAGAGAATGCTAACAGAAGGTCTGCAGGATGCTGCTCTTCCATCAGTGGAAACTGTAAGGACATCTTACGGGCATCTAACTGCTTACATTCGGAGGAAGATGAGAATCAGGTACTGCCCAGACTTTGATCGCTACATCGTTTAAGCCAGGAGCACCTCTTTGAACTAGCGACTGTGGGATCAGCAGGATTAGGTCCTGTAGCACAACCCTGGGACACTCAGAGGAGACACCCCAGGGTGCAGAGGGCCTGGAGCTTCAGGTTGTGCACTATGCTGTAGACTAAACAGGAGAGAAAGCAGATTTTACACATTGGCAGCAGAGCTTCTGTGACAAAGGCGGGAGCAGTATTTTAACTTTCAGATGGTAACCTCCCAAGTTGCTGCGTGTGGGAGCAAGAGGCGTGACAGATGGCCGTGGTGCATTTCTGTGTGCACTGAGGGGGAGGCAGGAAACAGAGGAGTCGTCTGCACAGGACAGGGCGAGCTGGCAGGTACGGGGTTGTTTGTCACTTGAAAGTGCCTGGGTTTAATTTAGCTGGGCTCAGCTTGCTGCGGCATTAGTGCTGCACCACTCGGGCCACAGAGGCTCAGGCAGCTTCTAAGCAGGTGAGAACCTGTTATGTTTACTTACAGATAATGCGAATTCAGCCGGGACAGGCGGTACAAAGTTATAATTAGGTAAAATGTTAGTAATGAACAGACTGTAATTCACTGCACCTTTGGATTCAAATCTAATCTCCGTGCATTGCCACGGTTTATAGCCACTGAGCTATCAAAATCAGAAGTGAACGTGCATCCACGATGTTAAGCCTGTGAGCACTTGCCATTTTTCCTCTGCATGTGATGCTTGCCGTTGTACTAACCCATGCAGCTGCCTACAAGGGATCCACAGGACTAGAATGATTTACGTTCTTCTTACCCAGCAGTGGGTATATGTTAACCCTGTGCCTGACAGCAAGAAGCGACACTTAACCTGAGAGGTTAGGACAACCTACCATGAGGGGAAGGTAGATTTGCAGCTGAAACATTTTGCTCCCAATTTGGAGATCCATGTTCAGTCTCCAGCTCTTAATGCAAATTCACAGCATGAGCTCAGATAAGACACCTCCCTTCCCTCCGCACCACCTCTGCACACAGAAAATTGGGGTAAATCTTTTGCCTGAGCTCTCCGATCTGTGTGCCCTTTGGGCACTGCGTTCTTAAGCGCAAGCGTAGCACTTCGCACAAGGCCCTGGTCTCAGCAGCATTTTCTAGGCATTGCCAAAGTACAATGCTTAATTAAGCACACTACAGCTGCTGCCCAGGATGAGCATATTTCTATTTATTTCTTACACCTCCATGAAAAGGAAATTTGCTTGGAAGTGAGTGACCTGTCTCCCACCATTTCAGACCTACAACCTCTCCTCCTTCTCCACTAGGTCCAGTGTCGCAAGGGCCATAAAATACAGGCTGAAAGCATACAGAAACACCTCCTCCCTCCCAGGGAGCACTTAACTTTGCTGACACAAACGTACAGCCAAAGACAGCTCTCTTGGGATCAGATGCTGAGATGGTGTGAAGAAGCTCCATTTCAAGTTAAGACAAATTAATTTCTGTGAATTCCAACCGCAGCCCCTTTTCGGTGTTTCCAAACACACTTGATTGTCCCCCTTTCCCCTGCTACATGACCCTGGTAATATTGCCCAGCAGCTGCTATATCAGGAAACTAAAGACTTTGCAGACTCTTATCTGGGGGTTGGGAATCTGCAGAGATCCACACAGAAATACATGAAAATGAGAAGAACGGTTGTATCATCCCTCCCCAGGTTAGTTTCCTCCGAGTACTGGCAGTCAGACCCAGTGGCTCAAACACTTACAGTGTTGACTGTTTTTTCCCTCCCACTTGACCTGAAGAGGCAAGGAAGAAGAGACTAATCTGACTCTCCAAAATGTTTTTATAAGGTTTACAATTAGGACTTGATTTGCTTTACTACAAAAGTATATTCACTCCAGCAGCACAGTCACAAGGACCCACTGTATGCCATGCGTACTAAGCCTCAGAGTAAAATTGCACTTGGTGAAGTTCACAAGGAAGGAATTTATTTTTAAAAGTTCATGGAGAGCAATACCAGTTTGGTAGAGTCCTCTGAGGTGCTCTGAGAGCAGGTGAATCTTTTCCCCTTGACTTCATACATTATCAAACAGCTGGAGAACTTGAATCCTGCTAATGCACAGCCAAATACCTTCCTGCCAGACCCCTTCTTTACGCCTCAGCCTTCTCCCGCTGCCACCACTACGGTACATGCGAAATCCCGACCCGCTCACCTCCTCACTTTCACAGACTTTGAATCAAGGCAAACACATGCAACGAGATGCCTGCAAACACCAGGGCTCACGAAGAACCATCAGGAAGAGAGCAACCTAGCCAGGTTAGAAGAGATTTTTGTTTCTGTTGCTCTGTCCTTCTTGTTAACTGCCAAGAAATCAGGCAGGGATTTTCAAAGGAGCTCTGCTCTGCGGTTACAAACAATAAACACAAATCCCCCGCGGAAAGGAAAGGCAAGAAGAGTTCAGTGCCCAGCAGAGCCTGTGTCAAGGCTGCTGTTCATATCTGACTCGCCCCTGCCAGCTTGATGCCACATCAGGTCTATAGCTCTCCCTTCTCTGCAGGCAGCAGAATCTATTTTGGCCTCTGAAAGCATGAGATGCAGAGGACCTGCAAGCCCCACGGAGTATGTGAACTGCAGATTCCTTGTATTTTTGAGACTCGGGCCTTGCTATGCTGGAGCTGCTGGGACATCAGGAGGACACTGACAGTTTCTTGAGTCTGCGGATGAAGTTTGTATGTGCAACACCCTCGGCAAATCCTCCCTAGTGGCACTTTAGCTATCAAGTGTGGCATGACTCTGAACAAGACATTTTCTTCTGTTTTTTTTTTCCAAAAACACTCTGACTGCAGCAGTGGGGAGACCCTGATCACTGTTTCTTAAGGGTTTCTGAACAGACTGATTGGGGGCAATGACTTGGGAACAGTAAAGAGGGAGACCACATCCTGCACTAAGCTGCATGCCAGTAAGAGGCAGCTGTCCCTATGGATGAAGCTGAGAGATCGGGGATGGGTTCACACAGCATTTGAATGATGCCTAGACAACTGCAGTGGGCTTCAGCATGTTCTTCTTATCAAGACTCATTTCCACAAGAGAGAAGAATGCCACATTTTGAGAAAACCTGCAGATTTGTTATCATCTAGTATTTGTAAAGATAAATGCACTTGCATACATTTCTTGGTCTGGGACTCACAGATGTAATTTCCTTTAGGAACCAGAGAGAAGGGAAGAAATAGATTAGTTATTTAACATGTGTTTTTAAAAATTAGGCAGGTGACAGCCACAGGAACTCAATGTGAACAAGACATCCGACAAGGAGCAGGCAGCTATTGCACATTCCTAATGGAATCCCTCCACTCCCCTGCATATAGATGGCACACCTGTGGTTTCTACACACCTGGGGAAGAAAAACATTCTAGAAAGTCAGTAGCAGAAATCTGAACATGGCCACAAGCTGGAGAGAGAATTTCCACAAGCAGAGTCTGACCATTTCCACTGAGAACACGACTTTCCTACTTTTCAGCTTGCATGCTGTATGGAGGGATTTGGAAACAGGACTGTGTAGGCTCACCTGAGATTTCTTGCTATTGTGTCACAGCTCCCATTCTCCCTATGAGATTGAAAAAACGAGGGCTCATTCAGCCTCTGCGGCCTTCCCCCCAGCATGCAGGGTACCTTTGGCCCTTCCCAATGTCTGCTAGCCAGCTCCTACTTAATAATCACACGCTCAAGTTTAAGAAGAAAACCAAGACAGGGAGGCTAAACTTCATCATCTCAAAACACTGCGTGTCTGCCACAACAGCATCATCAGCATGCTTTGGATATGTGCTGCTCTGCGTGCGTGTGCTGGTTTGGCTGGGGTAGAGTTAATTTTCTCCACAGTAGCTGGTACGGGGCTGTGTTTTGGATTTTTGCTGGAAACAGTGTTGATGATAGCACAGGGATGTTTTCATCACTGCTGAGCAGTGCTGACACAGAGTCAAGGCCTTTGCTGCCTCTCACCCCACCCCACCAGCGAGTGGGCTGGGGGGGCACACGAAGCTGGGAGGGGACACGGCTGGGACAGCTGACCCCAGCTGCCCAAAGGGATACCCCACCCCATATGGCCTCATGCTCAGCATAGAACGCTGGGGAAGAAGGAGGAAGGGGGGGACGTTCAGAGCGATGGCGTTTGTCTTCCCAAGTCACCGTTACGCGTGAGGGAGCCCTGCTTTCCTGGAGATGGCTGAACACCTGCCTGCCCATGGGAAGGAGTGAAGGAATTCCTCGTTTTGCTTTGCTTGCATGTGCGGCTTTTGCTTTACCTGTGAAACTGTCTTTATCTCAACCCACGAGTTTTCTCACTTTTACCCTTCCGATTCTCTCCCCCATCCCACTGGGGGGGAGTGAGCGAGCGGCTGGGTGGGGCTTAGTTGCCGGCTGGGGTTAAAGCACGACAGTGCGCTGCCTCTGTACAGGACTGGGGGTCCCTGCAGGCCTGGCTACAGCACGGGAACAGCTGGCGCTGGCACGCCAGCCCACGTCCACGGAGACACGGAACCAGGCTCTCTGTCTGCCCCTGAACTCACCTCTGGTTTGATTGTCGCAGATTTGGTTCCACTTCCTCCAATAAGGTACGCTTTGCTTTCTTAATAAAAACTCTTTATTCTCATCTGCTGCATTCAGAGACATATTTGTTCTTGATATGTTAAACAGCGCAGGTTTTCACAGGCAAAGATTTTATCCATTCGGTAGCAAGTACACGCGCTAACCTGGCTGCCAGCACATCATTACCACATTGATCCTCTGGGTCAGTTCTGCAAAGGTAAGAGGCTCCAAGAGAGCTGCTCTCTCATTGTTTGACTTTGGACTGATTGTTTACTGAAAAACACAGAGTTTTATAATGCTGTCTTCTTACAACAAAGACCAAATGGGGCTGAAGTTGTTACAGTATCAGTAGTGAAATTGTTTCCGTGGTCCAAACAGGACAAAAATGTCCCTTAACACCAACATTACAGAAGGAAACGTAAGAGCTAAAGCATTCGGATAATTGGTTTACAGGAGCTGAAAGATTCTGGCAGTGTGGAATAGAGAGTGATTTACTACAGACAGGCACAGTCCCACAGTTCTGAAGGCATGGATCATTTCTGCTTCATTCAGTAGCATTTCCACTGCCTACCCTGTTGCAAGCACAGTGTGTGCCAGTCTGCCATGGCCTACCCAAATCAGCCAGTGCTACCGCTGGAAAGAGGAGAGATCCCGAATTTGCTCGTGATTCCAAAATGCATTTCAGAACTCTGGTCCGAATGAGACTGGAAAGCTGGATCTGCACACGTAATGACAACATCACTTCAAAATCTGCCACTTTTGATAGTGTGGATGAAAAAAATCCATTTTAGTTCAAGGGGAAACTGGAAAGGTTCTTAGAAAAAAAAAACAAACCAAAAACATCTACTGAGGGTTATACTAAATTCGTGGAAACCACACCCAGCTCAGGAAATCCTGATGGGGGTTAAAACCGTTTGAGAGAGCAGGAGGGGAACCTGAGGGAAGTTCCTACACTCTTCCCCAGGCATTTTCTTTCAGCCAGTGCTGGAGACAGAAGACCAGGCTAGATGGACCTCATGCCTGACCCGATATGGCAGCTCGTACCTTCCTAGGACAAGGCTCTGCATTCTTCACCCTGATGTCCGTCCCATCTGCAGGTGAACAACCATCCTGCTGCAAACTACTGGTTTATAGCCTGTTTCAGGCAAAAGGTTTCTCTACACTGCAGACGGTTAAGACCTTCAACATTGCAAGAACTTCTTTTTCTTTGGTTGTATGACAAAGCAAGACTTTTATTCCAAACACCATCACTAGCTCACGGTTCGACCTCAGGGAAGCCCATGCATCTATTTTATTTGTGTAACAGCCTTACTTACCTATTGCCAGACAGAATAAAAGTGGGTGTGAGTTTTTATTCACATTGACAACGTTCAAATTAAAAGTTACAGACAATAAATCAATGTATTCTCTTAGTTACAAAAGCAAATGATTAGTGACACATGGATTTATTATAATAAGCCCCATCAAGGAGGAGACTGGCCTGTAATTGTGATATTGTGATAACAAAACAGGTTGTAGTTTCACAAACCCAGTAAGCCAGTATCTGTCAGTTTGGCGACTATCTTCCTAGCCATTTATTTTCACCCCCATGCCTGCTCCCCTCCTTGTCCAGAAGCCTTCCTGGCTTCCTAAAGCTGGGTTTGCGGGACTGTTGAATCAGAAGCACTGACCTCGATGGAGACACAAGCTCCATAGCACATTACAGCTTCCTTCTTAACTGCTACTGCCTATTCCTCTTTGTACATGGGGAATGAGGGTTCGATTTTCAATCTGTACCACAGGAGCTAGCAGCCTGTCATGTCTCCCCCAGCTAACACTCTTTTCTGCTCCATGGGAGACTAATACCTTCAAGTCTTTTAATTGGCTAAAAGAATAAAACCGTCAAAGGTTTTATTCTGAGTTAAAGAGTAAAACTGGCAATATCATCAAAGCTGCATTTAGTTTGAATTTTGCTGCATCTAGACAAACCTGATGAAAGGACTCTTGAGGGTGAAAGTGTGTTGATTTTTCTCAATTATACCAAGCGGCCTACTAAGAGAGATTATCTCTCCCTGAGAATCTTGCCTCTATAATGGCAAAACACACTGGAATACCTGGCCACCTATTACAGACAGAGGGAGGAAGTCCTACCTTACAATACTAATAACCTGGAAATTAGAGATGTAAAACTAAATCACAGCAACTACAGGAACTGACCACAGTGGACCATTTCTCCTTAGTTTGAGAGCAAACACTGTTCAGAAGCACCACCATGTAAGAAGACACAAAGCTTCAAAAGAAAGTGATTGAAATATCTTGAATTGAGTCAAGGAAAAAAGCAGTAATTAATACAAATAATGTTCTTGTTATGCTGCCTTAATAATTAAGTATATTTTAAATGCAAACTACCTATGCTGAAGAACATGTACAGATTCTTAGTGTGTTTAATGACAAATAGGCAGTGAATGTTCAGGCCTGATTTTCTAAAGAAGCTCATGCACCTGATGTTAACCTCAGGTCTTGACATGTCTCCAGCAGTTCAGCTGGTGAGGCTCATGCAGTCAAACGTATAACCTCACTATCGATAAGGGACCTGGACCAAAGGGGCCCATTTACACACAGAGGTGCAGATCTGAGCCTGTTCTCAAGGCTAGAACTGTTTGTCACGTACGTGTGCGCTCTGGATCAGGCTGGAGCTCCCGAAGGAAAGCTTTGGCCCGACTGGTGTCTTGATATGGTCCAAGCTTTTGTTTGTATGTTCTGGACAGACAAGAATGGGCAGGACTGAGCAAGCTCACTCTAACACCAGAAGCAGAGATATCCCAAGGTTGAGTTTTCCTAAACAAAAAGTGTAGGCATTTTGAACCAAAGCCAGCAGTACAGACAGCGTGCTCACTGTTAATCTCACAGCGTAGCTACAGCTAGAGCAACTGGGCGACTTGCCCACGATGATGATGAGTAACCCTAGCAAAGCAGAAAAGTGAGGCAACAATCCTTCCCTTAGGAGTCTAACAATGTTTGTATCCATCTCTGCCAGCAGAGATTGCACTGGAGCACTGTAGGACTGAAGTGTTGTGGGCTAGAATAGGGGAAATACAGCCTTACTCCTTCTGGAGGACCTGTAGGAAAGGCATCTCAGGAGCCATTTAACATACCTGGAGCTGCTTCAGTAGTTCACAGCAGTTGAGAGGCAAAAAGAGGACAGAGAGCTAAGGGAGGCTTCCAACTTACACAGAGATAAGGAGAGTAAAGATTGGGATGGCGACCATGTAGTCAGCAAACAGCACGCTCAGAGTATGCAAAAGTCAGAGGATAATTATCTGCCAGAAGTAGTTTACTAAACACTAGGAAGAGACCTACAAAAGCATAGAAAGCAATCCAAACAGCATGGCAGAGAAAACATCTCAGGGATTTGAACTGCTTGCTTTAAGTCTGACAAGCTAATGCTGACTCTCCATTATGTGTGCTGATTAATGCTAACAAAGCACTTCCTAGAAGAAAGTCTACTTGCAACAAAATCTACAACTTTCATAATAAAGCTTTTAGCTCCTAAAACTGCTATTAAGAGCCGACTCTGGCTGCAGCCAGTACCCATATCACTAAGTTATGATGTCGTCTGAAATGAGGCATCACAGACAGTTACATAGTCATCTCCAAAGCTCTGAAAACTGCGTACAAACCTTTCCTCGAGAAACTGCAATGTAAAAATCCTTAGTCAATATTAGCATTTCTAGCACTTTTCAAGAATTTTCAAGTTTTATGAAAAAGAGAGGAACTGAGGATAAAAATGCTTGAATTATATTGACTTGAGAACTTCAGCTTCTTGCTCTGGTTTTAGTCAGAGAGGGGAGAGCAGAACTCAACTCAGAAAAAACACATATTTGCTGTTTATCTAAGTAGCAGGTTCCAGCAGAAGTAGTGGCACATGAAATTACCCACACAGGCACCTCATCCAGATCCCAGAGAGGCTTTTGCTGACGGTCAGAATCACTCACTGCTAACAAGAACGACAAGGAGAACTAACCTGATTTTCTGGTTTCATTTTGCTTGACTGTAGTCTAAGCAGAACATTTCTTTTTCCACCTAAGTGAAACACAGACCCTCAGACAGTAATTTCTCTGAGTTGCTTCTGACCAGGGTTCTAGTGGAATCAGCAGCCAGAGGCTGCAGTTCCACCCCACATAAATAGTGGCAGAAGCCAGATGTCCTTCCCTGAAAGAAATAACCCTGGTGTGCCGCACCCATGACTGTGTCAGTGCAGCTGGCTTCATGGACTCACTAAAGGTCTCCTTTTGAAGGAGACTCTACTAGAACAAGTGTCAACAGCTACAGGGAAAGAAATTGCTTTGTAATAAGAAATAGTATTACTTTTCTAAGGCTTTGTATAAAGCTACTTCAGAATCTGCAAGGCAATACCAAGGAAGGATTTTCCTCACATGGTACTTTTTTCAGTAAATACTCCTTAATTTGCTCTCCTGGAAGCACTACGTTTTCTCCCTAAGACACTGTCCTCTTACAGCTCACAAGAACTGAGCCGTGCCAATGTCCTTGAACGGTAACAGTGTCTTCTTACATTTAAAGTTACTCAGATAATTCCAGCATATCTTTCTGAATAAAGGCAACTAAGGAAAGGTTAAGATACCTTGCAGTAGTCTTTCTGTGGCAGTGCGCTGCTTCACGATCTGCCTGTCTTCTACTTCACTATTGGATCCTTCATCCTCTTGAATCTCTACGTCGGAATCGTCATTATCTGGTTAAAACAAAAGCAGCTGATAAATATCACTCAAACCAACCCACAACTCAGAATAGCAGTTGGACGCAAGAGATGCTAGCAGTGTCTACCTTTGTCCAAGTGCAAGATTAATTAAAAATGCAGTTGCAGAGCGAGCATTGGCTCTACTGACGAGCACAGGGAAACAGCCAATGTCCACATCCTAAGGAAGGCATCCTTCTACATGTAAGCACCGAAGAAGCGTAGAATATAAACTGTCTTGGGACAATCCTCAGACTGTACCATAAAGGTGCTGTTCTAAATACGCTCTCTGGGTACAAAGCATACGCACAGTCAGAAGGTGCTATTTCAGCAACTGATTTGAAGATAAAAACCTTTTAAAAGCGTTTGGAAAGTGTGGGCTTATCAATACATCTCCTAGTCTTTTACCCTGACATAAGCAATATCAAAACCCGTCCCCTTAGACTCTTTGCCTTTCACAGAATCACAGAATCATATAGGTTGGAAAAGACCTTTAAGATCATCGAGTCCAACCATAAACCTAACACTGCCAAAAACCACCACTACACCATGTCTCTAAGTACCTCATCCAAACGTCCTTTAAATACCTCCAGGGATGGCGACTCAACCACTTCCCTGGGCAGCCTGTTCCAATGCTTGATAACCCTCTCGGTGAAGAAAAATTTCCTAATATCCAGTCTAAACCTCCCCTGGCGCAACTTGAGGCCATTTCCTCTTGTCCTATCGCTTGTTACCTGGGAGAAGAGACCGACCCCCACCTCTCTACACCCTCCTTTCAGGCAGTTGTGGAGAGCGATGAGGTCTCCCCTCAGCCTCCTTTTCTCCAGGCTAAACAGTCCCAGCTCCCTCAGCCGCTCCTCATCAGACTTCTGCTCCAGACCCTTCACCAGCTTCGTTGCCCTTCTCTGTACACGCTCCAGTACCTCAATATCCCTCTTGTAGTGGGGGGCCCAAAACTGAACACAGTATTCGAGGTGCGGCCTCACCAGGGCCGAGTACAGGGGCACGATCACTTCCCTAGTCCTGCTGGCCACGCTATTTTTGATACAAGCCAGGATGCCATTGGCCTTCTTGGCCACCTGGGCACACTGCTGGCTCATATTCAGCCGGCTGTCAACCAACACCCCCAGGTCCTTCTCTGCCAGGCAGCTTTCCAGCCACTCTTCCCCAAGCCTGTAGCGTTGCATGGGGTTGCTGTGGCCCAAGTGCAGGACCTTGCACTTGGCCTTGTTAAACCTCATACAATTCACCCCGGCCCATCGATCCAGCCTGTCCAGGTCCCTCTGCAGAGCCTTCCTCCCCTCAAGCAGATCAACACTCCCACACAACTTGGTGTCGTCTGCAAACTTACTGAGAGTGCACTCGATCCCTTCGTCCAGATCATTGATAAAGATGTTAAACAGAACTGGCCCCAACACAGAGCCCTGGGGAACACCGCTTGTGACCGGCCGCCAACCGGAGTAAACTCCATTCACCACCACTCTTTGGGCCCGGCCGTCCAGCCAGTTCTTTACCCAGTGAAGAGTACACCCGTCCAAGCCACGAGCAGCCAGTTTCTTCAGGAGAATGCTGGGGGAGACTGTGTCGAAGGCTTTACTGAAGTCTAGATAGACAACATCCACAGCCTTTCCCTCATCCACTAGGCGGGTCACCTTGTCATAGAAGGAGATCAGGTTGGTCAAGCAGGACCTGCCTTTCCTGAACCCATGCTGGCTGGGCTTGATCCCTTGGTTATTCTCTACATGCCATGTGATAGCACTCAGGATGATCTGCTCCATCAGCTTCCCCGGCACCGAGGTCAGGCTAACAGGCCTGTAGTTCCCCGGGTCCTCCTTCCGGCCCTTCTTGAAGATGGATGTCACATTCGCTAATCTCCAGTCAGCAGGGACTTCCCCAGTCAGCCAGGACTGCTGGTAAATGATGGAAAGGGGCTTGGTGAGCACATCTGCCAGCTCCTTCAACACTCTCGGGTGGATCTCATCAGGCCCCATAGACTTGTGAGTGTCTAAGTGGTGCAGCAGGTCACTCACCATTTCCCCCTGGATAATGGGGGCTCCAGTCTGGTCCCCATCCCTATCTTCCAACTCCAGGGGCTGGGTACCCAGAGAACATTCAGCCCTGCTAATAAAGACTGAGGCAAAGAAGGCATTAAGTACCTCAGCCTTTTCCTCATCCTTGGTCACTGTGTTTCCTCCCACATCTACTAGGGGCTGGAGATTCTCCTTAGCTCTCCTTTTGCTGCTAATGTATTTGAAGAAGTGTTTTTTGTTGTCTTTTATAGCAGCAGCCAGACTGAGCTCTAGCTCAGCTTTGGCCCTTCTAGTTTTCTCCCTGCACAGCCTCGCTACACCTTTGTAGTCCTCCTGAGTTGCCCGCCCCTTCTTCCAGAGGTCGTAGACTCTCCTCTTTCTCCTCAGTTCGAGCCAGAGCTCTCTAGTCAGCCAGGCCGGTCTTCTTCCCCGCCGGCTCGTCTTTCGGCACCTGGGGACAGCCCGCTCTTGTGCCTTTAGGACTTCCTCCTTAAAGAATGTCCAGCCTTCCTGGACCCCTTTGCCCATAAGAGCTGCCTCCCAGGGGACTCTCTCGACCAGTCTCCTAAACAGGCTGAAGTCCGCCCTCCGGAAGTCTAAGGTGGCAGTTTTGCCGACCCTCCTCGCCGCTTCTCCACATATCAAAAAGTCTATCATTTCATGATCGCTCTGCCCAAGACAGCCTCCAACCATCACATCGCTCACAAGTCCATCTCTGTTCGTGAACAAGAGGTCCAGCGGGGCACCTTCCCTCGTTGGCTCACTCACCAGCTGTGTCAGGAAGGTCTCTGCCACACGCTCCAGGAACCTCCTGGACTGTTTCCTCTCTGCTGTATTGTATTTCCAGCAGACATCTGGCAGGTTGAAGTCCCCCACAAGAACAAGGGCTAGCGATCGTGAGGCTTCTCCCAGCTGCTTATAGAATAGTTCATCTGTCTCCTCATCCTGGTTGGGGGGTCTGTAACAGACTCCCACCACAATATCTGCCTTGTTGGCCTTCCCCCTGATTCTGACCCATAGACACTCCACCCTATCATCACCATCATCGAGCTCTAAACTATCCAGACTCTCCCTGACGTATAGGGCTACCCCACCACCTCTCCTGCCTTGCCTATCCCTCCTGAAGAGTTTATAGCCATCCATCGCCGCACTCCAGTTGTGCGAGTCACCCCACCACGTTTCCGTGATGGCCACCATATCATAGTTTTCCTGATGTACAATGGCTTCCAACTCCTCCTGCTTGTTACCCATGCTGCGTTCATTTAATCGTAGGTTAGAAAAGCACAATGAGACATCCCCAGATAAATGAAAGCAGTTACAGACAGACCCAAGATGGCTGGAGAGACAAGAAAGCTTCCCAAGATGCACGAACTTCTTCCAATATTTTCATAATCTGCCTTTGTTTTCTTCTTCCTATCCAAACTAAAGCCTACTTAGTCCTTTACTCCCAGTTCCCCAGTCACCAAATTGGAACAAACCTAAATGACTTAGATTAAATTGTCCTTCAGATGTTTGAAAGGATGACAAAAGTCTTCAGATACTTAAAAGTGCCTGCAAAGAAAAGGGCAGGCTGTTCTCCTTGTCAGCTGTATGAGTCCTACCTTGAGGCTCACATGCACGGTCAACCAAACTGATTGTCCTCTGAGCCTATTCTGAAGCAAAACCGTGGGTGGAAAGTTGGTGCAGAAGTGTGCGGAAAGTTTGGAGCAGGCTCTGCGCCATTTAAGTCTCCTTCTATTCCATGAGCTTTGTCCCTCTCTCTTTGTTCATGCCAGCCTGCTTGTGCAAGCTCCTTGGCTCCCTAAGCCCAAGCTCTGCTTTCCAGCTACTGCCCACTTGTGATTATTTACTTCCCTCTTCAAACATTCAATCAATGAGCCAGATCGTCGGCTCCTGTCATCTTCGGAACTCTTCTCACTCGTGTAGAGGTGAGCACCTCTACGCCAGCTGATCCCACAGCTCAGAGCTGATGCTGTCTGGGGGCCTGCTGCAGGAGCTTATGGAATTAGCTGTGCTATAACAAACCCAACAGGACCCCGGGTGAGGTCAGCACCCAGCGCAGCAACAATAGCTGTTAATTATTTAGAGAAAATAGGCAATTCTTTCGCAGGTACATTTAATTACACACATATCTGAGCTGAAAATGGAAATAACTACTTTAATGATGATTAGTAATGAGCTGACACATCTTTGTAATATTTAATTATCGGACGATATACAAATATTAGACATTTTTCCATAATCTTTTTCATTGCTATATTAAGTTAATGACAAAATATAATGGCAAGGGATGTATTTGATACCCTGGTAAGATTACAAGGCTCCAGTAATGTTAGCAACAATTTCTATTTGTGTTGCACTTTCTTCTTTGGCAAGTGAAGGAATCACTCACTGCCGTGTGACCTGAATGCTGTTTCTGGTTACCTGGTATTCAGGAAGGCGAGGTTTTGTTCAGCCCTTGCCCAGGCAAACTCCTTGGGAAGAGCCACGTGGAGCCTAAATAAAGGATTCAGGTTTGTGCTCTGTATGTTACAGAGCGAGACTCTCTCATCTGCGATGGCTCTCACTGCTACTACTAAAATGCCCTCGTTCTTATTTTGTGGGGGGTTTTTTCAGCAGCAATTCCTCCCTTTCAGGTTTTGTCATTTGTGCTTCTCCTGTTACGCAGCACCACTGGCCAGAGCTGAGGATGCCGCAGAGAGCCCTTACGATTACTCTGCCAAACCATTTCAATTTTATCCCCATTAGCACTTCCTGCTTCTCACTGGGATCTCCTGAGCATGAGCTGCCAGCTGAGACGGGGACTAATGGAGCCAGTGCTCTCTACTGACGACTCAAAGTGGCAAACCCAGCTAACACCACTTTGGGGACAGGACTTACTGCAGAGAGGCACAGCGATGCCATTCTGCTCTGGCTGGGGGCACGGCTGTAATAACACGGGGCTTTGATTTTACATTTCGTTTTTCTGGAAACGTTTTTTTAAAACCTTTTGTGGTAACACTTCAGATATATCACGTAAAATATATTTCCCTTGGGATAAAGCAGCAGTAAGAAGACAGGAATAAAGAGGAATGAATCTGCCATCTTTCTTCTGCTGTATGTAGAAGTGCTCTTTCCTAACTACCCACGCTGATGCCTTAATGCTCTCCTGAATCACGTGAACCCTTCCAGCTCCCTGCAGCACTCCAGCCATTTCTGACCCATTTCAACTTGCAAAAAGGAAGCTCATTTCATCATATAATTCCCCACAGTATCTTTCTGTTGGAGAGTGGGACTTGCAGGAAGATCCCACTGTGAATAAGTGCCTTGTGATAGAAGTGATACCTACTGTGGAGAGAGCATCAGTGGCTGGAGGGCCTCAAGCTGCTGCTTTATGAAAGGAAATGGTTTAAACACAGCTTTTTTTCCCCCTCACCCAGCCCTTTTCTTCTTTCCCTCAGGTTCTCTGCTACTCTAAATCCCCTCTTTCTCAGACTATTTCTTTTATCCTTCTCCCCCACTAACTCAGATGTTGTAACTCTTGCCTGTCAGTGATGAAGTCGCAGTTTTCTGCTGTTCAGCCCATGCGTGGATGCCACAGAATACCTCTGGCATGCCCCAGAAAAGCATGCCTTGTGCCCCAGCTCTACCTCTTGTCTTTCACAGTGTGCTCGACAAGCCAAGTCAGGAGCAACTGAATGCCTGGCTTTCATTTACGCCTTTAAAAATCCTGGATTACTTTTCAATACAAATGAGGAGAAGATTAATCAGGTGAATTATCAGCATATAGGCACAGTGCATAATTTTCCCTACCAATTTGTGACTTTGAAACACATCTTGTTATGGATCTATGGCAAGAGTTTGGATTTGCTTTGAATAGCCTCGCTGGAATTCTGATGCACATACCCCAGCACGAAGCGTCACTGTGCTGCTACAGTGAACGCACGCCGGCGGATCAGAAAAGTGGCAGCTGCAAATGCAAATTCAGCAATAGTAAAATCTGTGCCTCCAAGCCTCCTGCTCACCACTTAGAAAGACATCGAGCACCTTTTTCATTTATAAAAAAAATAAATGTATCACTCTAACCCAGCTCAGTGGCTGCTATCACCAAGCCCAGCTCTGTCCAGTATAGAATATGAGTTATCATCAGCTGAGCAGAATTGTGCTGGACCAAAATCTCAAGGTCACAGAAGCAGAGTATATTGCTGAAAATTTACTTAAATACACAAGATAAAGACAAGCTGAGTACAGGCTTCTCAGCGGGATTAAATGGCAGACTAGTCTAATGCTGTGTGTGACCCATCCTAGCTAGAGCACTACAGGGTTCCACCATCCGACATCCCTCATTGTACATGCCCAGGGTGTCCAGTTTTCAACAAAATATTCTTGTTACTCATAAAAAGGTGACAATTCAGAAAGTTTCATTTAACAACATATAGAAAGAAACTACTTGTTACCCTAGGAGAAGTCGCAACCATATCTGTGTAATATTGCATAACAGAAATTACAATGCATCGATTCCAGGGAGACAAGGAACATTCTTTATGGAGAAAATGTAGATTTTTCTTAGTACCAGCAAAAAGCAACCAAGATAATAAAGCATACTACTACAAATTCCCACGTACTAGTACATGGAGTACAGAACACATTCTAATGGAGCTGGCTTACGAGATTTGCATGGGTTTACATGAAGATTATTTGACTTTTCACAATAAACTGCTATTCAGCAATCCACGTGCCCGAATGTAGGCCAATGCTGGGAGCTTACTGGAGCTTAAGGCTCGTATTTTAACAAGCTCCTGTATTTTTACTACAAAAAGGTAATCAACAGAACAACTGTGTTTGTTCCCATTTCTCCACTGCTGTGATTTACTCTACGCACAGAGAACACTGGCCGAACATCAGACTACCTGAGAGAGAATATACTGGGATTTTAAACTCCGCTTGCCTTACATTTCAACATTTCCATTTCATAAAGGTGGGTTTCAGTCAACTAAATGAGTTTCATTTAAAGCAGTCCAGCCACAAAAAGTACATCCTGGTTATGACGGAAAAACACTGCTCTCAGATGATGTGTTATTTGTTCCAAAGCACACCTACTGTTTCCAGAAAAAGCCAGAGCAGATACCTGGACCGATAATACTATATTTAAATGATTTAATTTTTAGTAATTTGCAACGCCTGAAGGAAAACCAGCATGATTTAATAACTTACCAGTGATTTCATTACAGATTTGTTAGTTTGCATAAATATTCAAGTAAACGTATCCAACTGTAAAATAAGAAGGTACTCTGGTGAAGATAATGAGCGCAAAGAACATCGTTTATTGATATGCTTTAGAATGAGATGTAAGTGTTGTTTAGCATGTTCAATTTCATAATAAAAATCACTACTTTGAAAACACAGGCACTGGCTCCACAGCAATTACTGGATTCAGCAGGAATTGATTGGATGTTGATTTTGGTGAAAAAACATCATGAGAAAATCAAGTGGGCAACTGACAGCCACTTGATCCAAAATAAAATCCCTCTAATAAATAGCATGAAATTTTAGAAAAGGAAAAAAAAAGGGGTGGATTGGGATTTTAATGTGACCAAAGGAAGAGTGAAGTTCAGTTTCCACCTGAAAGCCTCGGTTCTACCAAACCCATACTCGCGTCTCACCGACTCAGAGACACTAGTTGTGTACATCAGCCTGAATACTTACAGATTTGCAGCTCTGCAATTTGAACAGGAAGAAATGCTTTGATATATACATTTCAGTAGGGAACATCCTTTGTCCTTAGCACAAAACTGAGATCCTTCATCTGATCTCAGAGAAAAGTTCATCCTGGTACTGAGAGCTTGGATCAAGGTCCAAACTCCTGTGGCTCCTACTAACTTCAGCAGAAAGCTTGGATGTTCAGACCTTCGTATGCTAAAACTGGGCTATAACAGACCAACAAACACCAACCAGTAGGTTGTAGAGGTCTAAGTGCGCTTTCTTACCGCGCTTGGTCATTTTAAAATGGTCTATTGCTACAGTATCCAAACTCCCATTTTTAACAGTAAGGATAATTAACCACTCCCCAGGGAAGCAATATGTCTATGTCACTTGTTATTAAAAATAACTCTCACTGACAAGCTCCATTTAAACTGAAATTTGTAGGCTTGGCAAAAGAATAAGTAGCTAAGATATTTTTTGGCCCATTTTATAGAGCGGTCATATTCAGTGACCATAACTATTTCTAATGATCTTAAAAGCCAAGAATCCATCAAAGTACTATTAAATTAGAACATGAATTTGCAATTATTTAACAAGCAAAACACAAGACTATTGTGGACAAATTCCAAGTGTCTGTACAAAGAAGATGGATGGTCTGAGCATCCTGCTGGTGACAGTGCTGAGCATTAGCAATATCATCCAGGCATCTCGCCCTTGTGGGAATTACCCAACCACGCACTGCTACACTTCAAATGCCACTATTGTTGCAATGGGGCTTTTTGTTTATGTGCTGTCAGATTTTAAGGCATCAATTCTGGAGTAGAAAGGGTACAAGAGATTCAGTGCAGCACTGAACTGCAACAGCGTCATGTGATTTGCCATCCAAAGCACAACATCTATTTGCTCCGTTTAATTGAGCGAAACGATACAGCTACGCACATTTTGCATGGCTTTCGGAAAAGAAAGAGTTAGCTCGGCAAGTAGAACTGGCAGAGGAAACACTTTGGTTGTGTATCGAGCAGAACTGAAGCTCTCCAGGAGCATCAGTTAATCCTGCTGCTATTGCTGAACAATATCGAAGTAGTGGAAATTTCAAAATGCTGGGTAACATGGATGTTTATTCATTCTACAGACCATGCAAGAGTATGCAAGGTGGGCTGACTGGAGCAGCACACCAGAAAGTGGTACAGTCAATGAAAAATGCAGTTTTACAGCAAATACTTTTGCAAACTGACATCAAATCCTGGACATAGTGTTACCCAAAAGAAATACAGGAAATGTTTTGAAAAATTCAACGGGTTTCTTTTCATATTTTCAAACCAAAATATTTTACTTTTTTTAACTATAGTTTATATAGTCTGCTTTTAAATTGACAAACAAATCTTAAAAAGAAAGAATGCGAGAAAATGCACATGAAAAAGTGAGTAAAAAAGTGAGAAAGATCTGTAAATGTAACAAGCTTATTAGTCCGAAAAAACATATTTCAGTCTAGAAACATTTCCACTTGTTACTTATTGCTCAGCAAACATGTTTTTTCAACCTTGGATGAACCTGAAAAAACATCTTGAATTTCTGCTGTGGTCAGTGACCTTCCTAGCACTCTCCTCTCACACCAAACCATTATCAGAGCAACTCTTCACGTATCTACACCTGACAATAGTTCTATCAACAGCCTTCACAGTGCTCATCCGAGCAGTGTCTAATATAAAGTTTTAAGAGTCATTGTGCCATTAACCACAAGGAAACCAAGCCCTGAGTTTCAGTCAATTGGCATTTGTCACTTTGCACCAACCTCGGATGTGCCACAAGGGCAGCACGCCCTCTGAAAAACACACAGTATATTGGTTTCTCTAAGAGCATCTTATGTGAAATAAAGATTACAAAAGTAACAGCAATTTACTTACCGCTCATCACAAAAAATGTTTCTGTACTGCTGCAAATACTTCATTGTATATATTTTAATTATGTAAAAAATACTCAAAGGCCGATCTATCTAGAGTTCAACATCTTTAAATAATTTAAGAATGGGTTTTCAGATAACTTAGTGTTAGCTTTTCTGTTTTTTTTAGTGCAGTGGTTTTATGGGGATGCTCTGTCAGAAATAAAAGATGATTTGCAATGTATGCTAGCAAAAGAAAAAAAAGAAGCAGGTTGTTTCTGAATTACACTAAACATTTTTGCAAATTTTATGCGAGTACCTTGACATATCCACGGGCTTTCTATATTCTTAACACAGACCTGCACAATTCAATCTACATTCCACAGCTGCTCTTTACAAGAAATATGATTCAGGTTTCTCTGGTGTTAGTTCAGCCTGAAACTCAACTGAGAGCTGTCCAGAATGCCTTCAACTTCTGCTGCAGAGCAATGAACTGTTAATTTGCAACCCTTCTTACCAAATTAGCAGGAGATAAGGTCAAAGGATCCGGACCATAAGAGAACTGCATCAATTACAAAGGTACGCAAAGGTAAGAGTGCTTACAGGAGCAGAATGCATGCTGACTTTTATCAGTTAATGGTAACAAATTTATCACCAGATTCCAGCCTATGCCGTTAGAAGAGCCTCATTAAGTGTTTTGCAGCTCTCAGGGGCAAAGCGTAATGAGAGTTAGAGAACCTTCCCTTTTCCTTGCAGGAGGCACTGACCCCGTGCTACCCCTCTGCCTAGGGAAGCAATGAATCTGTTCAAACGAAGCTCACTCCACCACTTCCCAGATTCAGCCAGAGAGTCTTAGGATACTTGGAGACAGCGCGCCAGCCTGCCCACCCTCCACTGAGCGGAGCTGCAAGGGGAAGAAACTAATCCCTTCGTCTCCAGAACCCGTTGCATGAGCAAGACCAAGTCAGAACAGGGTCTACGTTAACAGTCCTGTGAGCAGGCACAATATATTTGCTGGGCTGAAGGCCCAGACAACAAAGTCCTAATTTTTTTGACAAACTGAAGATGGAAGAAAACTTAGGATAAAAGCACTTTGCTTTGTGTGGGGGGCATTACTCAAAAATGCAAGTGGAATAAGGAAGTATTTTTTCCTCCCAAAACCTACTTTAGAAAGATGTTTCTGATGGTGAAGAAAAGCCCTTCTTTAATCTGCCTTGCGTCTCTCACAGGGCACATTGTATTTTAGGAGGACGGATGTAGCATGCAGAATCTCCAAACATAGGTGAAAGAAGGTCTAAGTGCTCATGCTTGTAGCACTTTCCACCATTTCCCCACAATACACACAATGCTCACAGTACTCGATAAAATCACTAACCGCCAGACCAAGGTTGTAGGGCTCTCGGGAATCCTCTACGGCAAAATCTCCATCCCTTACCCTGCTTCCTATTTCTAGTGTGAATTCCACTATTAACCTTTGGGGGGGGTTGGGCAGGCAAAGCTGTTCAGTGATGCTGCACCGGTTCTGCTGCTGTTTCTTTGTTTCCTCTTGTGCAAAAAATGTATTTTTCTTGTGACTAGGATCCTGGGATTAACGTAACCGTTCTGTAAATACATCCCTAATAGGGCACTATGCCATTTAAGACACCAACCTCTGCATTCTCCAACCAAAGCAAATCTCTTGGTTTAATTGTATAAAGGGCATCATTTAACTAATAATGAAAGGAGGAGAGTGGGGTCTGGTCTAAGAGGAAAGCACAGCCCGGTACCTGATCATTATATGTTAGCAAACCGTGGTCTCAGAGAGCTTTACAACATTCAATAAATTAACCTTACAGCACCCAGTAATGAAGCCGTGCTCCACGCTTGTGACTGGGGAAACAGCCTCCGAGAGCCAAACGTATTGTCTCAGTTACGCCTCTGCAACTCTGCAGACTTCCACACCGTGTGCAGCTAAAGGCAGACTGGAGCTGACAAAGATGACTTGATTTTCCAAGGTTATGGGACAGTCAATAAATGAGCCAGCACTGAAAAACAGGATCCTGGTGCTCTTATCACTAAAATAATTACTAATTATGACAATTAAGTACTTGAATCAAGATGTATTATGGCAATATTTTTAGGTCATTAAAATCACGTGTTCTTAGGTGGCAGTTAAATCACTCACGAAAAGGCAAGATTCATATTATTTCAGTTGTGTAAAATGGCTAATAGTTTTCCAAGTGAAAATCCACAGATGAGGAGAAAGCAGGTCAGCAAATGTTCACGTTTACTTCATAATGATAATTACTGATAGATGTTCTTCTCCTCTTGAACTTATTTACCCTGGAAACTGTCAGATAGCAGGACCTGGACTTTTTCACTCAAGTAAATCCTTGAAACAATTCCACATTCTTGTAATTTATATTACAAATCCTATGTTGCAGCTAAAACTTCTTCACTTTTTACTGCATTGACATAAGAAGTGAGATCAAAGATGGGCAGAAATGAGTGAATTTCCTTTTTCATGAGCTTGCTCTGAAAATCTCTGCCAGCAAACAAACTGTGAAGCGCAACTTTTATGTCCTTACTCAATGTCAGCTTTCATGAACTCTCCTTCTGATCCTGAGAATTAACTCTCCTTCTATTTTTTCCCACTACTGTATAAAAATGCACATATTGCAATATTAAATTCACAGGGGTAATTAAGGAGGAAGTTCTTGCTGATGCTTGGCTGAAAAGGCGCAAAATCTGGTTTGTTAGCTTTCTGCAAAATCTCAAGAGGTTATTATTCCCTTCTGATCCTCAACTAGAATTCTAATTATTTAAGAGTAAGTTTAGAAAAAAAGAAAAAAACCAAATTTTAATTGCATTCACTTTTTGCAGGTACACAAAAATCAAGCAAATGCAAGCAGGCAAACGTGGACCCCACTTTGAAGATTAGTGACATTAAAGAGCATTTCAAGCTGAGAGTTTTTCATCTGTGAAAGTTATGATCTTATAGACACATCACAAAGAATTAATCCGAACACATAACCGAACTCCATGCCATGCAATGTGGCAGGCTAACTACTGAGGACAGAAATGATATTCCAGTTTTGCAAGGCACACCAGCACATGTGTAATATGAGGCAGCCAAGCAGTCCCACAAACCAAGGAGACTACTCACCTACACACAAGCATTTTGCTGGGTAGAATCCTCTAACTGAGTTTGTTCGCAAACCAACCTTTCATCAGCAATCCCGTTGTGCTGGGACAAGTGCTGTGTCCACAGCTAGCCCGTATAGGCTTTGATAGTAGTAAAATGAAGCCTAAAATCTGCTCACTGCAATCGCACAACGTGTTTAGTGGGTGACTGTTTCCATCCCTCAGTACTGCAGGTAAAATTTACAAGGCAGAGGAGCATTTCACAGAGGTTAGGTTCACTATTTCACTGCTGTCCTTTTAAAGTTATTATCATTCCACTTTTTCTAATATAGCCTGTTGACTCTGTCATCTATCCCATGTTCCCTCCGCTTCATGCTTGTAAGTGGATACTTACACATAAAGTAGCCAGTACTTCACAATTTTTCTGCTAATACAAGCAGTGAAGAAATCACACTTACTTCCACTCTTAAGCAGGTGCTGTTCCTCTTCCTTCAGCCTGTTCTGCATAAGACGTAGCATGTTTGCTGCTTCCTGTAAGAGGTGAAAACAACTGAATTACAAAAGCTGCCACATTGCCCAGTCAAGTAGCTAATTGGATGGTCCTACAAGAACAGTTAAGGGCACTCACAGGCAGAACGAGAATAGAAAATTTCAGCACTGAGAATATTTTATGAAAAAAAGGTCTTAATTGAAACATGGGAGCTCCTACTTACTTTGCCCATGAGGGTCAGGATAAAAAGCATGTACCCAGGTGAAACAGTGCACTGAAAATCAACCATACATTCCCACCGGCTGAAACCTCACTTACCACATTGAAAATGAGTTCACTTGTCTTCATCCCACAGAAAACTACTGCCGTTACAGAATGAAAGGGGCTTTCTTCGGAAAGCAGCCTTTGGTAGTTGTTTTCAACCAATACTCCATTAAACAGAAGTGGTTTGTGAAATTACTGCAGCTTCATAATACACAAACCAAACCAAAATAAATTCACCCATTTCCACGCATGCAAACAAAGTGGGAGCAAAAAGCCCTATCAATAAGCTGGAGAAGTATAGCCATATACTATACTATAGTATTTGGGTGCAAAGGAGAACCATGACAGTAAGACTGCACAAGGTGGTTTGTTGATTTTCTTTTTTGAATGTAGCAGGTTGTTAGATAAAAATATGCCGAGAAACACTATTGTAATGACAGTATGATAAAGTTATGACAAACGTAGTTCAGAGCAAATGGAAAAAGGTCGGTAGAACAGTGGTTGCTGTGCTGAGGAAGAGAAGCAAGTCACAAGTCTCAACCCATTGAAATGAAGGCCAATGATAATAGAAAATGTTGCAAAAAGGCCCACAAGGACTTATAAAACCTAAGTCTTGCACAGTCAACCGAGTAAGAAAAGTGACAGCCCAGAAGGGAAGAAGCAGGCTGATGGTAGTGGGGCAGTGGCGGTTAAGACAGACATTCTCATTCCAGCATAATGGATTAGTAAGAAAACATGGCTGGCTCTGTAGACAGTAACTGATGAGAGTAATTTTAATCTTCTAGGATGCATGCGCTTGCAGAGCATCACAGACTTGGTAGACTAAAGGGACTATTTGATTGCTGAACAACACAAAGCAATTGTAGGAGGTGTTTCACTGAGTTCATAAAGTTCTCCATCCAGTTAGGACTAAAATCTAGCAAAGATACCAAGACACTGAATTTTAGGAACTAAAGTTTGCTATTTCAACAGCAGCATCAGACAGAAAAATATATTTTTAATGACATCTAGTTTAAGTAATATTAATGGTGACTAGCAAACTAAACTATCAGTAGAGTAGGTGGGATATGAATGCAGACAATCAGATTCAGATAGAAGCTACAATACTAAACAGGTGCAAACAACTGATAGAAGGATTTAGCCACAAATTTTGCTAGTTTTAGTCTCTTCTACAATTCCAGTCAAGCAAGACAAGTAGATGGGAACGCTAATTAACTGTGGATTGAACTAAGATTTTTCTGAGCCTTTGATTTTCGATGCAAAATATGCATACAATTAAAAAAAAATAAAAAGACACCACTTGCTCTGATACGGTCAAATCTGCACATTTACAGTGCATTTGCAGAAAGGAAACGTGGGCTTAGCTGGAATATCCTTGGGAGAGAAGGAAGTAAGAAGAGCATCTGAACATGGTTGAATGGTGGGCAATCTTTTTACACCTCCAGATGGAAATGCGTATCCATACGTACGGCAATAGTGTGCTAGCTGAGCAAGGAAAATCTCCTCCCACCAACCTCTAGGCAGCAGCAAACCACCAAGTCCCACGCAGCACACAAGGAAGTTGCTGGGAACAGAGGCCTGGGGACTGGCTTGCATGATGCATCACAACTTGGCATAAACATCCGTGTCTTGGGAGCTGAAATTCACACTGAAAAAGCTTGCAGAGAAGATGTTTACAGGTGGTAAGGGGAAGTGATGTAAATCCCCTGTACCTAGTGAGAAACTCAGTTCAGTGCCTCGCTCAAGGCCACAGAGGGAATCCATTCTGATCCAAAAATCTGCTTTGGACAACTATGCAAAGTGTCTGCTGTACGAACTCTCCAGTACTAACAGAGACAGTGGCCCCACAGATGCTAATCTGCTAATGATTGCTTGGGATTGTAGAAACGACACCGCAAAACATACAGAAAATAACAGAAATAACAGAAATAACCCAGCAAGCACGACAACTTCCAGGGCTATAAAGCAGAAAGGTCATGATGCAAAATCATTTTGAATGGGATGCTCCAGCAGCAACTTGCAACAATATAAACTACTGAAATCCCCAAAGTGATGGATATACATTCTGCAGGGAGAAGCTAATTCCATCTGCAAGAATGAAGAAGGAAAAGACACAAGCGTATTTTTATAACTTGTTTCATGTAGGTTCAGAAAATTTTAAATACCCTATTTAGGAAACTGCTGCTCTTCATTAATTCCTTCTATAAGGAACAAATGATAGTGAGGACAGAAGAGTGTGACTGAAGATTAAAGGAAAGGGAAGATGCAAGGATGCTGTGGACGGTGCGGTTATGGTAAGTGGGCCAGTAAAGGTTACCTGCCTCCTCTCAATCCGTGCTGTTGACCACGATACAAGTGACCTCCGCGCAGCAGCAACACATCTGCGCACTGCCTGCAAACCTGCACAGCTCAGTCCCGTTGAGCAGGGTGACCACTGCAACGATCACCATTTTCCATCCTCCTCAGTGTTAACAAAGCCTTTTTAAAGACTGATGAAAGTCAAAATGAATATGGACGTGAGGCAAAATTTTCAGAGGTTTCTAGCTACCAGTGTTTCCTTCAGTTTCTGTAGCACATGCCGGTTTCAAGACCTCCCTCTGCACCCGTGGGTCCCAACATTTTCTGACTGAGCCTGACAGTTGCTATCTTCTTTCCCTACCTCTTCCTCCCTATCTGGTTTCTCCCAGTCAGTCATAAGATTTAAAGATAGTCAATGATTTAACAAGTCTTGCCCCTGCCCCAGCAAACATTTACAATACGGCCTCCCCATTGCTATGTCCTTGGGACAAATGGAGTAAGTGAGGGATCAACCAGCCACCTGAATCTCAACCCCATGGGCTGTTGCAGCCTACACAGTGCATATGGCAAAGAAAATCTACAGGGAGGAAAAAAAGAAAGGACATTTCCCAAATGTCATGGGGACAAATTCATACACCCAGAAAACATTTTAAAAATGTTCACGGACCAGTGAAATACTGGGTACAGATATAACCATTGCCTAATACTCTAATTCCAGGCACAAGTTAAGACAGCTGAAGCTGGCAATCCAAATCCAGCCAAATAAGCAGTCACCGTCCCCTGCACCCTGGGCCACTCGCTCCTTCCCTTTTCTCACCCTGCTGGCTCTGGTGCAAGCATTTGTGCAGCGACACAAAAGAAACCTGGTGAAAACTAATCCATCAAAACAAAATTAAGCCAGGCAAATTCTCACTGCAGTTCAGCATGTGGCTACACAATGCTGAGTGGCACATGCTGAAGTGGCACATGGAGGATGGGGTGTTGCAGTTGTGGGAAAAACAGCAGGGGTAAGAAGACAGGGTACTGTTTGTTTCAGCTTCAGTGCTGGTTTATGGACATAAATACAAGAGAAATGAAGTCTAAGAAAATAGTTTAACCATACAGATGAGCCACTTCTCCCTCTTTCCTCCAGCCTCTTACTTGTGCTGTTGCCAGCAGCTCAGCTGACCTCATACCAAGCCAGCCCAGAGTCAACTGGCAGGAAAAACATTGATTTTCTACTGGTTTAGATTTCTGAGTAGTTCGATGCGTGGTCGGTCAAATGCTGCTGTCAGCCCAAGGGAGGCTGCCTGAGACTGTACAACATCCTCCCTTTCAGCAGCAGCCCATCACCGCATCAGTTTAGCTGTGCTGCCAGACTACGCCCTGCAAAAGCTTACAAAAAACTGCAGCAACAAAAACTGTTTCAAAAGGGCAGCCTCAAACCAGTTGGAACCAGGATAGCATCAGTTAAGTGCTGTTTACAGTCCTTAACAAGTCAGATCTTCAAAGGAGCGGGCAGAAGCAATGGCAGATCATATGTCTAGAAAGTAAACAAAATTTATCACATCATTTTTTGAAGTCACATACTCACTTAAAAGGATCCACAGAGAAATCTTAGATCTGTTAAATTAGTGAAAGAATTACAACAGCTTCACTGGTTTAAGATTTTGGGTTTAAAAACACTGACAACTTTTAAACAGCTGAGTCAGTGGCAGCTTCAGCTTCTCTTTCTCCCTGCTGCTTTTAATGACTGCAATCCTCAGGCTGCATTTTTGGCCTGACCGGCTTCCACCTTCACTGCAGACACCACTCCTCACAGTTCACATTATCTTAACAGACGTGATTTATACCAGCTCAGTGAAAACAAGACCATGCTAATCAGAGATGTTTTTCTGTTTGAGGCTGGCCACTTCTGTGTGACCCAGGGCTTCTGAAACGTGACAAGGGAGAAAAGCTAAGGGCGTGACAATCATAACGCCATGGGTGCTCTTTCAACGCATAATGTCGTACAACAGACTTTCACAGACTAGCACTCCGCACGGGACAACAGTCAGGTTTTCTGCGCAGAGTGGCAGAGTGACAGCTCCCTGAAACAAGAGATGTGGCCTTGACCTTGCAAAGCATCCGCGGGGAACGGCCTGGGTGCCTCGGGACGCTGCATGAGCAGGAGCCAACGTTTAAGCACCCTGTTCAGTCTCTCCAGTAAACAAACAAGACTGAAATGCTGCAGGCAAACACTGCACATATCTTACTCTACAAGCGAATTTTACCCAAACTGAGTGGCAGCATAGGCTGTGGAACCACAGTGTCAAATTAATGCAATTAAAGTGCCAATTAACACAAAAATCAGAGCCAGCCTGCCCCGTCAGAGGGGGCAGGCCTTTCAGGACACCAGAGATTACTGAGATTGAAAATCCTGCTTTAGCGGCAGACAGATCTCTGCTGAGATGGAACTTTTCCTCCTCTGTCTCATATATTATGCAGCCTTTCCTAGGTGTAAATCTGTCCTTTAACAAGTAATCAAATCAATCACTTTGCAAACTCAGAGCAGCCAGCCTAGTGAAATGGGCAGCAAGGCAGGACTTTGTTGCTAACGCTTAGACCCGCAAAACAACCCCGGCTCCAAGGGACCTTCAGAAGTCCCCAGCCCAACCTCCTGCTCCAAGCAGGATCAGCAATGGGATAAGACCACAGCACTCAGGGCTCGAGCTAGTTGGGTCTTAAAAACCTCCAAGGAGAGAGACCGATCAACCTGTCTGGGCAACCTGTTCTGATACCTGACTATCCAAACAGTGAAAAGTTTCCTTACATCATCAAGTCAGAACTATTTTTCATTGCTAGTAATTTGTCCATGTCTTTTAGTGTATAAGAGTTCAGTTCACCTTAGTCACCAGCTTTCCCTAGCAGGCACCTTGTGACAGAGAAACAAAGAGACGGAGACACTTGCGTGTCCAAAGAAGGGCAACGAAGCTGGTGAAGGGTCTGGAGCACAAGGCTGATGAGGAGCAGCTGAGGGACCTGGGGCTGTTTAGCCTGGAGAAAAGGAGGCTGAGGGGAGACCTCATCGCTCTCCACAGCTACCTGAAAGGAGGGTGTAGAGAGGTGGGGGTCGGTCTCTTCTCCCAGGTAAGAAGCCATAGGACGAGAGGAAATGGCCTCAAGTTGCACCAGGGAAGGTTTAGACTGGATATTAGGAAATTTTTCTTCACCAAAAGGGTTATCAAGCATTGGAACAGGCTGCCCAGGGACGTGGTCGAGTCGCCATCCCTGGAGGTATTTAAAAGACGTTTGGATGAGGTGCTTAGGGACATGGTGTAGTGGTGGCCTTGGTAGTGTTAGGTTTACGGTTGGACTCGATGATCTTAAAGGTCTTATCCAATCTGTGTGATTCTGTGATTCTGTGAAAATGGTCTATGTACAATCAATAGCAACAGGAAATAAAGAATCCCTTTGTTGACATACTTGGACAAAACCAAAAGCTTTTAAAACAAGTAAGTTTCACTTATGTTTACAATCAACTTTGCCCAATTCAGCAAGGATGTTACCCGTCTTCTACAGCACACAATGCACTAAAGACAAATGTGTATTTTTTGTAGAATGGAGTTTGAATGAGCACAACACAGATATTCCATGTCTCAATCCACTTTAATTGGCAAAGCAGATGGCTTTCCATCTCATATCTGACTATGAAAGCCTTTGGAAAACAGCAATAAAACAAAACACATGGCTGTTTGGCAGAATGTTTTAATATAATCTAACCTATTGCTCCACAGACAAGTAAAACGTCAACTGTGAGTTCCTACAGCAGGGTGAATGGGAGTCAGCTTTGAAAATCTTTTTACAGAAAGCTATACAAAAGTAGAGCCTGAGAAATGCTTTTTCATTTATTGGCTTTTTATTTAATATGCATTATAATTTCTTGAAGAGAAGAATTATCAAACAGCATGCAATTACAACTACATGCAAACTACACACAACTACGTGCAGGGTCTGGGGTGGGGGGATTGGTTGGGGTTTTTTTTTGTTTGACTCAGTGTTTGTCTTAGGGCAAGTGATCCAGGATTTGCATAAGCCACATGATTTCTTGACTGCCAGTCCTTTATGATATACCTAATGCTGCTGAGTATTGTTTTAAACAATAAAATCAAGTTGCTGAAATCATGACATTGAATACAACTCTATGCCCTTGCAGACTGCAAAGCAGCAAGTCTAAAAAGGCTCAAAAACAGAAAGAGCAAAAATGAAAAAATGATGCAATATTTGATATATTTGATAATTTAATGTATCTCTCTCTCTCTTTTTTTGTTGGGAAAGTTGTGGAGAAAACACTACCGGGATTTTGAATACGAAGAATGTGTGCCCTGGAGCCAGCTGGCAGACAACACAGCTACCACTAAGTAGAAAGAAAAGAAATGGGGAAAATAGGAAGGGGATAAGTATGAAAGAACAACAGGACAACAACTGGAGCTTGCTGACTTTTTTTTGTTTGGATGTTAACATTTCAATTTTTGCCTAAGCCATTTCTTCTGTTCTCAGACATCCTCCCAATCCCCAAAATCTCTCTAGACATCTCTATGTATAACCTTGTCATCTTAGTAATGAAAAACAATGTTTCCTTCTGTTTGGTTTTTTTTTTTTTTGCTAGTGATTTGCTAGAGAATAGTGGTAATCCTACTGCTCTGTAGTACACTTAAAGTGAACCAATTTGATGATGGATTGAACCGCCTCATCTTCACCTTGCCTATTAATCTCAGCAGCTGCTTCTTGCTTTGTTATAGAACAAAGCAGCTGAGATTAGCTCTTGCTACCCGCACACAACGGGATTTGTTTTTCATAATAGTGTTGCTGCTCATTCAGCAGGGGTGAGATATAAGGACCAGGAGAAATTGTGTGGTGCCTGAACAGAGAATGTGACAGTACTCTTAATAAGAGGAAGCCTGCTAGGTACAACAGAAAGGTAAGTGAACGCAACATTGAGGTTGCACAGATAAAGTGCATGATAGCATAGGGTGCCAACCTACCCGGAGCTGTTCTTTAAGAATTGAAGATGATGCTCTGTATCATGCTGAACTACTATTACATACCTCACCCTAAATTCATGTCCAGTTTTATGATTTGAATTGGAACATGGCTATAGTTATGCTTGTCTAAAAGTGACTGCAATGCTATGGGGTTTTTTAACTTTTTTATTCTGTTGAGGAATGAAGACTATGAGAGAGACACAAGACCCATCTGAAAAAGCGGGGCAGAAGAATCTTTACCGACAGGCTTGCTAACCTGCGAGGAGGGCTTCAAACTAGGTCTGTCAGGGAACGATGATGGTGACAGTGCAATGAGAAGCGGGGGGACTGTGAACAGTGCAAGGGAGGCTCTGCTACGTTCCTTGTGAAGGCACCACAAGCGGGAGCCCATCTCAAGTGCCTGTGCACAAGTACACACATCATAGGAAACAAAACAGGAGGAATTAGTAGGTGCATAGCTTTGATCCCACCAGGATTACAGAAATATGGTGAGACAGTTTGCATGTTTGGAGGGTTGCACTAGACGGATATACGCACTCTAGAAAGGACAGGCTGGGAGATGAGGTAGAGGGGCTGCTCCCTCTGCAAAGCAGCAGCCTGAATGCACTGAATATTGCCTTGTGATAGACGATGAGCCCTTTGAGAGTTTATGGTTAAGGATCAGAGGACAAACTGCTGACCTATAAAACAACACAGATCACGCCGCATAAACTAATATTCATTTTAACCTTGAACTTTTAAATGCGTATTCTTAGCACATTGTCTCACTTCAGTAAAAAAACAAAACCAAAAGTCACAGCTGGCAGTATTACCAGAGGTGTCCTTTGGTTTCCCATCTCTTGTCTATAGTCATTTGACCGGGACTCTCATTTTCCTACAAAAGTTACCAAAACTGAAAATTAAAAAATTCCGTATCACACGATGTTGCACTCAGCAAATAGTGCAGAACCACAGTGAAACTGGCTTACAGCTGCTTATAGCCAGCAATAAAGCAGGACCCTGGCCTTCTGGCACAGAGATAAATTTTGCATGTAGAGGTTATTCGTCTTTGACTGATGAAGCACCTCAGTAATTATGAAGTGCTATCACTGTGATACAGCTTTCTGATGAATACAGGAGCGACAATCTCCCCCACCCCCCAAATATTAAATCAAGTACAGTGCTTTGGAGAATGTGGTCCTGAACAAACAAGCCACTGCTCCAAATACAGAGTTCTGCACCAGAAAAGAAAACGTGAACTTGTTCCAGCACATTCCTGGGATCCCTCATGAAGGTTCGTACTAATAAATACTTAGCTTTTACAGACATTTATACACCTTTACTGTTTTGGCCTGAGGAGCATCTGAAAGCCATCACCACTGGCCATTTAAACTTTTTTAGAGGTCATCCTGCCAGTGGATGAGCACACATTGAACGAATTGAAAATCATCAGCCCCTATTATAAGACCATCTGTCTCCTCCTTGTTCTCATTATTCCCATCTCTTCCGTTGCTTTCATGTGCTGAAACAGTCATCGTCTCTCATCATTAATAGTCATTTTACAGTAACCATTTCTATTGAAACACATATAAAGCATACTTGAGAGTATTTTATACACTTAACTGATACTCACCAGAAATTCACCAACTGTTATCATAATACTGGCATCACCGGTGTTGGTGGAAGGGGATGCGGATTCATTTCTGCTGTAGCGTCATTATTTCAAATTATTAATTTGATGGATTGTGCTCCTTCAGAGAATGTTTTTTATCCTGAAACTCTTCTTCTGTCCCAGCTAGCCATTACCTGTCATTGACATATCTATCTGGAATCAAATTCTATTGAAAACCAGCAAGTCTTATGCTACTTTACAACATGACTTAGTCTTTCTAGGTTATTCTTACCCCGTGTTAAACCCTGCTAACCTTGCGTTTTGCTGCTTCTTGCGGGAGAAGTGTTCACTGAGAGTATTATAATAGATACAGTAAAAGTACTTCAATAAATGGGGCATAAGAGTATTAGTCATTCAAGCTGACAGAATAGCACTTATCCAAGTGAAACACCAAGTCCCACTTAGTAGGCTCAGCAGAAGGAGACCAAACAGCATTCGTCTTGGTCACTTCACAGTACACAGGCACCACAGCACATAGCATCCTCCCCCAAGAAACTCTGACACACCAACTCCAGTGATCACATTTATCAAAATAAACAATTAGATCTGTTAGAAGTGCGCTTTCATCAACAGAAGTCACAAAAATACCTCAGAAGTTTCTTGAAAGGTTTATCTTTTCAAGGAAATACATGTTAATTAACTGAACTTCATTCATGCTATCATGAAAATTAGGAAAAAAGCTAAAATGTTTTCTAATGTAAATGGAATGTATCATAAAGGAAAGCTATCAGAGCAAAAAAAATCTAGCATGGGCTCTTAGGATGACTTGTTTTGGGGAAAAGTCTTTAGGAAGGTAAACTGCTATCAAGGATCTGTGGGAAAGAGGAGCAAGGAACAGGGTGCCCAGCTGAGCCTTTCCATGGGGTCATGTGCGTAGCAGAAGGCAGAGACAGGAAAAGATGCAATTTAAGGCCTAAGATACCTACACTGATGCTATTCTAACATAGCAGCTCTTAATGATACCACGGTTAGGCTACGTGAAGCCAGACAGTGAAGTGTATTCAAAAAACGCACTTAAAGTAACAGGATGCAACACAATCCACAGCAAATATTTTAAAATTAGATTGGTTTAACGTTGCTCACATACAGTTCTTCCTAAAGCTTCCATGATTACTTAGCAAGTTCTGACTTCAGGACATCCAGCTCAAAGACTGCAATAACCACTTTTCGCAGAACAGATAAATTGGAGTTGGAAGTGAACAGGACACTTCATAACCTGAAGCTGAGAGGTGGCATCTTGAGACTTCAGGTTGATCAGTTACTGTTCCTCTTGAATAAGCAGACTGTGCATGAAGGTCTCACCTAGACATTAATACCTTCCCTTTGGGAATTCAAAAGGAAGGGATGAAACAGAAAGAGCAAATTTGCTCAGGGGGACGACTTCCAATTAGGGTGCCATATTCATGCTTTGTATGAACTCTCTTTGCTTCTCTCTACAGCTCTCCTCTCTTATCCTCATACAGTAAATAAGTAATTTTCCCAGTGGCATGTTTCTTGAGCAAGTTTTGATGCAACAGAAAAGCTTTCTGCACATGTTACTCCACTTTTTTCTGTGCCTACACATTACACGTTTTCCATTAGAACGGTCAAACAGTGAACAGCTTGCCCAAAGAGACTGTGCAGTCTCTGTCCTTGGAGGCTTTCAAGACTGGATTGGATAAAGTCTTGCGCAATGTGGTCTGATGCCATAGCTGACCTCGCTTTGAACAGAATTAATCTGTGAATCAGTGACCGAGAAAGCAGGTTTAAAAGTTATTTAGGTATTTTGACTGGTTTTCTATTAAAAAAACCCCAAACAAATCCAAACAACCCAAAACTTACCACCTCAAATACTCCTCTCCACTGCTGTACTGTACTTGTTTTGGGCTATATATTAGGATGCATGGCAATTCAAGGAATTTAACATAAGCTACGTGAAAGCTGCCAGAAAGGATACCAGTCCAGCTCTGTGCAACCCTATCCCCTTCATTATGAGCTCCGCCAGTTCTGGAGTCAACTCTGGCTCTGATGAGCTTGAGGCTTCAAATCTTCCTTTACTCCATGACCTTCCCTCCCCTCTCTTTCCGAAGCTCCAGTGATTAGGATCCCTTCTTGCATGCACACATGCACCCTATTTTCATTACTCCCTGGGCCAGCCAGTTCTCCCCCACACCTATGTGTGCATTTTGCACAGCATGGATCACTTCTTTTCAGACTGATGTAACTTCTCCCTTGACTATCTCCATTCATTCAGCAATAATGGGAAAGAGGCACCATAAATATGGAGAAGCCTTCATAAAAACGGATGACATGTATACCAAATGCTTCTGCTGAACTGCTTTTCCAACACTGCTCCTAGAGCACACTTCGCTGTGCCACCACCAAGAGCTGTCTCATTATTCACATAAATTGGGCCATTTTGAGAGCGAGGAGTTGTGCCCTGTCATGATTCACCAAAACAAGTACCAGCATAAATGCCTTTTTCAGTTTGTTAAAGGAGCATAGGGATCCTGCCTACACGTACATCTAGCATGTTTACGCTAGGTTAAGGTTTTCCTTTCAGACTCGGCAAGATCCAGATCCATAAAGCTGGCTGGAGGCTTGAAGTCAAAGGCCCCACGAAGATGTAAGAAATACTCCTGAACCATCCAGGAACCACAGGTCAGAGCCAAGGGAGCAGAACATCAGAGGTAACACAGCACTGAGCACACCGCTGAGGATTTATGTGACTGTCTATGACGGAGCATAGCTCAAGAGCATTGTGAAGAGACAGAAGACAAAAGGATTGGTAAGGCTCTGTCACAGATTGCAGCATGAGACTCGTCGAGATCACAGGCCTTTAAATCACCCCCAGAACTAAGAAAAAAAGAAGAGGGGGGAAAAAAAAAAAAAAAGAAGACCCAGACTAACATTTTCTGCCCGGAATTTTCCAGTTAAAATGCTTTCATGCAAGTCAGCACTAACACTCAGGAATTCACTACTGCCTGAAATAATGCGACAGAGGATGGACTTTATCCTGTGAATCAAATGTATTCATCATTAGATATAATGCAAGTTTACCAGAACGACAACTCCTCTCCATTTTTCCTATCCGCTTTTGTGGAAGATATGAATTATAATGACTCAATAACAGCTCATTGAGCATTCCCTTCACGTACTACATTTTTATTGTACCAAGCTTACAAGCGATATTGGTTTAATGTGTGATTTATTTGAATTAATGTACAATTCTGTAACGTAAACCTGAGGTCAGTTTGCAGTGTCTGAAGAAATTATCATCCAAATTAATATTGATTGGAAGTTAGTAGTCACAGCTGTGTCTTGTTCACCACTATAAAGCAGTCACTGTCACACCATTGCTAGAATCTAACATGAGAATTATCCTCTCCCTGTGTCACAGGCAGCACAAACCCTTAAGTGTTTGAAGGGAAGTCAGGATTATTCGCTCTTTTCAAGGACAGTGTTTATTATATTAAAGAGTAGTTGTTCTTGGTGAACTTGATGGTTCCAGGAATTGATAATGGAATCTGCTGCCCTCCATCTTGAGATCAATTAGCTCCAATACAGCCCATGTTTCTTATAGCAGAGAACCTCTTCTACAGGTGAGACACACACTCTTCAGTTTATTTATTTCCCACCAGTCAAGTCCCAAGAGGCAGCACCAGCAAGCCTTTCTCTACCCATCTTGTTAGAGCCCTAGCACAGGAATTGAGAGACCTGTTTTTTATGATTTCTCCAGCTTGAAAACATTTGCACTCCTCGTTCCTGCTCACCAGGTCAGTGCTCTAGCTACTACCTTAGAAGACGGGGATAAAACTATTTTTAAATATCTCATTGTGGTGGGTTAGAGAAGAAGAAAGTAAAGATGACTAATGATGCAGACAAATCTCTCTCTTAAAAGGGAATGCCAAGCACTGTTTCTACGACTGTTCACACACATCAGGCTATGATTCTTTAATACAAAACGAGTAGGTAATACTAACTGGGCAACCAATGATCTACAACAACATCAGGTTTCACCTTAAACATCCTTCTTCTCTAGTTTCAATAATTCTGTGTTCTTCTACACATAATCACCCAGATTAAGTAGTAGGGACACAGGATAGCTTCATTACAGCCTACTCTACAGATTTAGAAACAGGAGCTGTTGGTTTAAAAATCCTTGTGGTTGAAGAGGAACTGAGATGTAGAATGCACTATATGAACTCTTTGTTTCCTGTTAGAAGATGGCCACCACCAGGTATTTAAAGTGAATGCAGCACTGCCAAAGTGAGTTAGACCCTGCTTAACAGGCTCTGATCAAGTCAGGTTTCTAATCAGTCCTCTCAAAGATGCAACAAAGCTTGAGTTGGAGACAGGCATATAGCTCTCCAGGCCAACAAATTTTTAAAAAGCAGGCTCTCAGAGAGTCTAGAGGCCTAAAATGGAGGTTCCCATTGATTTCAGGACTACATTGTGCTCAAGATAAGCCCAAATGAGAATGTAAATGGAATTCTAGCAAAGCAAATATGACCCATAGTCCCTGGGCAGAAAGGTGTACTGTTTGCCCTAGGATTTCTTACCTTCCCTTAGTCCTGATGTTTGACCCTGCTGCAATGCTTCTGAAATGGTATGGCTCACAAGTTGGCCCACTGGTATCTCAATCTCAGAATCATCCTCAAAGAATCCTGACAGTATTCTGGAGCCCTCAGAAAAGGCAACAACTGTGCAAGGTGCAGTAATTCACACTGCCAGCCCGTGCGCTAGGTGGGTGTTAGACAAGGGTTCTGCCAGAACACCTATCCTATCATATGTACATAGTGTTTAATTTTCATATGTTTCACAGAATTGAACTAGGAATTGTTTCTACCCAGCTAGAAAACCGAGAATTATTTTACTATTTAACATTAAAAAAAAAAAACAACACAAAACCTTACAGTTTTTCACATTATGGGATTATGCATGCTTGTGCAAATCAAAATGCTCGTCTCATAGCTACTTTTCTCTGCTGCTAAGTACCTTGTCCAGTAGCAGAGCATAAACCTCCTAAATTTCACATAACTCCTTTTAACATTACCTACTTAGTCATTTGGTGCAAATCACTTGCAAAACATCAGTCCCCAAATAAGAGTTATTTAACTTTTTTTCTTTGAACCAATTCCTTAGTTTTTAATCACTTAGTAAAAGGTTTCTCATAATGATTTTTATGTGTTTATCTCTGATGGAAAAAAACCCCAGCTGATCTGCTTGATCAATGTTTCTTTATGTGATCTGATTGTCTCCTACTTTAAGTGAATTTCAAGCTAGATTTCTGTCACATAATTCACATATCTAAAGTACTTGTGAATATTCAAAAGCATAATGCAGGTCGACAGGAAAGGCAGAAAGACCGTAATATGAACAATCCACTTATTCTATCTTCTTACCAAATAAAACTGGACAAAGAGAATACTTAAACCCTAAAAGGCAGTACATTCAGAATGCGCTAAATAGACGCTGCTTTCATGCAATGTTTCTTTTGGAGTGGAGTCACTGCAGAAGAAATTCAGTGAGACAACCTAAGAACTGAAAGTATTAGAGGTCAGATAGTGTCTGATTTCTATTTGTGAAAATAATTCATGGATTTCCACTATCCTAAGCTACACTATCAATGAGAGCCATTACATCTCATAATTCACAGAAGCAATTGCCAGCACGACAGAGAAACGCACTCTTAGTACACTGCAAAACTTAGTAGATACTCTCCCTGTGTTCCTTCCCCAGCTGCAGAGTATTTCATATATAACAGAATTAGCACAGTTTTACAACAGCAGCAAGAATGAACTAGGCTGAGTAGCCTATGCAGGGGGTTCATATCCAAGCATAGCACCAAGCCCTGATGCACAAGGAACCTCTTTACCTCTTCTGGAGGTAACTCTAGGAGTTCATGGGCTGCTGAAGGCAGAATATGAATGTTTCCATTGGTCAGAAAAACTTACAAGTGACGATTAGAGTTTTAATCAATTCTTGTTTGAGCTCTAGGTCTGTGAAAAAATAAATTCTAGAGTCTGTCAGACATGAAGAGCTTGAAGCTGCGAGTCAAATGACCCCAAATCTGGGATCCCAAGGCAAGCTTGTTCACCCATCTGGCACATCAGATGTCAAGACAAATATGTAGATCTTTGAGCACTGAGCTGATGGATCTGATTAAGATCAGCTCAATTGATCTCAATTCTCTTCATTTCCCAAAAAGTTTTCCTATAGCTTTTAATGAGAGACAGTACCAATAAAGCACCAGGAGCAGGTATGCACACTTAAATGCACTTCAGGGCATTCAGAGATACCTTTGAGAGTCTAGATCTAGTTGCCAGGGTATTGGTAGGGGATTGCAGATTTTCGTTTCAGTGGAATCCATGCACACAGCAACACTTCCATCTTTTCTAACATGCCCTTCACATGCCCTTCCACCTTTTCTCTATCTCCATCTTCTCCTTTTGTGTGACCATCATTTCTCAGGCCAGCAATTTCCTCTGTCCTTTTCTCCTACGCTCCATTGCCCTCACTCTCTCCCTGTGCATTCCCTTCCTCCTCTATTTTTTTTCCCCCACACTTCTCCATTATGGGATTTGCATGTCTCAGTGCACCAATACTGTCATACTCGTACACCAGACTAAATGCCAAAATAGAAGCAATCAACAATTAAGATGCCTGGGCTTACTTTTACATCTGATATTCAATATAATTCAGTAACACTGGACCAGGAGTGCTCTCCTGGTACTTATAAAAATGTTACCAAACAGTCATAATTCAAATGTACATTAGCTAGAAGATTAAAGAGTGTAACCAACCGCTTTTCATATTAACCTTCTGTCTGGCTATTTCAGTAAGCAGACATCGCAATGGGAATGTCTAGATTTAATATTTCAAATGGGATAGCTCAATGCGAAAAGATATGAAAAGCCACAGAACCAAGGAGTATCTCAGAGTGCAGCAGAACTCAGATATCCCTATTATGTGCATATTCAGAATAAAGCATCTGCTTCAGGTATGGATAAATCAGGTATCTGATTAAAAACCATTAGTTTAATGAAGAGGGGATTTTATTTGGGGAGGGTGGGTTGCAAAGGGAAAGTCACAATACAGTCTGTTTATTTGGCTTTTCCCTGCTTAATCATGATGGACTGCTTACTGATAGTAATATCATAATGATGAAAAGAAAAATGGTTTAAGCAATCCCAAACCAAAGATAATGACTGAGTGGCTTAGAACATCCTCTTTCACATGTCCACCACTTCATGGTATTCCTTAGTCAAGATTTCACAGCACCAGCATAAAACCAGCCTTAAAATACCTTAGGAGAAAGCAGCTGAAGATGAAATTACTTCAGGGATGTCCTCTGAGAAGCACAAGAGAGAATAAGCATATTCTGCCTAAAGAAAAGGCAAATACTAAAGGATATCACCAAGTTATTCTGGCATTACACAAGCTAGTTTCAAAAACACCTTTTTAACTGTATTAGTCTGTGTTGTCCTGTAAAAGAGAGGCATTCATTTATAGTCCATAGAAAATTTCAGCCCCTAAACCTGAACACCCCTGAAACTTTGATTTTTAGAGCAGCCAAAGTTCTAATAGCTTTCACGTCTAAACATTAGAAACAATTTCATCTTAAAAACAGGATAAAAATTAATGAAGTGTGCTGAATCTTTTTACAAAGTAGAAAAATAAGAACAAATCTTTGAGGAGACATGGCACATAAATCCCTGCTTCTGCACAGAAATGCAAGAAGATGGATTAATTCCACGAGCAGCACAAGAGAACAGAAACAGAATAAAAGAGGTGGCTGAAAATGAAAAAAGGCTAAGGAAACTGCAAAGACAAAAGACCCTTATTTAAATTCCTCGGATCCAACAATAAGTAGTGCATGACAGTTTGTCAATAAGTGTGAGAAACTCAAAGGAAGAGTCATGTGACGACTTCTGACATCTCCACAAATGAGAGTTGGTAACAGACAAAGAATTTCATGTTTTTCATACATTTCAAAGGGCTTCCACATCAAACGGGCAGGTGCTCTGCAGGTGGTAATTTCATCATCAATTAACTGTTCTGTTCTGGCAATTCATTTGGTTCAGACTCAACACCATGCCTTTAAGTTCCTTTTAACACAGAGAGAGATTTCTCAGTCCAGTGCCTGGCAGGAGACTCCTGCCAATTGCTCTCCAACTACCGCTCCCTGTTATTACGGACACCGGGAGGCAAAAGGAACAGGAAGCTCAAGACAACAACAGGAGCAACAGAGCGCTCCTCTCCATGCAACCGTACACCTACCACATGGAAGAAGAAACCAAAAAAATCCACACAAACGACCAGCACTGCAGTCTGGAAAGGCTGGAGTGCTTCAACTGCTCAATGTCACTTAATTAAAACTGTGTGCTTGGGTACAATCTTTAAATCACTTTTCTAATTAGGAAATGCACTCTGGCCCAGGTCATTAGCTGTGCAACGTCAGCAGGGTACCAAAACAGCTTTGAGTCTAAGTGGACTAGAGATTAGTCTTGTTATTCAGGAACGGTCTTTCAATCAGAACAAAAATTCCCCCTCAAAACATGCACCTAGTCAAGGGCAAGGGGTCCAGGAATCAGTCCTCAGTACTGAACAGCACACGGAGTGCTGGATTAATCTAATTACATTGCTGTTGGTTTTTTCGGCAAGCTATTTAACAAAATACACAGCAATGATAAAAGAATTGACTCTCACTTCTACTACAGAAGATAATTAAGATTTGTTTGGTGCAACAAAAGACAAATCAGGGTTGAAAAAAATCAACATAATTTTCAGAGTTTTCTGACAGTGGGAGAGAGTGTGTATTAAAATGGATTAAATGTAATTATCCTTGTTACTTTTTCCTCTGTTGATTCTGAAAATGACATGAGATGATAAACTTTAGGACAACATGCAGCATCATTTTGGAGCAAACTGCTTTTTTTTCAAGCGTATAATAAACGACCCACAGTTTTGCTTCACCAAGTAGCTAAAGGTGATGAAGCACCACCTGAAAAGCAGATCAAGACTGACAGAAGAAGCAAGAGAAATACCCTGGTGTTCCAGGTTGGCAAGAGACTAATCTGAAATGGATTAAACAGTGCGCCATCTTTTTAAAATAAGAAAGTCCCCTCACTGGTTTGGAAATAGGAGCCCACCAGCAAGTCTCTTGGTTTAGCTGGGACCCAGATTCTTCGTCCTCTTTCAGTTACTGAGTCCTGAAGCCTGATTTTGAGCACTGACATCTCATAATGATTTCAAATAATAGTTTGGACTCTCCAGCACTCCTGAAAATCGGGCTGTAAAAGAGACACGTGCATAGCCTCCTCTTCTACCAAAGCAACAGCTTCAACAAGAAAGCAGTCATGGCTACTCGCGTCACTGTATTGTTGCCCACAAAGAGATGGTTCGAGTCTCATCCTTTAAATATTCTAAGTATTTTTAGAGACTCCAGTTTTCTGTTCTTGATCCCCATGCTCCTGTCTCCAGTTCTGAAGAACAACTGTCAAATGCACCCCTTTTTTTCCCCTTTTTATTTTTGGTCTTCCCAAACACTCTCTAGTGAAAAGATTTAAGAGACTAATATACAGGAAGTGAAATGAAATGGTCTCAGGGTACTTTCAGGGTTAAGCTCAAGCTATAGAACTAGACTTGACAGGTAAACTTCATGCCAGTTTAAGCTAACCCAATGTATTTAACAGATACAGGGTTCAGCACAAGTAACTTGATCACTTGAGGTCATCATTAGAGACACGCAAGTACAAACCACCAGACACGGCAAGAATGCATCCCAAATGAAGAAGACCTGATGGCATTTTGCTTTTAGCATAAAACACATCTTAAAAGATGTTTCCAGTTCTGATGCCTGCTAATGCATACTGCATATAACAAAGTGTGCAGAGAAAAACCGCATAGTTTTGTCACAAGCTTTTATACTCTTTAACTCTGCACAATGGTGAAGCATTGTTACCTGCTTATCCTAGTAAATGAAAAGCCAAAACAATATGGGTAGATTTCCGAGTGTCTCACAAAAAGAAGGAGAAAACGGAAAATCAACAGTGCTCTCCATATTCTAAGCACGGGCACAGCCCTGAATGACAAAGGCTTTTTCTTCATCTTATTATCTTTTAACAAAAATCCCCTGAAGAGCTGTACGCCAACTCATTACTAACTTCTGTGCATGAATTTATAAACACTTGCAGGTAGGTCAGTTCAAAACATTTCTACTTTTGGTGTTAAGTCTCAATGGCATTTGAACAGAAGGGAAAAAAAAAATTCAGATTTTAGGCTTCATTTCAAGGTTATGATTTAATTGAGGACTTTTTTTTTTTTGGCCAAAGATGTGGGGAAGAACTAGAACATTGTAAAACAAGACACGTGAAAATACCAAGCTGACTACAGATTAGAAATACGTGAAAGGACATCTACAGAGACAGTGCTTATAAAAAGGGAGGTTAATGTGAAATTGGTTCGCAATGATTAACAAGTTGTCAAATGCCCATGTTATCTTCTAAAAGACAGGTTATTTTATCCCTCAAGCAAATAATGCAGCAAAATATTTGAGTCTTCTCAACAGAATACAGCATGCCTTTTCCTATGTCCAAAAGGTGATGGAAATTACCATATTTTCTCCAGACTGCAGAACAGCCTGAAGCCTGGTTATGAAGCCCCCTGTACATTGTACTGTGCAGCTTAGACACACAGGAACAGAGTGCAGGCGATCATCAAAGGGGAGGCTTCTCGGTGCAATCAGTTCTATAGAATGACAAGGCTTTCTAAGAAGATATCTCACAGATGCAAGAGACACAGATTATAGGAGAAGGGACTATAAAGTTACTGAGCCTTATTTGCAGCCTAAGCACAGGTCACAAAATTTTACTATAACTAAACACAGGTATGAATACTTTAAAGGAGAAGACTAAAAAACTTGGGGTCAAACTACTTTGTTTTCACATCAGTAGACACATACAGACACGGCAAAAGCAAAACATGCAGTCATAGCCAGACAGAAGGCACATTATGCACAGCTCTCCCATATTTCTGCCAGGAACAAGAAGTGTAAGTTGTGTTGACAAAATAAAACATGATCTGCATATGAAAGGACAAGCCAGAAAGAGGAAGCACTGGTTAACTCAAGGTATAGCACACCCACCAGTATTAAGGTCCAAGCGGAGATCATTCACCAAAACATGTTTTCTATGAAGTACAGTAGATACACTGGGTAATGACTGTGAGAAGGATGAAAAGCCAAACAAGTAGAACATGAAGCTACAGGAAGCTGAATGAAAGGTTCGGCTGAAAGCGCTGCAGTCCAATAAACACCCAAAGAAAAGTACGGAGCAAGACGAGATGCAGATGCAGATTATCCAGCAGGATACAAAACAGAGAAGTGCGCTAAATTGATACAATTCAGCAAGTCAACAGAAAACAGAATTTCTGCCAAACAAATCTGAAGTCTATGTGAGAGAGGATTCCAGCATATCCAATCTTTTCACTGATACTCTTTGCTGTTTTCATTGAAGAGGACTACTATGAGGAAATTGAAAAGCCTTGTTGCTGAGAAATGCTTATACATCAGTTGTTGGCAGACGATAAAAATAAGCCCCTAATAACTCCTAGCATATACATTGTATGTAGCAAAAGGAAAATTAGAAATACTGAAAACATTCTTCATGGGCAAAAAACATCAACTGAAAATGAGTCAGGGGGAGTCAGAGACTGGAAAGGGGCATCACTACACTGGTTTAACTTCACTAACTCACAAAATAAAGCTGTCTTATCATGCTTGTCCAAGAGCAGTCACACTTCCTGGATTGTCAGTAAACTGCCAGTCACTCAGAGCTGGCTCTACAACTAGTAATGCGCTGCTTTGACAAAGGGGTATTAAAAACTTTTCTGTTATAAAGCCAAGAACTACAGGATATACAGTCTTGCTGAGCATTTCTAAGGTGTCTTACCTCAAACATCTCTTGCTCTGTCCGTCGATGATCATCCAGGAGCTGCTCCATGTAGGTCAGATTACGGAATTTTTCTAGATAACTACTGTATTGTTTCTGCAGTTGCTCCTCAATCTTCTCATACTCATCCATAAAAGCAGGACTGGAGAAAACAAGCGCAAACTACTCAGCGAAATATTGACCTGTATATGCAGAATTCTGAAATAAGCATTTTTGGGTTCGCAGCTACCTTTCCATGTCTACTAAACCAATCTAAAAGGACCTTTTGTTTTTAAGGTTCCACACTACTTCAGAGACTAAAAGCATAAGACAAAATAACCCACCAACCTATCCTGCAAAAATTATATATAGCAAAGGACAGGATTTTGTGTACCCACTACCATTCCCTTCCAAACAGGCAGATAGGCAGCATATTGGCCCCTCTGGCAGAGAAATCTAAGTTAATTATCCTGCTGTTCCATGACTCAAAAAACCTAGCTTGTAGCATGGCTGGTAAATCACCTACCTTGCTGGAGACTCACCTGCTACAAAACTGTGCTGTTGTTACAAGCATAACTAGAATTGACACCAATAGGTGATGATGTCCTTATATTACAGAGCCAACTGTTGTGCCCCAAAGAACACTGCTGCTGTTTGATGCTTCACATTTACCCGATACACCTCCTCCAGAGAGTTACTGATCAAAACATGTATATGAATCAATGTCATTCCTTCCACCACTCATTTTTCTAATATTGCTTTTTTTTTTCCCCCATATGAGGTCAAAAATAGAGCATGATCTTGTAGATTGTATAAACCTGCAGTTTAATTAAGGGCAAGAAATCAACCCAAACTGTGAATCTGAACATCTTGATTTTATGGCAGGCTGTATCACTGCCTAGAGGAACCGATCCTAACAAGGGACGCATAATGAACTTTTTTTATTGGTGGCTGAGAATGCTAGAAGCCTCTGGGAACAGAGGGAATGTTTGCACCAGTTGCCATTTTCAGGAGAACTACCTGACACCATGTATGTTTAATGACAAATGAAAAGCCATGCTACCTGACCATTTTGTACAGCTCAAGCAGCAATTAAGCAACCCCATCAAATAATATTCTGGCCACTTTTAACAGCCCTGAAATTCTGATTTCAAATACGTGATAACGGAAAAATGAACAATTACAATCCAGACTGGGCATTTCTAGAGAAGAGAATCTCTGTCTTCCACAGGCTATCATCTCAGTCTCATTACAGACTTCACTCCTTGCTGTTCTAAGCATGAACAATGCACAGGTCCATCATTTACGCTAACACTCATTTATGCAGTAGATAATCAGTTCATAATCTTTACCGAACACTTTGTAGAGTCTGTAGCCTCTTCTGGCTTCTTTCCAGTTCCAATTTTCGTTTTTCAATCTTGGCTTCCAAATTGGCTTCATCCAAAGCCACATTATTCAACATGTCTTTAGTCTTTTGGACTTGTTCCTAAAAGAGAAGGATGGTGAACCATGGCATGCACTGGAATAATTAGAATTATCTTTCAGATGCTGACCATTGTCCTGTATAATCTCACATCTCAGGTTATCAAATAACTTTATAACAATGAGCTAGAACTTAAACTGGCCAGGCAATGAAAATTAAAAAGTTCTTTGTGGCCAGCATAACGAACTAACTGGACATTTACAGATTTAAAATACCTGATTTTTTTCCCAGACATTCTTAAAAGAAGAAAAAAGACCCGCATAACTTGCCCTGGGCTTTATTTTTCCTTCTCACTGAAAAAGCAGTAAAAGATAGGAAGAAAAGAAGCCTCCTCAAAAAAATCTGACAGGATGCATAAAGACATCTCTTGATGTGTAAGTATCTGAATAAACTCAGGTGAGAAATGCATTTATTTCTTGGTACTGTTTTAAGAATTTTTAGGCTTCCATCAATTTTTTTTTTTCTTCAAGATAAAGGTCACTTTTATAAAGAACTTACTCTATCCAAATATCTTCATCCTTTTCTAAGTCTTGCTTTATCCATTTTTTCAAAATCTGGGAAGCATCCTGAACATTACAACACACACTACAGGAATCAGGAGGGGGAAGCGGGAATATTCCAGCTTATTAAAATAAGTACATTCAGTGTACTTCAGAGTACATTCAGTGTGCTCATGCTCAGGAAACCATGAGCATCTTTTGAGAGTGAGAGAGAGAGAGAGAGAGAGAGAGAGAGAGGATTTCACGCTTCCTGAAATTCCGGCAGTAACTGTTAGGTGCTGCTCAGCCATAATAGGTCATTTCATTAACTGGTCCAGAACTAAACCAGCTGAGCTACGTGTTATTGATATTTCCCAAGAAGCCAATTGCTCTACTATGCTGCTGTTAGTTTATTAGCACTACTGCCTAGAATAGCAATGCATATTAACAACATTCAGAATTCATATAGACTGCGAGTAGGAGCAGAAACATAAGGAAAGATCGCCTGGAGTATCTATTGATTATGCATTGGCTGTTTAAATCTCGAACTCCACTCCTTGTAATTATACAATTGGATTGGATACAGTTTGCAGTTAAGTAACTTACAGTAATCACTAGGATTTAATTAACTACCATCCTTGCACAGTGGCTGTGAGTGCAGCTAATGGTTTAGAAATACAGGAACCCAAGCACTGGAGCAAGGACAGCGTTGCCAAGACTGGGACAGACAAAAGGCCCCTGAAATGAGAACCATAACGATGTGCTGACATGGCACTAATTAGCACAGTGCCAGTTCTTCTCGCCCCTTGGCCAGTTCAGCCATCCTGCTTCCAGAGCCCAACTTCACAGCTCCTGAGGTACCAGCATATTTTGAGTTACCAAGTACTAAGTTACCCTTGCAGCCCTGACTCCGCAAAGTTTACACAGCTTAGACAATGTAGGTGGGATGTTGATTTCTGTGCTGATTTAGGCAATTTTTATCCCTCCTGTAGAGCTTTTGGGGCTACTACTGAGCTCCTAACAGAGGCAGGGAATATGACTAAAATGTGTTTTCTCCCAAGAGAGAGGCCAAGGGAGGCCAAGTGCAGTTCTTTGATGCACTGACTGCAGGAATGTTTCTGCATATTGAACCAACACAATTATACAGTGCAACAGTCTGACAGCAGAGTGGGTCTTAACATGTTCTCCTAGGTGCTGCTGCTAACATCGTTTTACCCTTTCTGCTGCAGGCTGTGATTTCTGACAGCCAGCTCACAATCATCACTGTACCGACACCTCATTCACTCTGCCAGGAGAGCTATCAGTTTCGATTAACATGCTTGTCCACTCTGAACACAACAGATTTCCCAAATAAACCATAAGGATCATCAGTGACCGTATTCATTACCACGACACAAGGAGTCATCACAGACTGATCTCTGCCTTGATTAACTTCTGTTCACACATCTGATGTTACCTAAAGACCAAAGTCTGCATTAGCCATTAACTGAAGTTCAACATTAGCTATTAACTAACCAAGTGCAGCACTAGTTGGTCTAGTCAGCTGAAGGTGATGTGTGCTTTGGCACTCTTAACCCTAGGCTGTTGATAAAAAGAGCTATGTTCTTCTTGCAGGAGAGGAATGATAATTTTGCAATTAAATAAATACCATTTTGCTTACCAGAACACAGTCAATGGCAATTTTCATCATCTTCTCAGCCTCATTTATCTCCAAAGGTCTGGCAATAGATTCTGTTCTTGCTTCCTATGAAATAAAGATGCACCAATGTATTTAAACACTACACAAAGGAACTAATATATGCAGAACGGAGGGTGGTCAAGCAACATTTATTATGCAGATGATCATATCGCTGGAGTAGGATTTAGTATTTATTCACTAAGGCTCAGATGATTTAAAGAACAGGAGATGATGAAAAAGTCAGTTAAGTGAGGCTGAGATTAACAGTGAGCAATTAAAGTATCTTTTCAAAACAAGATAAGTGCTACTGTCTGAACTGCAAGTATTCTTGAATGCAGATTTTTGGAAACTGCACTGGTTATTACATGTTGAGCAAGGTATGCAACACAGCACAGAAGATTTCATCATCTTTACAACATGACCCATGAAAACAATAGTGTAGGTCGATGAGCACAGTGTCACAAAAATTGTGGAGCAGCAAGCACTATGAACCCATCTAACTCTGCTAGGCAGCTGGGACAGTCAGCAGGTGCCTCCTACACCCACATGAAAATCAGATGATGCAGAGATTCTCCAATTCTGATAAAGAAGTGGTTCAGACTCCTCAAAAAACCCCCAGTGATCCTTGTTTAGATTCCGAAGGATGAAAAACCCTCTTCCACTCTCAGCAGTTTTGGGGACAGATGGGCTTAGGGGTATTCAGCGTGCACTTGTTTGTATGATGTCTTACAACACTGACCTGGTCATTATATGAGAACTCTGGATTACTTGTTTGCTACTGGGAGGAGAGGAGGGAGATCTTTCCAGCTGAATGTCCTTAAAATCATCTTATGTTGGCAAACCATTTGGTAACAGGTGGATAAAGATGGAAATAGCATCTCTCTAGAGAACATCTGACTAAGAATCTAAAAATGCTTTATACACATTGCAACAGGCTGTACCCAGCCTACTACAAGATGAATCTGGAAGCAGATACAACTACTTTGTCAAATTACCATGCCAGGAACTCCAGGTTGCATAGGCAAGTACTAGCAGAGGCAGCCCAGCTCCCTTCCTACCAACTCAAGCTCAAGGAGTTGCATGGTGAACCCAATCAGGGAGCTGATCCAGCCAAAAAAATGTGCTCAGCTTATGTGCTGAGCTTATTCCTCTGCTAGATCAGCTCCCTGAACAAGCCTGGTACACGCTACACGAAGGCTTTTTTCCTGGCACAAGAAAAGAAGTAGAAGAAATATTATGTTGGGGATAGTGACAGAAGCTACATCTGTTAGTGGCAGTGACAGTTTACACCGCCTAAAGCGCTTGTGAACATTCCCCTGTCCACACAGAAATACAAGTTCCAAGCAGCAGAAAGTTAATTTGGATGAAAATAAGCTACAAAGAGTCTGCACAATACATATTCCTGAATAACGCCACAGGTAGACATTTTTGGAGGAAGACTGGACAAGAATAATGTAGCTCAGTAGCTATTCTGAGAACATTATGCATTTAACAAGCTCAACAAAATGCCCATTTATTTGTGAAGACTTTGCCTGAACTGAAAGGGCAGCCAGGATCAGCCTGGTGAAGACACCGCCCTGCCAACTGTACTTGGTTCTTCTGATGGCAACAGTGAGATCTCTGCTACAGAGCAAACGTATTTCAAACAAAAGAGTTTATCACTCAGCAGGGGGAAGGAAATTATGTTCCTTCCCACTTCCAAAAGAGATAAAAGAAACAGCAAGGACCTTAGTTTTTAATTATAAACAACTCCCTTACCAATTTCCTTTCAGTAGCCTGGTAAAACACCCCCAGAACATGCACAAGTCACTGCAGTGGGTGTTGGGTCAGGATAACTGATGCATTTTAGATACAATTCTGAGGATCTACCCTTTTAAGTTGGAATAATTTATACAAGTTTAATGTCTTTTCTTCTTCTGCCTTCCCTCTGCTACCCATGGAAGCTTCACGTACATACCACAGTCTTTGTGCAGAAATCTACGTCATTTTCTAGAACACGGTTCAGTCCTACAGTCACACCTGCTTGGAAAAATGTGTCAGGCCAACGAAGAGTAGTATAAAAGCAGAAATTTGTATTTTCAGACTGCAGAATCAGGGCTAAACTGGAAAAGGAGAAGGTCAGGGCAATTAACCGCCTCGCACTCCAACAGACTGAGAGGAGAATTCAAGTGGACCATTACAGCTTCTGTACACACACAGCTCCTCCCTAAGACTCTGCATTTGTACGTACATTTTTCGCTTCACTGTTACAAACAGTGCCATTAACCTAATTTTCACACTTTGGAGTAGTAAATGTAAGTGGAAAATACAGTAAACATAATGGAAAAACAGTAATATATAACGGAAATATAATGGAAAAATAAATATATTTTGAGACTATCAAAGCTGTCAACAAATTTTTAAATGGATGTTTGTAACAGCTTCCCTGGGTGTCCGTCACCGGGCCATTTCCTGTTATCCTATGAAAACTCTCAAAGAGAAAACTTTTGGTTTTAATATCTCTTTTCAGGAAGGACCCTGCAACTGGCCATATAAAAGAGGATGAAAAGGAAGGCAGCTCACATTAATATGCCTGGATAAAAATAAACACTCCACAAAGATTATGAAGATCTTAGGAAAAGCATTTACATTAAAATATCAAAGTTGGCCAATTGAAACTTTGTTAAGCCATGAGCAAATTAAAGAAAATGAATTTAACACAACCACTCTGACTATCTCTGACTCCCACATAAGCAAATAAAGCACATTTTTCCTCCAGCCCAAGTCATACTCACTAGTATTTCTTACCCAATACGAAATATGCGATAATGTGACAACAGAGATTTTTAAAACCTGCCTTTACACAGAAGCTTTTCTGTTCGTGCTTAAATCTGTGGATACAAGTAGGCTGTATACTTGAAGGCAAAGCCTATTTTCTAAATTTGTCCAAGTACCAGGTATTACATTGCCACTGGCTGTACTCACAATTCCTTGTGCTAAAAAAAAAGTGTGCAAATGAAACTGAGCTGAAAAACACAGCCTCATTCATTTTCTTTTAAAGTAATGTACTCTTGCAATTAGGTGTACTAATCAGAATACACATTATAATACTCAAGAGGTTTCCTTTAAATTAACCATTAAAAATAGAATTCTTAGGAGAGATGAAAAATATAGAAAAAATTATCAAGGCAAGAGGAGGTAAGAAGCAGAACAATTTAGGACTGTGCCTGGTAATTAGAACTTGAGGAAAAAAAAACATACGCAAAACCAGAGAGGTATTCATGAACAAGCTGATTGTTTACCACTTACCAGTGCTTCCTGTTCCAAGTGTCCAAGAGCTCCCTGGCTATAGTTTTACATGACAAATACTAATTAAAAATCAAGGAAGCCAAGTGTAAAATTATTTTTGATGAACTAAAGCTGACAATTATTAAAGAAAACACACGAAGGCACACAAGAGACACCATTTGCTGGCATTATTTATCCTCCCTGGTTGGACTCATATTTGGTGCTGCACAGAAGGGCTGAGACTTCAATTCTTCAAGTTTTGAGTCTCGCTTCGGACAAAGCCAATTGGAAGTACTAACAAATTAGTTGGCTGGTTTAGGCTGGAAAACTTAGTTTTCTTTGGAAATGAGAATATAATTACAAAGTAAGAAAGATTTCTAATCAAAGACTAGCTGACTGCCCAATCCAGCTCTGCCCAAATTGCACCAGTTTTGGCATCAAAAGTGAAGATAAATTTCCTTAGAGCAAAGCTGTACTGCAGTCATTTCAGGAAATAACACTGATCTTAAAGCCTTCAAAACTCCATCTGTCTAAAGAATTTACCCATCTCAAATCTGCATCCCTGCTGAGCGATGGTCCCCTGGGTCAACCACCAGCGAGGGAGAAGGCCACAGCAGATCTTCAGAGCAGAAGCCTGAGGTTCTGTCCACAGGAATCAGATCAGCAGCCAGCCTTCTGGAAGAGGCAATGAGCTGTGGTTCTGGCCGGTTGCTGCAGCAACCACCTTTTGGTGGAGAAGTCAGCCTGACACAGGACCACAAGTTACCATTATTCTCGCAACACTCAGGTTAGTGTTGCAGTACAGCTTCTTTCTGCCAAAAGATAACGAAGCAACTGGTTCACCTAACCAAGAGTTCTACCTTGCTTGGCAAAAAAGCATCCTGTAGGATAGGCAAAAAAGCATCCTGTAGGATACAGATACAGAGATAGTAAACTTATCAAACCCTCTTGCAGCTTCACTGCCAAACATCCAGCTAAACATAAAAAGGCTGGTTGAAATCTAAAATGCAGGAAAGCAGCACAGGACTTGCCTTTCCTTTCACTAAAGACCTGTTGCACAAAGGTCTGCAGCCTTAAGTTTCCTGGATGTGGAAACACATGGATCTCTCTGCCCCTCCAGGATCATTAGGGAATACCTACCTTTTATTGACAGTATAGTACCTTTTACGGTATGTACACAATCTCTGAAACGCATGGGAACGTGCAGATGACTCCATTGCCTGAACAAACGTGTCCACTGTCATCTTCCAGGTATGCCCTAAGTCTGTATTATATTTGCCAGCCCTCTTCAAATGTCTTGGACACCCTCGGACATCTGAAGTGAGACTAGATGCCTATATTACACCTGTATTGCAGATTAAAAAAGCACAGTACGGCTTTGTCATCTTCCTGAATTAAAAAAAAAGAAAAGCAACGTGCCACCACCAACAAAAAAAACCCAAACCAAAAAAACAGATAAAAGCTCCTGAACGTTTGGATTTCAGCCCACTTGCATGTCAAATATAAGACAAGAAATAATCTATACTGACAATTAAAATTGTTGACAAGATGAGACAAAACTCTCCAAAAGCATCAAGAATTAGCAGTAAACACTACAGAGAGAACTGGTATGTTGTCAAGTGTCGTATGGGCTCCACAGACCAAGTACTGGCAGAGGGTCAAGATGCGGCTCCTGGCATCTTCTGATCTTAACAGAAACTGGTAACAGCAAACAGCACTTTCTAGGGACATTGTACAGTTCCATTGCGTGCAAGGTGTTACAATCTGGTTCAGAATCCTTATGAAGGATACTGTTGTGAGTCCATTCTGAAATGCAGAAGCACTTTCATGGACTCAGTTGTAGCTTGGCTCATTTAGCCTAATGCCAGACCTGGAATGGGAAATAGCTGTACTATCGCTTGGCCTACTGAAACATGAAGAGCTTCTCTGAAAGTCAGTGGACTGTCAAGGTAGTAGCAGTGATGCTGGCACTTGTCTATATGTGGAGATTCCTGCCAAGTGAACTAAAGTGCAAATTTTGAGTGCACTTGCTACTATGCATTGTCTTGCTGAGCAAATATGTTAACGTGCAAGAAGTAATCCATTCAACTTCACAGAATCATAGAATGGTTTGGGTTGGAGGGGACTTTTAAAGGTCACCTCGTCCAACCCCCCTGCCATGAGCATGGACACCTTCAACCAAATCAGGTTGCTCAGAGCCCTGTTCAACCTGACCTTGAATGTTTCCAGGGATGGGGCACCTACCACCTCTCTGGGCAACCTGGGCCAGTGTGTCACCACCATCAGCGTAAAAAATTTCTTCCTTATGTCTAGTCTAAACTTCATTACACTCCTGTTGATACTCCTGTCTCCCTGGGTGCCCAGTGTTAACGTGAAACACTGAAGCCATCCTAAATTCACACACTCCCTTGCTGCACAGTCATGTCACCATGCAGAAAGCCAAATGCACTTACTAGCCACAAAAAGCAGGGGCAGGAGGATGCTAGCATCTCTGCAAATGCACCCCATCACTTCCCTTACTGAGAATTTTCCCCCCAGGAGCTTTATACCTGGTGAACCGCTACTGCAAAAACCATTCTGCAAACCATGAAGAGCCACTATTGCAAAAACCATTCTGCAAATATGCCCAGTGAAGCATTTTCAACTGGTAATAGTTTTCCATTATTATGCATCAAAAACTGATAAACCAGCTTCCTGCATGCTTGATGTATGGATAAATGGATGCACATAGCTTCTGAACTGCAGCAAGGAACCGAGGCAAGTAATTAAGCATGACCAGCACACAAGTCACTCACGATAAATGTGTGTAATATACGTATATATTGATGTGCTCAAGGTCTAGCAGAGGTTTCTAAACACCTTTTCTTGTGATAAGGACCAGAAATGAAAGCTTTTTTCTAACACGCTGGTCTTGCACCAAACAGTTTTTGACCACAGGTTAAATCCTTCCTCATTTTTCAGGCGTTTGTAAGCCTGATGCATACAGAAGTTACCTCCTCACTGCCACTGTTGCCTTCAGTCTTAGTCCAGGAAGTATTACATCCCCTACTCCCTGCAAATAGGGGTTTTGCAACTACTACTGTCTATGCAGGCAATAACGCTTTCCTTTTGAAGAGTTTATTATTCAGGGAGTTTACTAACACACACTGTGATCACATTTGGCCAATATAGGGAATGGGTCGTTAGGCATTGTTGTATATGAACAGAAAGGTACAGGAGGGACATTAAAAATAATCCAGACCTTCTGAAGGAATCTGATACTTCCTAACAGCCTATTTTCTTCCTCAAGAGATTAAAGGTCAAGATAATTGAGAATTTTGCTGCTTCCAGGCTATGCTGCTTTCTTGTATGCTCATCTCAGCAGTCCAGAAAGGGAATCTACAGAGACATTTCTCTACTCAGCAATGCAGAGCCCTCAATCAAAGACAGTGTCCGAAACCCCCTGGCTATCCCGATGTGTAAAAAGCATGCCACAAGAAGATGTGGGACAGAAAACCAACTGGAAAGCATAATTTTTCTGCAGACCAAAAAGAATCAGAAGGCCTGCCTAGCCAGATAAGAAGTAATCTGAACATATGCTTTATGACAGAAACCCCTTAAAAATGCTGGCATACACACTGCTGAGGCAAGAAAGGGAACTTTAAACCTTTCTGGCAGGCACGAAGTTGCACTGCTTTGTTCCCTCCCCACACACCCCTGCAGGTCCACCGGTATTCTGGTTCAAGAGCCAATTCCACTGAATTACCCTCAGCTCACAAACCCCAGCACGTGCTTACTGTTATCTTCCTACATCCTTAAAACCCTCACCTTTAATGTACTTCATGTAAAGTTTCATGACACGCTGCATCAGTAAAACTTGGATTAGTCCACAGGACTACAGGGTGTCACTTAACTAGAAGGTGGCTTGTGATGTCTTTTCCAGAGTCTGGCAAGATGACAAGGAATATGTCTCTTCTAGCAGAGCAAAAGCTAGGTTTGTGAGTGAATTTCCTAATATAAACAGATAGAAATGTCCTTGGGCAGCATGGACACATGGGAGCTTGCTTTTTTGTTTTTTAAAGGGAAAAAGAGCATGGTCATCAAAAAGGCAAAGCACCCAGTCAGGCAAAAATCTTTTCAGTTTCTCCTTTATCCACATTCTTCTGTAACAAAATTAGAAATAGAATTTCCTTTCCTTATAGATAACATATAAGAAAACTTCAGGAAGGGTTATGATTTTCTTAAGAAAAAGAGCAACAAAAAGGAGTACAGTTTTCAGCAGCATCTTTCAGACCTCAAAGATACACATGAAGACATCATGCAAAGTTGCAGAAAAAGTAGGCGCAGGCATCGTGTATGCAGCAATACCACCCAAAAAGATAGTTTAAACTTTTAATTCACATCAAGCCTTTGACTTCAGTAAACATTGCCATACAACTCAGGTTTCTGTTCTCAGCAAAGCTTAACCAGCAATAAGTGGAGTGGCTGTTGTACTCCAGCAACAGAAATACGGGGTGGCTCTCTTTGGGCAGGAAAAAAGGCATTTTAAATAGCTAAAAATAGCTAAAATCGTTGTCCTTATGTTTAAGCCAGCACATTTTCCTCTTAGGTAATTAAAATTTTGACATGGCTATACTTTGTGTCTCATGAAGGAAGGTTAGGAATAATGAACAACCAAAACCTCACCAGATATTCAGAAGACAGTGTTTCTGATTTAGCCCAAGTGGAACTTCTCACAGACTCTTACAGGTTTTGACAAATGCTGTGAAATACAAAAGATGGTTCAAATGCAATTTTCTTCCCCGCCAAACTAGAATGGTTTTTCAAAACAGTCTAGAACTGAGCTACAAGAATGCAGATCTTCCAACTAGCTGACAAAATTATCAATGCACTGACATAACTGGTGCCCAAACTGCAAGGGGGAATGTGCTACCCATCAATGCATAGCTGATGCTACGTCTTCAAACTAAATACTCTTGGGAAGTTCACTACATAAGACACATCCACAAATGTTATATCCATGTAGCATATAACCATGGTTATGGTTAAAGCAATCTAAAATACCAGACAGTATTGATTTAACTATATCTTACAGTTGCAAGGTTTAATTTTGGCTTCCTGCTTTGCAATAAGCCCTTTTCCCCAAAACTGATAGGCGAGGTTTTCGTTGGAAGTAGGACAGTTTAAAAAAATTGAAGCAAACTAGGTAATTCTCCAGAGTTCTGGCAACTGCAAGTTACAAATTTCCACTAGAAATCATGTGTGGCAACTTTGTCACCAAAGCACAGGAAATGAGTGAAATTCATTTATCAGCCTCCCCCAGGCAGTATCTCGAACCCAGAACTAACATTTGGCAGATGGAAAATGTTTCCAACATTACAAATAAAATAATTTTTTGTAGTTAACTTCCAAAGAGTACTGAATAATGCAGCCGTCACTCAAATCGGATCTACCGCTCTACAGGAAGAGTAGGCGGCAAGCTACAACAGTGTGAGTGGGGGGAGGCAGGGTTCTCTAATCAGAAAGCTGCGAATAAAGAGATCCAAGTTAAATGTCCTTAGTGGCAACTCTTTTCGTTGTAACTACTACCGTCTCAGTTCCACAGCTGGATCTAAACACCTCTGGCTCTCCTAAGAGTTTAATTCAAGCGTTTCACAAACCAAAGTCAGTAAAGAGATTCTCAATGTCTTCCATCAGTTTTGGAACAAGCTTATACTGTGGGCATACATAACAATAACACTCGTAGCAATACCCTGGACGTACTTACAAATTTATCCTCCATAGATTGGGAAACACTTTATGTGGATGTTAAAAGCTTTAATCTACAAAATTACAGAAATTACTTTATTTACACAAGAGGATACACAGGGAATAAACAGTTTGTTCAAGGTCACAGACGGAGTAAGTGCCAAGAGGAACATTAGAAAACAGACCCACTGTGTTGCCTGTCTTCAGCACAAGTTAAGTACATTTTAAAAAAAAATTATTATTTTCATCTTTCTTCAGTTTTACATGGTTTAGAGCTAATTAAGAGGTAAATAAAATGAATACAACCTTGAGAAGGTCAAAAATCTTTATGCCTGCCACCAGCACAGAGGCAGTTTTATTCTGGAATTTTTTTGCTTCATTATCTTACTGCCTCTAATAATTCAGCAAGTCTAAGCAAGGCAGCTTCTTGACAGGCTCCTGCTAATGTGTCCACAGGACCTCTGGCAGATGCAAAGTGGCAGGCACTCAGAGTCAGTCAGCTTCGCTGAGGTGTTATAAATAGCTGTGAATTTTTCCTTTTGGATTTCGGATGTTCAATGTACGGTAACTCAGGAGCATCCTTCCTCAGCTGATCACAACTGACCTTGAAAGTCATTACTGCTTTATTTTGTGCTAAAAAATTATTTGGATCACCTCATCACCCCTCCCTCCCCGCAAAGATATTCATCTTGCCATTTCCCCATGAACGACTGATCACCAGCTGTTATAGGGTATAGAGGACCACTGACTTTTCCAACATCTTTAGGCCATTTACAAGACTGCAGCAGTTAGCTGCGTACATCTGGAAGCAGCCACCACATGTGAAAACCAAAGTGAATACATAGTGAAGTGGTGCTGCATTTTGCCCGAGTACTGACATTAATTCTATTGCTGCTTTTCTTGATTTTGGGCTTGACAGGCTTAATCACAGCACTGGTATTTTCAACTTCTACTTCTTTTAATCATCCTAAGCATCTAGTATAGCATATGAAGAGAGAGAAAGAAATCCAAACAAAATCTCCCATCCCCACCTCAAATCCAAAGCAACCTCCACCTTTCCCATCAAAAAAAAAAAAAGCTAGAAAACAGATTAAAGAAAAACAGAACTCAAAGTCTCTAGTTACTCTTCAAAAGCCAGTTGTAAATATTCTGAAAATTAAGGCTACATAGTAATGCAATGCAGAGAAAGTGCCCCTGGCAGTAAAGGAAACAATGAAGATGAAGACATATGTCTCCGTGCATAGAATTTCCTTTTCATCTAGGGTCTCACTGTGTTGTACCAAAATTCATTCAACTCCACTATACTCTATGAATTCCAATTCTGCAATTTTTATCCTCTAAGACTGGGACCAGTAAGACTGGAAACTGAAAACTGTCTTGCAAACGTAAGGCTTAAATGCATTTTAAAATAAAAATTCTGTGTCTCCACCATTGCACTGCCACAGGACACCAATAACCTATACTGTGCTCATCCACAGTCGGTCTAGAAACAACACAGCTTCAATGGAATTCAACGTTTAACTCCAAAGATCCTCTGATCAAGTAAGGCTTTTCCCCCTTAGTGCTGAACTGCTCCCCAAAGTTAACTGAGCCGAGCTCCCGTTTAACAGTTACCTGACAGTGCAGGTGACACAGCCGTAGTAACACACATGCATCGCCTGTACTTCTCCCCCTCCACACCTGGTGCTCCACAACCCGCTGCACAAGTTGGGGTCCGCTGACAGCAGGAAAGGGAATCTCTTTCCCTATCTGCAGGGCTGGAACCAAACGGCTTCTCTCCATATTTAAGCTTTCTGCTGCTTTAGGATTGTTAATCGGGAAATGCCTGCCTCTTCTTTTTCAAATATAAAAGCTGATTTCTTTTTTAAACCAAACATGACATTTGTGATTTTCATCTGATGAGAAAAGTATAGCTTTTGGGGTTTGGGGTTGTTTTTATTATTTTTTTTCAAAATCTTAACTAACAGCATCACAGTCTGAATTCAGCAAATGAATACCTGTAGGTTTTGTTTCTTCCTCTGTTCTTAAAGGTTTTTTTACATTATAGATTAACTTTGAAAGCAGTTACATAAGAACTATATATTCAGTCAGGAAATAATGTATTTGCAAAGGAATCAGAAAGGCACAGTACCACATTTCCAAGAAAACGAATACAAACTTAAACTGTTCCCAATCAATATGCACATACATTTACATCACTGTGTATCTACAATACATCTAATAGAACCATTGCCTTAATAAACTCTTCTCTAGCTGAAATTTGTTTTCATTCAGAAAGTGATTTATTAAAAAAAGTGTTCCATGACTTGCAGCAATAAAATTTATCTAATGTATAAGGCTTTTCTACAGTTTCTATACAAATTATGTGCAAAAAGAACTCCAATAAAGAAAGTAAAGGTTGTGACACAAATTATAATCAACATTTCTAAAGGAAATAATGAGTTTTACTTCACTTTTTCCCAATGATCTTTCCCCAAAAGCGCTCAGACTGTAAGAACAGACCTAGTCAACCCATTAGTGCCAAATGCTGGGATTTCTTTTACAGTTACTGGAAAATGAAGCAGTCTTCACTTAGGATAGAAACAAGATATATCATCAGGCTGTCTAAGCTAGGTAGGAAGGTCCTTCATTTAAATATTTGGAAATGGATGGATTGGAAAAAGAAAAAAAAAATAAAAAGAAAAGAGGTTCAGGGAACATGAAACTACCATGTTTGCAAATTCATTAAAAGAGTATCACAGCTGTCGATGCCCCATCCCCGGTCAGGTTGGACGGGGCTTTGAGCAACCTGGTGTAGTGGAAGGTGTCCCTGCTCATTACAGGGGGCTTGGAACTAGATGATCTTTAAGATCCCTTCCAACCCAAACCATTCTATGATTTTAGTATATGCAACAGGTTTCAGGACATAAAATGTAATGAAAAAATAAACAATACTGCTCTCCTACTGCCCTTTAATAGCGCAATCCCTCTGCCAGTGCAATTTATTGTGTGCATTACTTAGCTATGCAACGTCAACAGAAAATAAGCAATGGAAATCAATAATCTTCACATTAAAAAATAATAAAAGTAACCCTAGATGAATGGCAACTAATTTGATATCTACAGACAAAGTTCTAATTCTCCACACAAAGCCAGAATTAACTGCACTTCTACTTCTGCCCACCTGGAATCATGTGGGAAGGGCAGGCAGAGGATGCCATCCCTGTGATCTTCTGAGCACCTCACCAGCTCTGTGAAGGACCCAGGGAAGATGTGTGAAATTAAGAAGGGCGATTCCTTCCTGCCCTCAACACCAGCTACTTAGCAAAAACTACAGCTCCACTGAGTTCTGTGGGCATTATCAGACCTAACAGCAATGGAAGAAAACAGCAGCATTTGGCTCTAAGCCTCTCATCTGATGAGCAAATTTCATACTTCAAGTGAAAGGCAGAGTTGGGTGCTCATAATTAAAAAAGGAAAACTTGACAAATTCCACTGAACAACTGGTTACTGCAGCCTCATGGCTTTTAACCTTGGGCTACAGGCCCAAGTCTCAAACTTGTCACATGCTTACATACCAAACTTGGCATTTAACACCCAAGCCAAAAATGGGTTCTTCAGGTTTAACAAATCACTGAAGAAGGCTGGAACCAGTCACAAATCATAAGGAACAGCATGAAGTCTCTTCTGCTGCTCTCTGGTGGTTCTCACTGTGCTGTCATAGTGTCACCTTGTGCTTTCAGGATATAAACTCAGAGCTAATGAGACAGAAGCAAAGGTCATCTTTCCTAAGACAGGATTTCTTAAAGACAACAAGTTCAATCTGTCAAACCTTTTTGCAAAATATTAACTGTGTACCTATATAGGATTAGTTAGCTGCACCTTGTGCACTCAGTCATTATGCCACGAGAAACATGCGCTCGCTACTCTAGATAAGAAATACCATCCTTTTAGAAATTGCACCTTTAAATAGTGTTCCACTGAAGATTTCTTAATGGACCCAATGAGAAGTGGCTGCACTGAAGCACTTACTCATCTCTTGATTTTTCATTTCAAGCTTTCAGCACACTGCACTTGAGCAAGTCCCTTTTCTAGGGCCCAGTTCTAAAGTCAGTTGGAGTCCTAAAAGCCTTGATCTAAAGTGATTAAACAATGCGCAATTTCAAACCAATGCTTGAGTACGTTTTAAAAATGTTGCCTTATACTGACCTATACTTGACTTTTTAGTAGAGTTCTTAGGGATGCTGTACACAGAAAAAAGAATGTAATGCTCCGAAGCAAATATTAACACCTTAGGTAGGATTCGTGTGAAAACTATTTCAAAGCCAAGAAATTACGCAAAGAAGGCAAGATGAGAAGTGACTAATTAACGGTTTTGTGACAATTGTGTATGTTGAATTCAACTGGCTTATCACTTCTCTTTCCCTTTTGAAACATTAATGCCTTTCACACTGCTGCATATCACGCTGACACGTAAGTCTAGCAGAAAAGGCAGTGTTCCACAGATAAGTGTATCACCTACCCTTTGAAACACTTGTACTCCATCAAACAAGGATCTGGGAGCACTAATTGTCAAGGCTCTTACAGGGTGCACTTCCTACAGCTCAGATATTGCAAATCTGAAGATTACCAAAACAGTACTAGAACATTCAGGGTTCCCCTTCTTTAAATGTCTATTTTCAGAAAATGAATAACCTCCAGCATTGCAGATAAATGCACTTAAGAAAATAATTGAAAGATTTATCGGCAGTGTTTCAGGACACTTCCGTGACTTCATGCAACAGCTTGTGATTTTCCAACTAAGCTGAAGAATATGTACCCTGCAGGCTTTCCAGGCCTTCAATTACTGTAACAGAAACAATGAGCGTTGCACTTGGAAAACTAATGGCATTAATCATTTATCTTTCAGAATACATCTATCCCCACTGCTAAAACATACATATGAAGTTAATATTTCCAAACAGTTCTACAGAGAGTATTTCAGTTTCCTACTAAAGAGAAAATGCCAAACTGTTCTCTCAGGCTTACTGCAATCCAAGTATGAATATGAGCGGGAAGAAAATGCAAACTTTCAGACCCATTCCTTCAAACCCACAGAATATTCATTGTAGATGCAGCCGTTAGGAAGAACTACTGATACTTTTTTCACCTTTTTCCTTTGCAGCACCCAGCGAACACAAGTTCTTATACACTCTCCAGCGCGTACTTACCCTTAGTTCAACTTCTTTGCCAAGTAAGTCATACAGACTTGCTCCTTTGGAGGTAATTTCGGAAGCAAGCTGTCTAGCTGCCTTCAAGTCAGCAATCTGGAAACACAGCAACAGCACTGAATAGCAAAAGAGAATCCCCAATATCACAAAGAAAATCCACAATAGGTTTTTCCCATTTTGATGTTAAAATTGCATAGGAGGCCAGCACAGTGGCCAAAACTCTACTATAGTACTGAAGAAGTTGGCCACTGGAATCAGAGTGAGCCTGTCTCTTGGCTTTAAAATGGTCTACATTGAGGCATCATTTAGACATAGGCTTCTGGGTGAAACCCCAGCCACTTTACGCCAACAACAACAAAAAAACCTCCTCAAAACTGTGACTCAGCCACTTGTTGGTTCATGTGCTGCCCAGGGCAAAGGGAAACATCACCTTTTTCATATGCAAAAATAAAAAGTATATATACCAAAAGGTACGTGACTAGCACATTGCACAGGTAATGAATATTGATCACCTACAAGTATTTTTTCATTATTTCTTCAGGTACTTTCTTCACACCAGACTTACACAGAGGAAAAAATCACTTGTGGTTCTGCCATTTTTTCAAGAATGGTTGTATTATTGCCTAACAAGCTGGCATGACACAGTATAGCTATAAAAGAATCAAAGACTAAAAATATTAGAATATAGAAGAGGTGCCTAAACTAACAAAAAGCAGTAACAGGATTTCCTCTTATTTAACAAAGTGTTGGGGTTTTTTTAATATCTAGACATGGAGTTTATGTTAAGGGCTTGAATAGCTTTGATGTCTGTTAGGGTAACATGAAGATTTCCCTTTCCTTCAAAGCAAACGGGCTGAAAACCAACTTTCAGTCAGTATTTTGCAAACTCCTCCTGTTGCAACGAGGTTAGTAGTTAGAAAATAGTCTTTATTCCGGCCTACTCCAATATTTCTATGATTCCAACAGCAGTCCAAACCAAAGATAACCAATTTTGTGCCACTGTTGCCCTGTATTATGCTTCTGGTTGAGAATTCACAGTTTAAAACAAATCGTAGCACATAACCTCGACTACAGAAAGTATGAGTTAAAACCATACCCACCCCCATGCAAGAATATTTTCTACTTAAGTTTCAGATATGAAAAACAAATCCATTTTCTAAGTTAAGACAAAAACCCTGCCCAAAACAAGAGTACAAGTTTTCCTTACTTTTGAGCCAAGATCAAACTTGAACTTGCTGCTGTCTTCCTCACTCACGTTTGCACGTTCCACTCCCTTGGTATTCATAGCACCATAAAGCACAGAGGTGACCTTTAGCAGTTCCTTCACTGCATAGCCATCTGCCTGGTAAAGCTTCTTAGTGTTGAGCTTTATGTGAGCTTTGGTAGCCTTTGGGAAGAAAGAAAGAATTCATCGTGTCACAAAGAACATCCTCCTCATTTACCTCTTCACACTTCACTCGAAAGCTCTTTTTGGGGGCACCACGCTCTGCTTTACAGAAATAAATCTTCCTGTTTGAAACACAAGTTTGCCATTTGTATTACTGATGTTTCTAGAAGAATTTTTTCTGAAACACGTGCACTTTCTGCATGTCAGAACATTTGCAGATAATTGCCAGAATGAAAAAACTCAAACTATCCATTAATTCTTCCCTGCATGAAGATCGGCAAAAACCCTGTGCACCACTTAAATTCAAATTAAGTGGAATGTAAGTGCTGCCCAGGTCTTATGATGATGCTGCAGAGAGGTAAATTTCACCCTTAATGAGTTACAAGAATAAGATCAATTATCCTAATTTAACTGTCTTCTCTTCCAGCAGTAGCTTCAGAATATTTTGTGTCTCTCAAATTTTTCCCTGCTACAATATTATTGATTTTATTCCCTTGTCTTCCATCTCTGAAAAGTACAGACAGATGAGTAAGGAAAAAAAAAACATTAAAAATTATAATATTATCTTTCTATGCTTCAAAATAATAAAGGGGAAAAAAGAGCATAATAGAAATGATACATCTGTCAAGAAAGGTCACAAATGTTATTCTTGAAATTCCTTTCACAGGAAAATTTCCTGTGAAACTAAAGACAGAAAGGAGCACATCTCAAACCATGCATTTAGCTCCAACTTTTCAAAGAACAAAGGAAACAAAGCAAATAGTTGTTGGCCCATGTTTCTTCGTATGCATCTTGTCAAACTGCGTCTGACTTTACAATCAGATTTCCATTTCCAAGAAACATTTACCTCTTGCCTCTCTCGTCCCAAAATCTCAACCCAGCAGAGGAAACTGACTCTACATCTGCTTCCTGCCGCTAGGAACTCAGCTGAAAAGTGAAGTCGAAACTTCCAGAACAGGTTACTGATGTGGTACACCCTGAGCTGCGGGAATACGAGACTTACAGTACAAAAAACCCTAATGACTTTTGAAAATTTTGACCAGCATGACCTCAAATGAACCAATACACAAAGTGGAAAGCCAGATATGTTCTCCTTCCTTCCCCTTCAGTAGGAAGAATCGAAAAAACTAATCATAGAAACAGTAGGTATTAAATTTTAAGAGAAGCAGGTAATTAAATTGACAGAATCTGTTAAACATCCCCTACACAAAGACGACTAATGCACCACATCATAAAGGATGTTGTTAAAGACAGGAATTCCAATTTCAGTTCCATTCAACCCCAAGAGAGAAAAATCAGTCTCTAGCAAAAGGAAAAAAAAAGTTTTTTCACTGAAAGACTACTTAAAAAAGGAAAAAATAAACAGACAAGTACATATATATTTTTCAGATTGGCATAATAGCACTGCTTACTCAGTGTGCTGGTTTTGGCTGGGATAGAGTTGGTTTTCCTTATAGTAGCTAGTGTGGGGCTATGTTTTGGATTTGTGCTGAACACAGTGTTGATAGCAACAACTAAACCATCACTGTGTTAAGTACTGTTTGCACTGGCCAAGGACTTTTCAGCTCCCCATGCTCTGCCAGGTGCCCAAGAAGCTGGGAGGGGGCACAGCCAGGACAGTTGATCCAAACTGCCCAAAGGGCTATTCCATACCATATGGCCTCATGCTCAGTATATAAAGCTGGGGAAGAAGAAGGAAGGGGGGGGACATTCGGAGTGATGCCGTTTGTCTTCCCAAGTCACTGTTACGCGTGAGGGAGCCCTGCTTTCCTGGAGATGGCTGAACACCTGCCTGCCCATGGGAAGGAGTGAAGGAATTCCTTGTTTTGCTTTGCTTGCGTGTGCAGCTTTTGCTTTACCTGTGAAACTGTCTTTATCTCAACCCACGAGTTTTCTCACTTTTACTCTTCTGATTCTCTCCCCCATCCCACCGGGGGGGAGTGAGCAAGTGGCTGGGTGGTGCTTAGTTGCCAGCTGGGGCTAAACCACGACACTCAAGAAGGTAACTTCATGTTTGGAAAGCTTGAGACAGTCACCTATTTTATAACAACTCTAAATAGTTTTAATGTATCATTAAAAATCACTTCCATCTATTCTGAAGATCAGATTATTAGCAATGCAATAGAACAGAGAAATAGAAATATACTGCAAGAATGGCATCAATAGCCAGAAAGTTTGCTTTACTTTAAAATCTGCTTTGTCATTATCATAGAGCCAAATTTTGACAGCGTGATAGAAATGCAAAAACAGCCCAGGGAAGAACCAGAACTCCCAGCTGAGTGGTCCAGCCATTCAGTTGCAGAGTCATGGTCTTTAGCCTGTCTAGCCCAAACGTTTTCCATTATTTCTTGTACAATAGCACGTTCTTGATAGGAAGAATGAGGATTGCTGTCATCTCCCTGCCTTGTTTAATACTTAGGACAGCCTCCTGGGTACTGAAGTAGGGGCTCTAAATCTCCACAGGCTGAAATGGGAATTGAATACATGATACTTCCTGGAAAGCACTCAGGAAGATTATATGAAGACATCGCATCAACTGCTTCTCCCATCCCTTTTTAAAAAACAAGGATGTCTGCCTTTTGCGAAAAGTTTGGTACCTTGGTTTGCTAAGTATGTTTTCATGAATGCATTTCTATGAGACTAAACTCAGAGGCTTTTTGCTGCACTCTACCTCAAATTTGGATCCAAGTGGGCTCAAGTAGGAGCCAGGTATTGAGGCACACAGACCAGGGCAGTTCTAGGTGGGCAAATGATTAAAAAAACCACATAAGACAACCCTGCAGACACTTCAGGAACTTTTGGGTCCGAAAAGGAGACACTTGGTAAGTTCCCAAACTACCAGCAACACAGAGCAAGACACAATTTGTGTAAAAAATGAACACCTCTTTACTCCTTGTTCAGTAAAGGAGAGCAATACTCTAGTTATATTTCATGATGATTAATCTATCCTGGTATTCTCTTCTGAGACAAATCTGTCCCATCAAATCTCACATCTGGCTACGGATGCATAAAGCTATTAGCTACTGGAGAAGGTAACTGTGGATTCCATGGACAGTGAATTATTAAGGAAATGTCTACAAGCTTTTCTCATTCTGCAAATGCTGAAAACCTACAATAATCCCCATATTATTTTGTAATATTAACTGAGACTAAGTACAGAATGATTAAAGAAATTTCCATTAATTTCATTTTCTGAATCATATTATGTAATTCTTCAAAACCCTTGGGATTTCTTACATGAAATCAGCTATTAAAAGGAAAATGTATGCATAACATTATTTCTGCTTCCATACTTGTCCTTTTAAAACATGCTTGATTTGGAGGGGGGAAATCCCTCCAAACACAATAGATCTGTTCACTACCTCTTATGATGCTCCAGGACTCAAAAGTGCATTCTGGAATGTACGGAAGTGTATCATGCTCTGAACAGAGTAAAAATTAAGAATTAAGAAAATTTATGGTGGACATCATCACAAATCAGAAGGGAAAAACTGGCTTGGTTATAATGTCATTTTAATATATTTTAAAAAGTCAAAAAAGTATTATAAGAAATTAATCTTTGGTATTAGCATAAAGACTTCCATTGCTTCCAGACCCACCTGCAGCCCCATTAATTTTTTTTCCACCTGATTAAGAGTGCTATGTAAGTGTGTCATAAAAGCAAAGGCTCATGCTGCATTAAAATAACAAGAATCATATGAAGGACAATGTTATTTTATTCCATGAGACTAAAAAAGTTGATGGCCCAATTCAAGTATGCTCATGCATAACGTGATAAAAGATATGATCTGAGAAAAATATGGCTTGATCTAGTACGTGAGAAGGCTCATATGACAGAATACCAATATACGATTCTATATCATAATGAAAACATCAGAAGTTATGACTATTCAAGCATACAAAGCAATCAGGCATCCAAAGTTAGCAATAAATATGATGGGATCTCTTCTGAACTCATTTAAATGGCTTCAAGAAATTTCATAACCACAGCTGTATCTTCCACTATTACCTTCTTATAAATATGAAGCGATAAGGATGAATATTGTTTTAGGGTTAGATGTTTAGATCCCAATTCCGCAGAGACGCACATAACTCTACATGATTTCAGTAACAGCATGCCCTGGCCTGTTCAAGTTTATAACAGCACAAGACATACAATACAGCACAAGAATACAATACGTACTCGGCCACCTGTTGCAAGGAAATTGTAAGGGGTTAAGAGAGAAAGCGTTAAAGCTAATATGGAACCAGTATTTCAATGTGCTTAAGCACAACTCCTCAGGCAGACTTACCATGAACTGAGCCACTGCCTTAATGAAGAAAACCCGGTCCTGTTCTGTCTCCACATCAGGAGGAATATCAGTCTGAGGTTCATACCTGTGGAAAGAATCATGCGTAGATTCTGACAAGAAATACATGTGCAATATTAAAGAGACTGGTTCACTTGTGAGGCAAAAATCAAACCAAACAAGCATGTACGAGACTGGAAAATAAATCTTTAGCTCCTACTGCAGACTGGGGTATCCAGACCCTGGCATGCATACCATGGGTTTGCGTACAAACTGCAAAAGCTGTAAAACCTGAGGCACTTCTCCAGAAGGAATTGTGACTGCAAGGTCCTGAATACATCTTCTCAGTCAGTTTTGCAAAGGAGCAACATTTAGCTGGCTCAATCAAGTCTGTGAAATACTTATTTTCAGAAGTAATTTACTACTTAAATCATAAGCGGCTTAAATAAATCAAACTAAACTTAATCATGTGCAGCTTCACAAGTTAAAATGCCAGGCATACGACTGAGTTAATACTCCCAGTCTTTCCGCTGGTATGCTAAAATGACTTGTACTAGATTACTATTGTTGGTAATAATAAAAACAGCCACTTTGTCCTTTAAAATGTTATGACACTTTTCCACACTCTCAAAATACACAAGAAAAGTTCACACTCAGCCATCATTCCAAACATATTGCTTTCAAAAGTAAACAAAACTCATGAAAAAGCAAATTGAAAGATTGTGAAATGCTTTAAAAAAACACTATTGAAATGCAGAAACTTCTAGAAGTCACCAGCCTACAGGAACCAGGGAAGAAAAAAAATAAATTCCCAGTCTCATAAAAGGCTTTGAGATTTTCAGCATTCAGACAGGCAAAAAAGCATCTTTGCTTTCAAATCACATTTGAAATTATGAGCAAGGCACGTGCAAGGTAGCCTCTCTGCTTTAAAGTGTAATTAAAAGGCTTCTAGAAGGTGGAAAAGCTCTCTGCCTGTGTCAAGTGTAATTCTGACCCATAACAGAAAACGATGCCGGTGTTCAGTTGCTATTTGGTCTGAAAGCGAAGCACTTCACTATTAGGCACAGGGTTCCCAGTAATCTTACAACAGAGAAGTTTAAGCTTTTAAAAGTGTTCAGGTTCATTAGGGAAACATATTTTTAAAACAATATTGTTGTTTTCTTCCAATTGCTCTGTTATTTTACTGTTACACAGTAGGGGGGACACTGATTTATGTTTTTACACGAGTTGAAAACAGCCAGTGATTTAGACCCTCAGTGTAACAGCAGTATTTTAAAGAATATTTAGGTAACTTAATCCAAGTAATTTTGAATGGTTGTAAGTATTTCCCTATTTTATTACAATCGCAACAGTATTCAGCAAATTTCTAACAGCTCGGTAATTAAACTTAATGGGTACTAATTATGAATCCAGGCCAAAAAACAGCAATCAGGCAAATGGGTCACCGTCACATTTTCAACTGTAATATTCTACGTTATGAGTAGCTTAAAAAACTTAAGTTTATTTTTTCACTTACATGGGAGAAAGAAGATTATGTATAATTTGATTAGCACCTCAAGTTTCATAAATATTTAACCAAAGTCTGTCAATGGGTTAAGTGGGTGTAAAACTACAACTGGATAGTAGTAGATTAGTGCTGCTGGTTTTTTTTTTTTTTAAACATGGCATGGATGCTAGACAATACCAGGTTGAACCAATAACAATTGTAGCAACAAGGTAAGAACTAATCGTATCTTGATAAGTTCTCACTATATATCACCCTGTTTGGGGTACCAGGTCAGATATAGGCAGAATGGTAATGGAGTTTGTAGAATATGTGAAAGAGACAGCTACTTTTGAATAAGTATGTCCACCTTCAGGATGCAATCGTAGCCAGGACTGAGTCACTGCATTTTTTACGTCAGCTATTAAAACACTTTTTTGTTGTTGTTGTATAATCACACTAAAAGCCTGCAAACTTAACTACCACATTTTCTATCTGATATTTAGAAGAGCAGATCTCAACGAATGACTAAATATCATTACGTTCCTTTTTAAACTTCTTAATACAGTTTCACACACCAACACATCAGCTCCAAGCATACATATCACATCCCAGCACCAGCCCCAACATTTGTTAGCCTAATCACCAACCTTTTCACTAGCCAGAGAAGCACTTCTGAAACAAGCATGAAGTTTGGGGTATGGAAATTCTCCATAGATATGAGTCGGGGGTACCCCAGTGCCCTCATCATCTCTGTAAAATCTGAAAAACAAGCAAGAGCAGGGATTCCTTCTTACATATCCAACACGGACCTTACCAACAAGTCCGGTTCCCACAGCATGCTCTTCATTTACCATTAGATATGCCCTGTTCAAAGTACTGTTAAAAAAAAATCCTGAATGGATTAATTAAAAAAATAGTATCATTTCAATAGAAAACACGCCTGAGTAAAAAGGCGACTTTTAAACAAGAGATTCACTGGGCAGAAACAACGTTAAAACAGCTTCTCTCTGCAAAACACGCCGTTCAGCTGACGTTAACTATGGCCTGCGGTGATCACCACTATGCAGAGGCTGTGCTACCCCACTCCTCTGCCTTCCTTTTGCCCTGTTAAAGCGCAGCCTCGCCAGTCGGTTTAAAGAAAGGCTCCAACCCTGCCGCAGGCTCTCCTGTAGCCCTCGTCCGAGGCACCGGTTAGACCCCAAGGGCCCCTCACCCGCCTGCGCTGCCTCCTGGATCCCTACGTGAAACTACAGGGCAAAACTGAACGGAAAAGCGGGACCCGCTCGGCTGCTGAGGCACCCCCCGGGGCCGGAGCTGCTCTGCGGGCTCCAGCGAGCCGCGGCAGCCCGAGGGGCCTCTGGGGGGGGGGGCCCAGACCGGGGGCCGCCGCGTCCCGTCCCGTCCCGTCCCCCCGCCCCAGACCCCGCTGCCTCCGCGCCCCTCAGCGAGGCTCCTCACTCCTGAGGTCGCGGAACGACATCGCCGGGGGAGACCGCGGGCCGCCGCCGCCTGCCGCCGCCGCGCTAGGCCGCGCCGCCCGTCTCTATGGCAACCCCCCTACGGCGCAGCGGCCGGGCCAAAGTCCTGCGGAAAGCGAAGGGCCGCGGCGGCGGGTCAGGCCCCGGGCCCCCGGCCCCGCCTGGGGCAGCCTCTCCCCGGCCGGGGCGGCGAAAGCGAGCGGCTCCGGGGGGCGCCCGGCCTCCCCTTCACTCTGTAGGGGCTTGGGGCCTGCTGGCCAGACGGCTGCCCCTGAGGTGCGGGCTGTCCCGCTGCCCGCGCCAAACCTGGGACAGCCCGCGTGTCATGGCTGTCCCCTGTGCGCTGAGAGGCGGCTCCGGGTCTCCACAGCTCCCTGCTGTCGCCCACCAGCCACCCACCAGCGCTCCGCCCGAGGCGACATCCAGCCGGGACGGGAGCTTTGCTCAGCCTGACTTAAATGTGTAATTCAGGGAGCAGGGAGGGAGGGCTGAGAGCCATCATCAGTTATTTTCAGAGAAGACCCAGTAGTACCCGTGCCACGTCAAACCGTGGCTGCTGCAGTTCGAGGAGAAGGCCGTGCTCCCCCACGGGACGGCACAACAGTCACCAGGGGTATGAAAACCCATGTCCTCGCCTCCCGCGAGCGGACACAAAGCTGCCGCTGCCGCATCCCGGGGGCCGAGTCCCCGGCTGTTGGTCCTGTGGGAGTCAGCGCGTCCACCTCCCACCCGCTTTGCAGAGGAGGACTCGGATCTCTCCAAGGACAGGAGCCCAGCGCACAGCTCTGCCCAGGTGCTCGAGCGTCTCAGGGCTGGGCTCAAGGGGCGGCAGACGACGAGGACCAGCAGGCAGGCAGGCGGGAACGCCTTCCTATCTACGGTCGCCCATTTCTGATGGCCATCCAGGGTGCCACGGCCGTGCAGACAGCGACTGCAGTACGTGGAGCACTCGCTGAAACGCACAAGAGGTCCTTGGCACGGCCCAGACTGCGCATGGCTGCCCAGCGGCACAGCCAGACCCCTCTGCGTTCATTGTCCATTCCCAGAGACACCCATGGAAACCAGTGTCCCTGGGCCAGCCAACATGGCTTCTCGACACCTCTCAGCTCCTACCCGCAACTGACACCGACTGATCCTGTCAGCAGTTTCATAACAAACTTCTTAAAGGCTCTTAGTGTCCTGAGCTCGCCCCTACAGACATAACCAACAGCAGTTTTCATGTTGATGCATCAAGTAAGAACAGTATGACAGCTTCTCCGCTAACGCTTGGTGGATTCACATGTCCTAAAGGAACAGGAGCTCTGACCACAAGACTCTGCAGAAACACCGGACGGAGCGGCCACAGCTTTTACTGACAGGGTCATCAATATCGCGGGGTGGAATGAGTTGAAAATAATCTCGATGTCAGGCTGATCTATGGACATCTCAGCACATTTTGCGGAGCAGTCTGCAGTTTTCCCGTTCTAACTGCCCAAGCATATATAAGACATGCACACATGGGCTCTATATTGAGCAGTACCCTATCTCCATGACTGAAAAAGTAATCAAAAGCAAGGAAATAGCAATAAATCCTAGAAAGAATAAATATTGAAATGAAGTAGTTACATTAGAAAATAGGAGACATGATTAGAGGCTGGGATTCTTATGCCAGAAAGCCATGAGATAGCAAACCTTAAATAATTCACTAGTTCAAGAGTGTATCAGCCATCCGATACCTTGGGCAGGGGGACCAGAGAAGGAAGGAAACATTCCCCTGCTCTGTTGCTGTGTCAGACTGCCTAGCAGGCAAAAGGCAGGTGGGATGAAATATGTGGGGGAAAGCCAAAGCTGTAAAATAAGTGAGTTGTCAGTGTACTGTTTACCTCAGCTCTTCACTTCATATAAATATCATTAATATTTATTTATTGATATTAGGCAGCACAAATATGCCGCTAGAGATGGAGTGGATGTAGCTTTGAACTAAACGGGGGCCCAAAGAGGAGCAAACTGCAGCCATATAACCAGGGCAGGAGCTCACACCACATCCACGAGGGCTAAGCCTTTCTCCCTGCCGCCTTCCCATCTCTAGAAACCCTCACCCAAAGGAAGAAACGCTGCACATCTCTACTTATTCCCTAGGCACATGAACTAACCTCCATGGAAACAGCTCCTCATTCCACAGCCCAGCTCACACTTTTGAGGGATGGTTCTGTTCTGCCTTCATCACTACAAAAGCTGGAAATTTTGTTGGAAAGAAATCTAAAATTTTGGCGCAGGTTTCTGTGGCAATGGGTGAGCTATCAGATGACATTGCGGCTTCTGAGTACAGATGGTAATATCTTCACTGCACATCTGCAGTACCTGGTCTCCATCCAAACCTCTAATTTTGTTTAGATGAAATTTCATTTCTTTAGGGCTGTAGGAAGCCACAACTGCTGCTGGGGGCCTGGTAGAGGTGTAGGAGGAACCCAGCTGGGGGTGGCGAACACCATCCAAGCAGCATGTAAGCATCCAGTGGCACCGACTGCCACTCAGGCAGGTTTCTAGCAGAAGGTGGTGACCCAACCTTGCGGCCTGAACCGCTGGTGATAAGGAATTAGGAGCCCCTGCAGTGACCAGCTTTGCTCTGAAATGCAGCTGGGATGACGGAAGAGGACATTAGCAACAGCTATTATTTAACACCTCATGGAACATAATATCCTTCTCTGCCTGTTTCATATGCTATGCATGCGAATTTTGGGGCTCCCCAAATCACTTTAGGGCTGACAAGCGCTAGGCATGCTGCAAGTGGGGCCAGGCAAGCCCTTCCACACCCCAGGCCGTTAGCATCGTCTCATTCTATTTACTGCCTCCATTCTGGTTTCAGGACTCTGCCAAGCCCTTTTAGCCCCTCTCTCTGGCTCCCACCCATCCCCAAACACACCACTGAAGTCAAGTCATCCTTTGGCTCATGAGCAGCCATTAATCAAAGGTTTCACTGAAAAACCATTGACCTGGGCAGCTGAACATCATCGATCCAGGCTACATGCCGTCGAGTCCCTTTTGGCTGCTGCAAGTGTGGTTAGCACAGTGTGCTTTTAAATAGTCCATCATTCAAATATCCCGTCAGCCTGAAGCCTCTGTGTCAGCTCTCAATTTAGCAAGAACAGTGCCCGAGTTTGCTGTGCACGGCCTCTCTGTGCACTGGGAGAGCCTCGGTGTCCGGACCGAGGCAGGACATGAGCTCTGGGATCAAAGAGATGTGGGAAGGAGAAGCCGTCTCACTGCAAGGATGGCTAGACCTTGTGGCACCCTACCAGTCTCCTCTGCTTGTTTGTAAGAGCTGTTTTCACAGCCCTTCGCGAAAAAGAACAGTTTGGCCACCTCTGCCCGTACAAGATCCCCCGCCTCCATTTATGGAGCTAAAACATACAACCTCCATATATATTTTTTGCTGCTTCACCCCATTATTGCCGTTTTAGGACCAGAGAAATAAATCTTACGATTTGCCAGTCGAGATCCCTTTCCTCGCTGTGTTCACCAAACACTCTTTACATCTAAAACAGCGTTATCGATCTCACGGTCAGAGTCTCCTGGCCGTCAGCCAGCATTTTTCCATTTCTCCCCATCTCATCTCAGCCGTGCTGGTTGCACCCTTCAGCAGCTGCTCCCTGTCTCGGGCTGCGTGCGACCCCATCCCTTCAGGACATCCTCCCCGCTGTCTGTCCGGTTCTCAACATATAAATGATCAGCTCTATTAATCTTTCCCCGTGTCAGTCCTTTCAGCCATCCAAACTCTTGTTGCCATCTTCCTGCAGATGAAGGCTTCTTTTTTTGGGGGCAATATATATATTTTTATTTTTAGTGCTCTAGTGTTCTTTCCCCAGGTTGGTTTTTTTGGCAGAGTTTAGCATTAAAGTTGCTATCGCATGTTTTTAAGTCACATTCTGACATCCTTGCATTATGGTACTGGCAGATTGTCCTAAAACATTTTTTCTCCAGTAACAAGGAATAATGCCTCGTGGAGAGCTGCTGTTTCATGCTATTACCATGGGGCAAACCCACCTGGAGTCAGGCTGACCTGGACCACGCTTGCTCGGGGATGTAGCAGACGGACGAGTGCCGTGGGCCAGTTGCGAAGACAAGACTTTGTTGTTTGAGCTTGTTCCAGCTCATAGACAGCCCCAAGGAGCAGCTGTGGTGTCTCTGCCAGATAATTGGAAAGGAGATTTCTTTGGATGCCTTAAAATCTAGAAAGAAACTGTGTGCAGTGGCCGGGCGAGCCGTGCTGGTGGGGATTTTGGAAAGAGGAAGTGCGAGGGCAGGTAATGGCATCACCGCTGCGACCAAAACACCTTCCCAGGGACAGGCTGAACCACAGGAGCAGGAGGAAAACCGCATCCATGTCGCCTGCTCAGACACTCATCTGCGACCCTGCTTCTGCCGCGTGCCTCCAGCCAGGGCTCTGCTATAGTCCTGTCGCAAAGAAACTGCTATTCTTCCCCCTGTCCCACCACCTGGCTTCCCGCGTGGTAGGAGAGCAGCTAGGTTTGATTTTGCCCTCAAAGATGCAGAATCACGCAGTTCCTAACAGGACCGCACAACAGGGCAGATAACCAGGCTTTTCTGAGACTGGGCTTTGTCCCCAAGCCGGTGTCACAGGCACGAGGCTGCCCAGCTCTCCTGGGTTGGGCTGCACGCCGATTCCCGCTGGGGTACTTGAACAGCCTGTTCCCTTGTTTCACTCAAAATTGCACCCTGGTATCTGTCTGGAAAGCAAAAAAAAGAGCTTTTTCTAGCTAAAACAAGCTTCTGGCAGCCTGAGCGCAGCCCCCCCAGCAGCACTGCCCCGGGGGCCGGGGAAAGCTGTGCTGGAGGGAGGTCTGGCCAGCAGACGGAAGCTCCTGGCATGGTCAAACCTCCCTGCAGCAGCACCCGAGTCCCCTCATTTCCCGGTGCCCTTCTGTAAAGTGACCTGCAAAGCAAAGAAAAAGAGCTTCAGGATTTTCCTGCTCTTTTTCTGATGTTGTCTTACCTGGTTATTCTTGCACTGCAAATTTAGTCCTCCATCCCAGGACTGTAGCTCTTGGCAGGGCTAGGACATAATCCGCTGTCGAAAATACAATCAAGTGAGAAAGCAAGTCGTTTTTACTCTGATTTCTTTAATGTTTTTTAAATCAGGAATAAAAAAATCCGAGATGATCAGGCATTCTTGAGATTCCTCAAGCACAAAATAACAAAACACTCATCTGTGCCCTCTCTGTTGGGAAAAAGAGGTAAAAAGGCCTCAGACTTCTTTTACATCCCAGGAGACCCTTGTGTGAAGTTGCTGTATGCTTCAATATACTGTAAGTCACCTTTCAGGCACTGTGAGAAAAATGAGAATGTGGTCCTCTTGATGGTGGAGAAAATAAAACCTGTTTTTGCTGGGTTGTTTCCCAAGCTACCCGTTAGATAAATGCTGCAGGAGGGTGTTAGCTTTACAAATAGCCCTTTATAGCTTGAGAGGCTGGGAAGGGAATCTGCCAGAGTGATTTGCTCAGAGGGGCTGGTGCAAAAAAGAAGGCAGGGTAGGAAATTATAAGGTTTTCATTTGGCTGGTGTATGGACGTATCATACAGACGCTTCATGATCAGGTTTTTTGCATCCGCTTTCTGCTTTTACTTGCAAGTTGGACGTCAATTTTTGCTCCTCTAATCAGAGCTTCCCCCATTACCCAGCTGGGACAGATTAATTTTCACCTAAAGGCTGTTTTCAACCCCGGGCTGCAACATTTTCTGCCCCCATCCACACGATCAGAGGTTTCTGTTTGCTGCTGAGGGCTGGCTCAGCTTGCAAACTCCTTGGTGTTAGCATGGAAGAGAGTTTCATGAGCGGCCTTCTTCCTTCGCACTTTATTTAACATTGACCCTCAACTCAGCTCTTTGTGCTGAGCAACCTGGGGAAATCTAGAGCCTCTGTGTCTGGGGAAGGAAAATACCTAGGAATGTCACGTTCCCCGTAATTACATTGCAGAGCAGCTCCCTCCCTGTTAATGCGCTGGCATTAGAGAAGAGCTCTGAGAGCAGAGTGCGGCACCCAGGATAAGCAGCAGCCCATGTATCAAGTAGAAGGGGTAATAAATCAACAGCCTGCGTTTGATCACTCAGCAGATAAGCAAGAGAAGCTACTTAGGATGAAAAAACATCCCCAAGCAAGTAGATTTCCAGATCTATCTCAGACTTTGCCTGACAGGTCAGGAGAGGAGAGACTGGGTTCTCATTTATATGCAGTGAAAAACAAGATTATTTTTCCACTCTCCATTAGCTCCCTCCAAAGCTGAGTGCCACTTTGCCTGCCTGAAGCCAGCACTAGGTGCTTGTTTCCCAGAATCTGCCTAATTTCAGGATGTCCAATTTCAGATGGCATGGCACAGCTTGATTGATATACAACATGACACTCCCTATGTCCCTGGGAGCTGAAAGTCCAGATCATCTTCACTACCAGGCAAAGGGATCCAAAAATCATTTTTGGATCCGTTTTGGTGTGTTTTTCTGCAACACCAACATTTTGGCTCTTGACCTGCCTGGAGGGCAGGGTACAGAGAACAACCAGCCAAGGTGACAAGGAGAAAGAGTCAAAGTAGGCTTGGAAGGACACTATCACCAGTTACCCAATTTGCCCTTTTTGAGGAGCATCGCCAAGAAAAACGCTGCTTTCACAGCTGAGGAATACAAGCCCTGCACAGCGCAAGGGTGAAGCAAGCCCTACTGGGCAAGGTCCCCCTCTCCAGGCTCTGGTCTTGGCACAGCTATGTTATTTAGCTGATTGCAATCATCATTTGAGCACCGCCGTCAAAACTAGGGACACGAGGGGAAATGAGAGCTCTTCCAGGATTATCCCAAGTACTCCTTACCTGTGGAGGTGCCACCTTTGCCCAGTTTTCGCCCCAAGCGTGGCTTTCCATCCTCCCCCGGTGCTGTCAGGGTGCTGCTTTCCAGCAGCAGCCGGTGGGATCACGGAGGTCTGTGCCCTCAGCCCCCGCCACGCAGCCTCGGATGGGCTCGGGGACCACCGCAGCCACATGATGGGGAGCCCAGTGGACACTTGGCCGGCAATGGGGCAGCAGGAGCCCTGCCGACAGCCACGGTGGGATGGGGATGGAGCCTTCTCCTCTGAAAAAGAGAGAGGAAGAGCCCAAAGGGAAACACAGAAATAATATTAGCGTTTAAACAGCGAGCAGCTGCTTCAGCGCACAACCTTTTATGCTGCCGGGAGAAGAAACAGCTTGCTTCAAAACCTTTTGGATTTATCAAACTGCAATGAAAGTCCTGAAGTGCCGGGAGCTGGGTTTGTCTTCTGTTCCCAGCTCCGCTTCGGCGTTAAACCATCTCCAGCTGAAACAGCCTCTCTGTGAGTCCCAGCTCGCGGGGGCAGTTGGGGTCTGAGAGAAACGGAGCTTGGGGCTGAGCCAGCCTGGCAATTTTATGTCCCTGTGCTGGCAGAAACCTGTGATCTCAGCAGCAGAATTAAGTGTTGCTCTGTTAAAAGGTGAGGGCAGCTGGTTTATGTTCAATACATCTAAAAATAGGTTTGTGACGAGGAATTGTTTGGAAGGGAAGCGATGGAGGGGCTTCAGGCGGGGTGTGAGGCGCAGCCGGAACGGTGCCAGAGAAAGCGGGAGATCACTGGGGCGGCTCCGGGCACAGCTGGGGTGGCAGAAGATTTTGCGACCCATTACCTGCAGACGGGTGGGTCGCAGGGCCCGGGCAGGGGCTGGCACCGCCGAGTCCTCCCGCGGGACCCTGGCTCTCCTCTCTCAGCAAAGCCGAAGGGATCCCAGCATCCAGCTCCATCGCCTCGCGGGAACCCCAGCCAGGCCAAGCCGGCACGATCGCAAGGAGAAGACGAGCAATGGCAGGGACATGCCTCATCTGGAAATAACCCTTTTCTTGTAACTACCTTTTTCTATTGCAAAAATACACTCAACTGTGAAATTGAGCCTAGAGGAAGCTATTCCTCCTAGATGAACTCAGCATCGCTCCCGGCAGCCGTCTGCGCTGTGGCCGTGTCACCTGCCTCTGTCTGGAGCGTACGGTGGAGGTAGGGAGACCTTATAACCTCTCTGCTGTTGAAGCAGAAGCTATTGCACTGCAGTTATTATGGGATTTGGGGAATTATTATCCCCCCTTCAGTTAGGTAACGAGGATCTCTGGCTCCCTGGGCAAGAGATAGATGGTTTTCTCTGCAGGCTGGGTGCCTTCGTTGGCCGTTAAGCTGTTGGAAGATCTCTGATCACATCAGAAAAAAACCTCATGATGAGAATGTCTGTGCCTCTTTATGAGCAGAGGTGATATGCACATCCCGAAATCTCTCTTTACTGGAGCTCCAGAAAATACATCACGTTGCCAGTGAGCCCAGGACCCAGCTTCAGGTTTCATTAACTAAAAGAGAAGTGAATGCCCCTCAAAACCTAGTCCAAAGCCTAGTGAATCACAGGAGGATGGCCTCCAGGGTGGGAAAGCTGCAGAGCAGGAGTCTGGGGTCATACCTGCCTGCACCCCGTCAGTACATGGGTTTGCTAACACCCCAGCACTGCACGTGGGTGCTCCGCTGCGTGCAGCACCCTCCAAGTGAGTCGTGCAAGCCCCTGGTGCTGGTGATGCCCAGCAGAAAGGAGCCCGGCCAGTATCTGAGAGCTAAAAATCTCTGTTCTACGGGGAAGCAAAGCTCCTTGAAGACGGAAATTGCCGAGGCGGAAGGTGTGGAGTCCGTACTGCTGCTCCTGGAGAGCCTCCCTGCAACAGCAGAAATAGGAGCGAGTGGGGAAGGAGCAATAACCGGGGAACTACGCAGCCTCGATTTTTTATACCGATTAATTGGCCCTTCTATCATCAGAGGGAAAGTCACACACAGGCAGCCCTGGATTACACATAAAAATCCAAGGGGCTGTTTTGAGCCCAGCTCATGGGATCTATTGATACCTTTAGATACACACAACCCCAAACCCCCACATTTTTGTGAAGATTTTGTACATAAGCAGAAATCCCATGCCGGAAAGAGCCCAGAACAACAGCGTGTGCCGAGCTGCCCAGGCTTTTCATGTTCGAGCCTCAAAGGAGAGCTGCATCTGAGCAGAGGAGCCATCTCCCTGCAAACAGCAAGCGAAGAGAAGCACAGCGAGCAGCAGCCGCTCCACTAACCCCAGCGTGCAGCCCAGCCTCAGATCTGCCCGCTCCACCAGCTAACTGGGAAGCTCGTGCAGGAACACATGCAAGCAACTGCTAAGAAGCCAGCAAGTCCGTTTCTTACTTTATTTTCCCCAAAGCGAGGAGAAGGGGGGAGTTCTCCCAGCAAGCTGAAGTTAAAAGAGCCAAGTGTGCTGCGATACAGCACCGTGCCCGGCAGGCTGCAGCCTCAGAAACCTGTGGCTTTGGTCAGGATGCTGGAGGAGATGCCTCCTGACATCTCAACCCGTAGGTGGGATTCCAGGGTCCATCAACCCCACCTCAGGTGACCTGCCCCATGACACAACACAGCTTCCACAGGCTCAGTGCCTCTGTTTCCCCAGCTGTAAGCTCTCTTACATATCACAAGTGGGGTTGGCAACCTTGCATTATGTTTCTAAAGCCCCTTCAGGTCTGCTGGCCAGAAGGAAATGCAGAGCATGCCTCACCCTGCAGTTCCAAGTGGCTCGAACCCTTGTGTGAGCATAAGAGTCATGCAGATTACAGTCCTGACTAAAAATACATTTTATTCCATCCCCCTATATCATAAGGTGGCAAAGACCCAACGCCTGGGACAGCTGGAAGGCTGGGAAGGACCCAGAACGCATCGCAAGACAAGGCAGCTTCTCAAGCTCCTAGTTATTTGTCTCTGCTTTGCAAAACGGGATGTCGAAGCCATAGAAAACACCTCTGTCTCAAAACAGCTGAGGGCCAGCACTACTTTTGGGGCATGCACACGTTACCCTGAGGAGGAATTAGGCATAGCAGGAGTGAAAGGGTTAACAAGATTGAAGTACTGAGGGTCCAGGTCATGTCCGAGGGTAGGAGGCTGTGTATGAGGAGCAGGAGTGGGAGATAAGCAAGCGCGTGATTTTTTGTTGTGAAGAAAGGAACTGTGAAGTTGCAAAAAGACAGCCAATCGTACTAGCTGAAGGGACGCATGAAGGACGCGTGAACAAGACGTATAAACCAATAAGAGTTCTCTCAGTAGCGCATGTACAAACAATTAGAAAGTATATAAGCCATGTAATATTTCAATAAAGTGTCTTCGATTTACCCCTCGATCGGAGTCTGTGCATCAATCCGCTACATTACCCTGCCGCAGAGCCCGCGCAGCATGCCCACCTTTGCTCCTCGGCTCGCACAGGGGGGCTTTGGAGATGCCCCCGGGCTGGAGGGAGCCAGGCAGCAGCAGCCTGCTTGCCTTCGCGGGCAGGACCTAGCCATTAGTCCTCAAAGCGACAGCAAACGTGCATTTTGGCAAGTAACGAAGAAGATATCTCCAGACTGCCCAGCTTTCCCCCGAACATTTTGGAGAACAACTTGCCTTCTGATGTGGTACAGCATTGCCTTAACCCTGCAGAGCACATACGTAGTTGGTGGGAGGCTCTGCTGAAGGTGCCTTTAAGAGGTTACACCGGGGGTTAGCCCAGACCCTACCCAGCTTAATGACAATTAAGCTTAATGACTTTGAGCAGTGGTTTCGCCTGGAGTGGGGTCAGTAGGGATGGAGGTTGAAGACGCAGGTCATTGCTGTGCCCAGGACCAGTGGTGGCTGCAGGGGACAGTCCCTGGCAGAGCCACCGCTGCGAGGAGCACAGCTTTGTCCTCCTCCATGTCCACAAGCCCCCGTCTGTCACAGGTATCGTGGTGGCCACTGGTCTGCAAAGCACGTCACAGGCGCTGGCTCGTTTGTAGCCGAGGGGCTCCCGGGGGACATCCGGGAGGTGGGGTGGGATGGGGCCATGTCCACGTGTCCCCAGGCGTGCCCGGCTCTGACGACCGATGGGGAAAGGTGTCTCAGCGGGGCCAGCGGCTGCCCCGAATTGCAATCTCTCCCTGTTGGGAAACGCCAGAAATTGTCAACTTTCATCCCAGCTGGGTGCAAAGGTGTAATAGCATCATTTGGGAGTATAAAAAAATGCGAATGCTAAGACGTTTGGGAGAAAACCACGCAGACACAGTATTTGTAGAGTGCTTCGAACCGCACGCTTCTCCAGGAGGACTGCCGGTACGTTGCTGGGGTCATCCGTCTATTCCTAATGCCCTCGCAGGGGCAGGCGTTCCTGCCGTGAGCACCACCGCCCCGCAGCGCAGGATCCAGCATTACCAGCTGCCTTTTTAACGGCTGGACCGGGCCTTTTTGAACAGGAACTGGAAAAAGAAATCAGAAAAATCCAGATGATGATGTGAACACAAGTCTATGGAAAGATCAGAAACCAATCCAAGCTGCCGGTCGGAGGAGATGATCTGGGAGAGAGGCGATCAGAGGGAGGCCAGCCGCTGCCTTTTCCACTTCATCCACGTTGTCTCAGCTACTCGGAAATACGTTTTCGTGCACTGGCTGAAGAATTTGCATTTGATTTAAAATTGATTCATTGGGAGAAAACTTCTGGGTTTGCCTTCCCTGCGTTTCGGTGGGACAAAATGAAACTCGGGGAGAGCGGACCCGGAGCCAAATGGTTTCTGATGTTTCAGAAAACAGCCTTAGCCTCTGCTGGTGCTGGAGCTCTTTGCAATTTGGCCACGAAGGTCCGCAAAGCCTCCCAAGAGGATTGCAGCAATGGGGAGCCTGTGATTTTGCAGACCAGGTATGACGGAGGGAGAGGTTTTCAGAGGTCAGGTCCAGCCGTCGATGAAAGAAGCAGCTTTGGTGCAGGACGTCCGTACAGGAGCATCACCACCCCGGCTGCTCTCCTCCGGCCAGCCTGAGCCCCTCCAGCCATTGCTCACGGCCGACGGGGAGGACAAGCGGTGGGGTGCAGGGATGCCTCGGCTCACGCCCCACGTTAAAAGGTGAGTGAAAGAGCGGGGCAGAACGTGCTGGCAGGGGGGACTGTCCTGCTCCAAACCCACCTGTAGCTGCCCCGCCAGGGACAGAGCGGGGTTTAGCTGGTGGGACATAGCCACAGCAGCCTCGGCAAACCCCACCTGCAGCGGCTGCTGTTTAATCTTTTATTCCTGGCACTGCCAGCCTGGAAACCTGCTCGTGTCCCCTCTATTTCTGGCAAGGAGCTGTGCCCTGTGCCCTGGGCACGCGGCGGGAGGCCATGCCTCTGCCCAGAGGATGACAAAGATGCTGCCCCTTGCTCAAAGCGGGGGGCAAAGGGATTTTTTTTTTTTTCCCAAAGGGATTTTTCCGAAGTCGGCATCAGGGCTGTGTTTCACCTTGGGAAAGTCATCTGCATTTCTGCCCCCGGGGCTGTAAATGCAGCTGGGTGCAGAGCACAGCACAGCCCCAGCCCCAGCCCCAGCCCCTCGTACGTCACACCCACGCGGGAAGGTGTCGACCGCCCTTATTTCCATGCCGGCGGGTGAAAAGGAGATGCTGCTTCCCCGGGATGTGGCTACACCGCCAGCCTGGCCAGAAAGAGAAGACAGTCAAGTGATAGATCAGGCACAATTCCGCTTAAATAGGTGGTGATAGAAGAAGTTGCAACCAGGCTTCTAATAGGCAGGAAGGAAATAAAAGACGCAGCCTCGTATCTGTTCCTTGAATCCCTGATGCGGGGGGTACAGCCACCCTGACGTGGAATATGGATGCTGCGCTGCGGGCCCAGGCTTTACATATGGAGGAGGGCAAGCTGTGCCCTTCAGCAGAGGACGGGTACAAAGAGTCCAGCTCCGGGGCAGGATGTGAATATAGATGATTTTCAGAGAAGTTCTTGATCTTATCGTTTAAGCCTTCCTGCTTGAATAAGGTGAAAAACACAAAGGAAACTAAAGGGACTTGGTCAGCGTTGAATGCAGACCTAGAGACCTGCGTGCCTGGGGGCTCTCTAGAAGGACGGCATCTGCTGAGGGTTTCTCTGAGTAAGTGCCAAATTCAATAGTGCCTTTATGAGCTGGGAACAGTCATTTATCACGAGCATGTGGCAACGCTGCGCTGAAGCACCGGCTTGGAAGTGACCTTTGCTGCGAAACAGTGTGGATGGAGTGGGATCCCTGGGCTGTCACTGCCCGGGGGTCTGAAAACGGGGTGGAAATGGGATGGAAACGCTGTGCAAAACCCCGAGCTCAGAGCTCCAGGTCCCGTACGACCCCTGCAAGGTGCTGGATTGGGGCACCCTCCAAGGCCTCTCTTAGGACGTGACTTGCAAGCTTCTTCCTTCTCTGCTCAAAAGAGCATCTCTCCCTGCCCCTCCAAAGTCCTTTGTCCCCCAGTATCTCTTGAAACCAGCATTTATCGGGAATAAATGTCCAAGCAGCTGATTCTCCACAAAATCCCCTAACTGGTCATAAATGGGTGGGATGGCAGCGGTGTTTGGCTGATTTCTGGCTATGGACAGGTTGACATATCATCAATCTCTTTATAATCATACTGTAACAGAGACTGTAGCAATCAGGCAAATGCTCAGGCATATAATATAGTATTAAATGTTACATTTCTCATGGTCTTTACAGGAATAAACCCCAAAGCGGCGAATCTCCTGGAGGTGAGGTGTGATGGTCCAGCCCCACGGCGATGCCCTTGCTGACTGGAGTGACTCGATGTCTCCCAGAAGGTAAAACTGGGCTGTTTCTCTGTGTCAGAAAGGCCAGAGCCACCCCAAACCACCGCCCTGCAGAAAGAGGAAGCGCTCTGTGGCTGGGCAAAGCTCGGGGTCCTTCCTCTCCCGCATCAGAGAGGTTCAAGCAAGAAACAGCTTTTGCTTGGGCGCAGGCAACAGCTTCCGAAAAGAGCAAACCCCGGGGCAAGCGGCTCCACGTTTGCGTGGGTCCGCCTCTGCATCTCGTCGGGCTGCGCTTTTGCAGCTATCTTTAATAGCACCATCTGCTGATATTAAAAATACTTTGCTTTTTAGTTTATACGAAAGCCTTTGGTGCGCCCGAGCTTACAGCAGCCTCCCAAGTCCGGCAGCAAGCGGTGCAGAATTGATCAGCTGCAATGAGTAATGTCCCTCCTCACACGGGTTTGTGGGCATTCACATGCTGATGAATTTCTCTACCTGGTAACCGTCCGGCAGGCTTTTCTGAGAAGTTCACTGAATAATTGCAAGTCAGGATGTGTTGATTAGCATTTCTGTTCTGCGAATTACTTCTGTATGGGAAGCAAAGCAGCATGATTAGCAAAGTCTACAATAATACACACGTATGAATTTCCCCATCGGTAACGGGTAGATAAAATGAAACCTGCTTTCAGGACGTGTTTCTGCTGGTAAGCCTGGTAACGGTCCTTGGAGAAAGGGACTTAGCCCTGCGCCGTTGTCTGGTTCGGCATCTGGCCCGTGGTGGCACTGGTGGGGGATGCTGGAGGATGCTCTCCTCTTCCTGAGCACCCCTGCAGCTCTCAGGTTGCCCAAGAGGCCCCAATACCTTCGGTGCATGAGACGGGTCGGGGCACTTTTCCCATCTCTTAACAGCAAACCCTGCCTGTAACATATACATTTATTAACCGTCTCTCCTCGGTGACAGCCATGCAGCACAGCCAGCATCCCAAAACCCGCCCCAGCAGGACAGCAGCTGTTGGAGAGCGGGTTGGTGGTGGTCTCATAGGGTCTTACCCATTGCACAAGGACTTGGGAAGGTGTTTCAAGCAGCCGTGTCTCTTGCAGAGCTGCTGGGGCCTGGCCGAGCGCAGATTGAGGTGCTAAAATCCCCATCACGTGCTGGTGGGCTGCCAGGATCACGGCCCAGAGGAGGATGCGGACGCACGTGGTCTGACTGCAAAACTGCCGATGGGAAATGCCCGTGCGTCTCCCCCAAATGCAGGGCAGCGGTGAGGGGTTGTCCCTGGGTGGGGATGGGGGGGACACACACGGCTGTGCTGACGGTGGGCGGCTCAGCCCTGGGGAATGGAGCACCAGGCTTCAGCACCACGTCCATCCCAGCGATGCTTGGACCTAGATGCCGTCCCAGCCGCCCTCCCCGTGCCCGCGACCGGCTTTGCAGCACCCCACGCTCAGGATCCGGCCCCGGCTGAGCCACAAGCGCTGCAGTCGCTATGGAGACCCCGCCTGAGATGCATCAATATGGAGAGGAACAGCTTGTTCCTCATGTCCCCATTCAAAGGACCAGTGAGCAAATCTCCTCCAGATGGACCCTCCACCTCGGCATGGTCCCCGCCGACCCCGCAGAGCCCTTTGGGCTCTGCGGGGTCGGCGGGGACCATGCCAGGTGATGATGCCAGGATGTTTGTGGTCCCTCTCTGGGGAATTGCAGCTCTGGCTCCCATACCTGCATGCTGGAGCCTTGGGCTGTCCCCCAAATTCAGCATCGCTGCAGGATGAGCCCAGCCCATGGTCCTGCTGGCATTAGGTGGGTTCACGCAGGAACACAGGAAGGTCTACGGGGCAGCATGGCAAAGACATAGGGTGCCCGGGTCTGGGGAGGGGGACGTGGCTGGCAGCATCCTCCATAGATGCTCCAGGACCACGTTATGGCTGTGTGGGGCAGGATGCGACCCTGGGAGAGCCAGCACCAGCTCCGGCCCCGTGGCAAGGTGACATATGGGAGCAGGAGAGGACTCCCTCACACAATTCACCCCGAGACAAGAGTCCTGATCCCTCCAGGAGACCTTGCACAGGAGCTTTCTGACCCGCTGAGCATCCTCCTTGCTCCACATCCATTTGCAGCAGAGGACGAGGCCAGAGCACAGCAGCCGAGTGATGCCTCTCCACTTTCCCCATCCACACTAAAGCCACCACGCGGCAACGTCAGCCCACAGGGAGAGGGACAAAGCCAGGACACGGCCAGCCGCAGCCCAGCGAGCGATGCCCGAGTGATGCCTGCCGCCTGCCCGGCGGGAACAGGTAGGACGAGAGGTGGAGGAGGAAGAGGAGAATCGGTTCTTTACCTGGAGCGACAAGCAGCCGGGGGAAGAGGAGCCAGGCTGCAAGCGGCAGCGAGGTGGCAGCTACCGACCGGGGCAGGGCGAGCCGGGGAGACCAGCTGGAGCTCGGTCTGCAAAATGAGCCACGGAGCTCTGGTGAGTCACACTCGGCTGCCCACTGTAACGGGGAAATAATAATAAAAAAAAATTGCAGCGAAAAAGCAAAGTTTAAGTGCCACCATGTGCAAGGGGCAGCCCCGGGCAGCGGTATGGGCAGGGCTCGAGTCCTCATCCCTCTTTGTTTCCACAGGTGCTGCGGGAGGCTCAAAATCTTCGGGCAAAGTCACTTTTCATTTGGGAATTATGTGCTTATGCAGAAAGCGCTTGTCACTCGGAGAAAAATTTAACTGCCCACCAAGGAGGAAAACCACCCAATCTCCAGAAAAACTCCTTCAGCAGCATGGCTGGGGTGACATCTCCTTCTCGTCCCCCTCTATCTCTGCTACGTGGCCATCGTTAGGGGTACTGAGTGATGCCAGCCGTTCTCCCTGTTAATAGTTGTTACATCTTCTTCCAGCAAGGCTGTTATGGGGGGAGAGCCAAAGCTAAAGCTGCCTGCAGGCACACATGCTTATTTCTCATCACCCTTCGTGGCTTATCGCCCTGCCAAGGTTTCTCATCACCCTTCGTGGCTTATCACCCTGCCAAGGTTTCTCATCACCCTTCGTGGCTTATCACCCTGCCAAGGTTTCTCATCACCCTTCCAAGGTTTCCTTGGGGGCTAGCCACGGCACTGGGCTGTGCCCCGTCCCATGCACTTGGTGGTGCTTGTGCAGAGAAACCCATGGGAAACCTTCTTCTTTCGGGCTGTCTGCTGTCTGGAGGCTTGAGAGATTTCGGTCATGGTCCATCTTCCATCTCCATCCTTGGGGGTTGTCAAGACCAGACTGGGTAAAGCCCTGAGCCAGGTCTGACCGCAGAGCTCACCTGCTGTGACAAGGGCTGGACTAGAGACCTCCCGAGGTCCCTCCTAGCTGGGATTACCCTACCCTCCCATCATCTCCACCTCCAGCAGTGTTCCTCTGTCCTAATCTCAGTGGCATCGCTCCCGTGTGAGACCAGCTGCCTCCTGCCGCTGTTTCCCCACCTTACACTGAGGCTTGGGCCAGCCAGACCTTCCGCAGCCCCTGTCCTTCGGCCGGACCTCGCCGACTTCAGTACCACGCACAGACATCCTCCCGCAAGCTCTGCCAGCACCTCCTCATCCCTGGTACCTGGATGGGGCTCCTGTCCCCTCTGCCCACCAGCCTGCCTTTCCTCAAGCCCCTGAGCAGGGACCCAGATGCATGCGTCCACCTAGAAATGTCCTGCAAAGGGTTAATACAGGTGCCCAGGGCTTTTCATTAGGAGTTACCAGTTCTGGAGCATAATTCAGCCCAGCTCCCTCAGCAGGAGCTGGTGTCCATGTCCGAGGACTTTGCTACCTTCTGCCCAGGTGTTTCCATGACCTGCCGGGGTCACACCAGCCTTGGGGTCACACCAGCCTTGGGGTCACACCAACCTTGGGGTCACGCCAGCCTTGGGGTCACACCAACCTTGGGGTCACACCAACCTTGGGGTCACGCCAGCCTTGGGGTCACGCCAACCTTGAGGTCACACCAGCCTTGGGGTCACACCAACCTTGGGGTCACGCCAGCCTTGGGGTCACGCCAACCTTTGGGTCACACCAGCCTTGGGGTCACACCAGCCTCGTGCTGGGACTTGGCAGGCTGTGGCCTCCCCCTATAGGAACCATATCAATAGGTGCTGAAGGAAACATTGCCACCCTTGGTACTCTCCTGCACCCACCCCTGTCTCCAAAGCCCTCCCTCCCAGACCGATTGCTCCCCCCGTTGCTGCTGGCCCAGGCTCCCGCGAGTTTTGGCGGGAGGAGGTTGCCTTCTGCTGGGTACAGATGGACACAGCCCTGGGGAACGCGGTAGCTGGGGGCAGATGGCCCCGGAAGAGGGGGGACCCAAGGGTCTGCACTGCAGAGTCTGAGCGTTCATCGCTCACAGCTCCTGGGCCCCCCAGCGCAAGCCCTGCCCACCCTGGGAGGACACCGGAGGGGTCCCAGCACCCAGGGGCTCCCCAGCACCCCGGCCCGCTGCGGAGCCTGCCGGGGGCCAGCAAGCGCAGCAGCGTCCCCGCTGAACCACTCTGCTGGCCCCGGGCACAGGGGAGGAGAGGGCTCGGCCGGGGCTGTCACCCTGGGAGCAGCAGGACGGGTTTGGGCTGTGTCACGGCCGAGCCAAGGCCACGGCCACCGCGCACCCGGGGACACGGGCGAGCTCCCGCAGGAGAACGGCTCCTGGCACTCGCGGGTTACGTGCGTCCTCAGGCAGAGGCTGCTCGAATCCTGCCAGAAAACGGATTTATTCTCCCAGTCCCCTCAGAAACGCCGAAGGGGCGCGTTCCCCGCCTGCCCCTCCCGGGCAGCTTCCCCGTGCCTGCCCCTGGCCCTGCTGCCGGCGACGGGGACCCTCCGCAGTGCAGCCGCGGGCTGGTGGCCGGGCCGCGGCCCCCGACACCGCCGCGCTGGAGGGCAGGAGGGCAGCCGGTGCCGAGCCCGACGGCGGGTTTGCAGCGGAGACGCGGCCCGTCGCAGCGCGGCATCACCCCAGCACCTGCTTCCCGGTATGGACCGGTGTTGCTGTGAGCACACCAGTGCCCAGATGGGGTGCGGACACCCACACCTCTCTGCTGCACCCGGGAGAGCCCTCACGGGCTTGGGGCCACTCTCCAGCTCAGCTTTCCGAGCAGGAGGAGCTGCAGGGGTGGAAGGGCCCGCTCCCCATGCACGGCCGTCGCACCGCTGAGGGGTGCAAGGGGCTAACTTGCCCTCAAACACCGTCCCCCAGCTCGCCTCCCCTTCCCTAACGGGGCTTTGGGACCCTGCGGACGGACCCGCACCTCACCCGGGGACCTTCCAGCACCAGGGAGTCCCGGAGCAGGCACATCTGGCCAAAACCCACCCAGGCTCCACTCTTTAAACCTCAAGTGCATTATTTTTAGCTTTCCACCCGTATGCGTTGAGCAGGCTCACAAAAGCGCGATAATCTGCTTATAAGCAAACGCGCGGGGTGGGGAGGCCCCAGGAAGAGCCCGGTGCCAGCTCGTGCTGAGGAAGGCAGCCGAGGGCTCGGCTTCCCCCAGAACAGCGCAACATTGCCACGGGCTGCTCTGCTAACGGGTTATTTTTCACTCAGAATAACTAGACACCGCTCGCTTCGCTGGAGCAACAGATGCAACTCCCGACCCATCTGAATCGCTGTATCTGCTCCGAGCCCCCTGGAACGGTTGCGGGGGTAAACATCCCATTTTTGCAAAATAAATGCCTTTTCTGATGCGTTCAGCCAGCAGCAGTTTCAGGGTGTAAAGCGGGCATCCCACTGCGGGCAGGGCCAGCCCCGGCCTCGCGGCACACGGCGGCTCCAGGAGGGAGGCACGGCCGCGCTGGAAGGGAGCTGGGAGACTGGAGGGGCTCCGCTGCGGGACTTTGGAGGGTCCCCAGTGGCTTTCAGGGAGGGCTCGGCCATCCTTTAAACCCCCTCCACCGGCTCCACTGATAGGAAAACCTCCTTCCCCGGCCCTTCACCAGGCCGGACCCGAGCCCTGCCCTGCCCGGCGGCGGTGGGTCGGCACAGACCCGCTCCCTCCCTGCTGCGAGGCCGTGGGGCAGCCGGGGAGGCAGCGGGACCAGGGCCACCAGGCTTGTCCCACGGCTTGTCCCTGCCCTTGTGGTTTCCCCGCTGTCGGGGCCGGAGAACGGGACCCGTGTCACGGGCTGTGCCCCTGTGCCGGATGCAGCGCTGTCCCCAGGGCCACCTGCTCCTTGTCCCCAGGGGAGGCTGGCCCCCAGCAGCCCGTCCGGCCTGTGCAGGGCTCTGCTCGGTGAGGGGCTGCCACCGTGCCGGCACCCCACAGCACCCAGCCCGGGGGACAGCCACCAGGATGCCAAACCTGGAAGGTGAAGGACCCCCGCGACTCTCCCTGGGGCTGCACGGCGGCGGGGGGGGGGGGGTGCTCTGGGAGAGGCCGGGGGGCTCTGGAGCCGTGTTCCCATCCCTGTGACCCACAGCTTGCGGGCTGGCCCCTCATCCCCGTCCCCGTGTGATGCAGCCGGGGACCCCCAGTGGGGCTGCACCCGGACCCTCATCCCCGTCCTTCTGTGGTGCCACGGGGGTCTCCGTGGGGGCCGTGCCGGAGCTCCGCGGGGGCGGGAGCGGCGGCGCCCGGGACCCCCCGTGCCCGTCGGGGCGGCCCGAGCCCCGGGAGGCGGTGCCGGCCCAGGCCCCCCCGGCGGGGCACGGCGCTGGCGGGAGGCGGCCCCGCCGCAGACGCCGCTCGCTCGCCGCCGCGCTCAGATCGCGGAGCCGGGGCTGCCGGGGCTGCCGGGGCTGCCGGTGATAGCGGGGCTGCCGGTAGTACCGGGGCTGCCGGGGCTGCGGAGCCGCCGCCGCGCAGGGTAAGCGGGCGGAGGGCGGCGGCGGCACAGCCCGGACGGAGCGGGACCCCCGCGGGCACCGAGCGGGACCGGCCGGGGAGCCCCGGAGGGGCAGGGAGCGGGGAGCATCCGTGCTGGCCGGGAGCACGGGTGGGCGCAGACCGGGGGGTGTCCGTGCTGGAAGGGGGGTCCCGGCCTGGGCCGTCCAGCCTGGAGCGATGGGGAGAGCCCCGGGGGGCCCGGGCTGGGGCCGTCCGTGCTGCCCGGGGAGCCCGGGCTGCTTCTCCCTCCGGAGCCCCCCGGCTGGGCTGTGCGGGGCGGGGGGCTGCGGCGGTGGTCTCTGCGAGCAGGAATGGGGCCGGGAGGTGATGGGGCGCGGCTGATTTGGGGGGTCCCATCCTGGCTGGCAGGCAGCGGGGCGGGGGGAGGCGCGGCGGGTCCCAGGGGAGCCCCCGGAGGGGTCCCTGCCTTCCCCGGGGTTCTGCCTGCGGCCCTGGCCCCTTCCCGGGGCTTGGTGGCACCCATGGGGTGCCGGCTGTCTGCCAGGGGGAGCAGCGGTGGCACGGGGGCTGTCACATCGGTTACCGGGATGGCTTTTGCTCCCCTCCGACTTCAGCGTCACGGGCCCTTCGCTTGCCAGCTGCGCCGGGGGCTGGCAGCGGTGGCGTGGAAGCTGGCAAGGCTCGGGCGAGAGGTGTGATCCAATTATGCCCCCGCTCCCGGCTGCTCTGCCTGATGCTTCCCGAGGTTTTGGCTCTGGCAGGGAAGTGACCCAGGGCCGTGGCAGCCCAGGACGTGCCTCTGGCTGGCACTCACACCCCAGTTCTCCACTGCCTCGGGGAGCACGCTCCTCATCCACACCGGCGTGGGCAGCCAGCAGAGCCATGCCATGCTCAGTTCTCCACCTCTCGCCCGGGATCCAGGTCCCCGGCACAGCCTGGAGACGCACCCTGGCACTGGGAGCACTGGCTGCAGGCCGGCGGGGGCAGCTATGAGGGACGTGCTCGGGTCTGGGTCCCGGCGGAGCCTCATCCATCTCGCCTGGATGTGCTTGTTCTCCTCGGTGCCGGTAAGGGGCAAGCTGGGTCCAGCCTATGGGGCAGTGGGGTTGGCACTACCGGCTCGGACCCATCGCGAACAGGCTCGGTCCTGGCTTCGTCGCGCGTTCCTATCTGTCTCGAGGAAGCCGGCACACAGCAGTTCATCGGGGGGATGCAGGCAGCTGGCTTGGGGAGACGCCGGGTGCCGCGGTGGGGCGGGCAGGCCAGCACGGGCTCCGTGCCCTGGTGTGCAGCAGCCAGCCGGAGGCTCTGACCCAGCTCTGGGCTTGCAGCACGGCGGGGCCAAGGTGCTGGAGAAGACCTTTGAGGAGTGGATGCGGTACCGTGACGAGTGCTTGAGGAGGATGGCGAGTGAGCCCTACCCAGCAGGTACCCGGCTGTGCCCTGGCTCGGGGTCAGACGTGGGGACGTGCGGAGGCAGGCGACGGCCGGGGCTGGGGCCGGGGCCGGGTTTTATCCCTCCTGCGGCATCCTCTGTGCTGGTCACCTGCAGAGGGATGAGTCGGGGGCTGCTGCGTGTCTCCACATCTCAGGTGGGATGCCCACGGCGGCGATGCCCTAGGGGGCCGAGGCTGACATGGGGCACCAGGGCCCCGTTCACAGGGTGATGCCAGCCCCCTTGGAGGTGCTGGCAGCTGGCTGGGATGGCGGGGATGGACGTGGCCGTGCTGCGAGCGTCTGATCGTCGGCTTTTCCCCCCCTTGCTGCTGTTGGAAGGGCTCTTCTGCAACCGGACGTTCGACATGTATGCCTGCTGGCCCGACGGGAGCCCCGGCACTACCGTCAATGTCTCCTGCCCCTTCTACCTGCCCTGGTTTGAGAAAGGTGATGATGACCCTCTGCCACCCCGGAGCTGGAAGCCAGGGCTGAGCCGTGCTGGGGCGGGGGGAGAGGCTCTCAGGGTTTCCCCTCCTGCCTGCTGCCGGGGGGAGAGGGACCCACGAGCAGCCCTGGGGGTAAGGGGACATGTGGGGCACGGAGCCGAGCCAGCTCGTGCCCCGCTCACGCCTGCCCTGGAAGAGGGTCTTTGGGGCTGAGCAGAGTCCGACCCGTCGTCCCGGGAGAGGGGTTTGGGGGAGCCCAAGGGGAACGTGCCGGTGCTTCGTGTCCCGCAGTAAAACACGGGCTAGTGAGCCGCAGGTGCGGTGCCGACGGGCAGTGGGTGACGGTGAATGGCAGCCAGCCCTGGCGGGACTACTCGCAGTGTGAGGAGGCGATGGAGTCCGCCGTCGAGGAGGTGGGATGCCCCGGCCTGGCTGCTGGGCGGGGACGGGCAGGGGCACCCCGGCCGCGCGGGTGGGCGCTGGTCGCCTGGGCTCACCGGCACAGCGATCGCCTGCAGGAGGGTGCCCGCCGGCTGATGGTGAGCTTCAAGGTGCTCTACACCGTGGGGTACTCGCTGTCGCTCCTGACCCTCGTCTCTGCCCTGCTCGTCCTCACCGTCTTCAGGTAGGAGAGCTGGGGGGGACGCGGTCCTGCCCCTCACCCTTCCTGGCTGGCGATGGCTGAGCCGAGGGGTGCCTCCGCCACCCTCCCGGCCCCCCGACACCCTCGCTCTCGGCAGGAAGCTCCGCTGCACCAGGAATTACATCCATGCCAACCTCTTCGCCTCCTTCGGGCTGCGGGCAACCTCGGTGATGGTGAAGGACGCGCTGCTGGAGAAGCGCTGGGGCATGGAGGTGGTGCAGGTGGCCGACTGGGAGGCTCTGCTGAGCCACGAGGCAAGCGCTGGCCCCTGGGGGGGCCCTGCTCGATGCTGGGCTGGAATCAGGGGGGAACCCTCGTCCCGGGGAGGGCTGCGCAGCCGGGTGCCGGTGCCCATGCAGCCCCAGGCACCCAGGGGGCAAGCTCTTGGGGTGCCCGTACACCTGCTGGGCAAGCTCTTGGGGTGCCTGTACAACCTGTGGATGAGCTCTTGGGGTGTCTGTGCAGCACCATGCACATGGTAGATGAGCTCTGGGGGTGCCCGTGCTGCCCATGCACCCGGTGGGCAAGCTCTTGGGGTGCCCGTGCTGCCCATGCACCTGATGGACGGGGTCTCGGGGTGCCTGTGCAGCACTGCACCCAGTGGGCAAGCTCTCGGGGTGCCCACGCACCCACTGGACAAGGTCTCGGGGTGCCCGTGCGCGCAGTAGATGAGCTCTTGGGGTGCCTGTGCAGCACCATACGCCTGCTGGGCAAGCTTTGGGGTGCCCGTGTGCGTGCTTCTGGCCTCACGGCGGGTCTCCCTCTCGCAGGCGGCGCTGGGCTGCCGGGCGGCGCAGGTGCTGATGCAGTACTGCATCCTGGCCAACCACTACTGGTTCCTGGTGGAAGCCGTCTACCTCTACAAGCTGCTGATCGGGGCCGTCTTCTCCGAGAAGAATTACTACAGGCTCTACCTCTACCTGGGCTGGGGTAGGGGCCACCCAGGCGCGCGAAGGGGACGGTGCCCGGCGTCGGCCCGAAGCAGCCCCAGGAGGGTGCGGGGTGGGGGCTCTGCTGGCCCTGGGCGTCCCCACGGTGTCCCCCGCCCCGGGGCCGGTTCCTCAGCTCAGGCGGGTGCTTGGTTTTACAGGGTTTGCTGTGTGACTTGCAGGGACCCCCGTGGTGTTCGTGGTACCCTGGATGGCTGCCAAGTACCTGAAGGAGAACGTGGAGTAAGTGGGGAGGGATGGGGGGGTTCCGCCGGGATGCTCAGCCCCGGGCTGGGGCTGGGGAGCGGGACAGAGACTGCTGTGGGTCCCGGACCCACCTGGCTGGGGCTGGCAGGCTCTCGGCCACATCCTGCACCCCCCGGCACGGCGTGATGGTGCTGCTCTCCCTGTGTCCCTGGGCAGGTGCTGGGCGCTGAATGAGAACATGGCTTACTGGTGGATCATCCGCATCCCCATCCTGCTCGCCTCCCTGGTAGGGGGGCACCCGCCAGCCCCACGCCTTTTCAGAGAAGAGCAGCTCAGGCCCCGGCTCCCGGCCCTGGGGGGGAAGGGGCAGCGAGCCCCAGGGCCGCTCCCAGCAGAGCCCAGGAGGCAGGGCTTGGCCCCCCGGGCGTCATGCTGGACGCACGTGGGGGGCTGTTTCTGCACCAGCTTGCTAACCCCGGGCTCCGGGGGTCCATGCAGGGGGGGCTGTGCTGAGCCCCAGAGAAGGGGGCTGAGGGTGGCCCCTGCTGCTTCCTAGCCGGGATTTGGGGATGGCGGGAGGGGAGGAAGGGCAGCTCCGGGCACCCAGCGCCGTTGGGCTGCTGCAGCCTTGGCAGTACAGGGGGGTGTCACCTCTTGCAGCCCCCGAGGGTGCGTATCACGGCCAGGGTGGGCTGCAAGGGGCGGGGGTGCTGGGCTATGTGCGCCCCTGCGCTGTCTCCCCCCCCAGATCAACCTGCTGATCTTCATGCGGATCCTCAAGGTGATCCTGGCCAAGCTCCGTGCCAACCAGAAGGGCTACGCGGACTACAAGCTGCGGTGAGCTGGGAGGGAGGGGGCGGCCGGTCGTGGGTCCTCCCTGGTCCTGGGGCTGCTCCACCGCCACATCCACCCCACACATCATTAAACGACCCCCCCGAGATGAACTAAGAGCTCGTCCCTGCCTGCACCCGTGCCCCAGCCCTTTAGTGCTTGCTGCCGGAGGGGTCCCCTTATGCTCTTTCAGGCTGGCCAAAGCCACGCTCACCCTCATCCCCCTCTTTGGGATCCACGAGGTCGTCTTCATCTTCGCCACCGACGAGCAAACCACGGGCATCCTGCGCTACATCAAGGTGTTCTTCACCCTCTTCCTCAACTCCTTCCAGGTGAGGTGGGAGCGTGACACGTCCGCGCTCTGCCCTGGGCGCAGCATGGAGCAAGAATTAGGGGGTCCCTCTTCCGGCTCGCTCTCCCCACGGCGCCCCGGCCTGCGGCTGGGCTCAGGGAGGGGGACGCCGGCTCTCCCACCCCCAGCCCTGTTGCTGAGCGCGTGATGGTGCCTCCTGTGCTCTACGAGGCAGCGGTGGCAGGGGGACCTCGGCCCTAAAAGCGCCCAGAAATTGCCTGGCGAGACTAAGCCCAGCCCAGCCGCGGGAGAGGGGGTGGCGGTGGGGGCTCACTCCCCTGCTCTCCCTTCAGGGCTTCCTGGTGGCCGTGCTGTACTGCTTCGCCAACAAGGAGGTACGTACCGTACCCGCTGCAGCTCCTCCTGCCCAGCGCTGGGGCTCAGCCCTGCCTCGGCCGGCGGCTTTGCCGTCCCACCCCTCGCCCGCTCGGTCTGCAGGGAGCGCGCGGCCAGGGAAAAGCCCACGCTCTCTCCTCCGCCACGGCAGGTGAAGTCGGAGATGAAGAAGAAGTGGCAGCTCTGGAAGCTCGACCACCCAGCGCTCTGCTGCACCCAGTGATGCGGCGACCGGCCCCGCAGAGCCAGAGGAGAGGGGCTACCGGCTGCCACGGGCACGGAGGCCCAGCCTGGAGGGCAGGGGGCTGCGGGGAAGCCGTGCTGCGGCAGCACCCACCCGGGATGGCCAGGCTGGGACCAGTGCCTCGGCTGTGCCGCAACTGAGAGCGCCGGAGCTGCGGGAGGGGACGTTCCCCGGCTGCGGTCCGAGGGGGAGGCAGGCACCCTTGGCTCTTGCCAGACATCGCTGCCCCCTCCGGAGAGCCTCACCTCGCTTGGGCTTGGTGAGCTGCATGGGGAGGTGCGCCTGCTGCTTTCTGCCGCTGCCCGAGCTGCCTGTACGCCCTCAGCTACCGCCGTTGGCATCCACCAGACGCGCTCATGGGAAACCCCCTTCCTGCCCACACCAACCCGGGCGTCTGCAGGAGGGGATCGCGGTGGCTGGGGAGGGAGCCTGGCCCATCACCGTCAGCAGAGGTCAAGCAGCGGGGAACGGGAGACACTGCTCAGCCCGGCCCCGCTGCACAGACCTGCTGCCCCACGGCCCGGAGGAACAAGCCCACCTCCTGCTGCGCCCGGGGCCGTGCCAGCTCTGCTCCCATCCGGGGCATCACCTGCACGGTCTCCTTGCCCTAGGCAGGGACCATCTCACCAACATCCTGAGAGCTCCGAGACATCCATCCCAGAGTCATCCCGCAAAGCTCCTCTTCGTGGCGAGGTGCTGCTTCTGCACCTTCTCACCACCCTCACCACCGATACAGAACATGGCAGCAGCACCTGCCGCCCTCCTCGCCGCTCTCCAGCTGCACAGACCACCAGCGTTCCTCCTCTGCGAGCTCCTCCTGCAGCACATCCCCCCAGAGCCCCCCTTCGCGGCGAGCAGAGCCAAGGCAGCAGGCACACGTGCGGTTTCCCGCAGCGCTTGAGCACTTTGACTGCTGTATTTACCCCATGCGTTAAGGGCAGCAGTGCTTCTCCTTTGGTGGCGGGGCAGGGGGGGGGGAAATCACAAGGGAGAGCGAAGGACTTGGGAGCATCAGCCAGCCTACAGCTGAGCTGGGAGCTGAGCCCAGCCTCCCACGTCCCAGGCCCGGCACAGAGCCCAGCCACCTCCCCCTTCGCAGCAGGGAGAGCTGCGAAGTCCCAGGCAGGAACCACCCTCGGCTCAGGAACCGTTTTGCTGACAAAGGGCTGGGCATTTCCGAGCCCGGCTGCGGTTCCAGATGTTTGCTTTCCAGCAGGGTGCCAAAGCACCGGCTGCCCGCCCTGGCCGAGCAGCCTGGCGAACCCTAGGAAGCCCAGGAGCATCTACACCTCCGCCGTCGCAAGCGAAGCATCCGCGGCCGCGCGGTTCAAGCAGGGCTGTTCGCCCCTGGTTGCGTGCATCTGGCTTGCTGCTCCCGCCCTGGGCCTGGTGCTCTCCAGCAAGAGCCGAGCGCAGCAGGAGGTGCCACCACCGCCCCGGCCCCCTCGCTCTTACCTTCGCTAGCAGGACAGACGTACTGCCGAGTCTTGTTCCTACCGCGCAATGCTTTACCTCGCAGACGAGGCCGCTCCAGGAGGGAGAAAGCAGCTTTTACTCTCCGCTACATGCGAGCGGACACAGGTGGTTCTCCATCTCCAGCCCCCTTCGCTTACGGGCTGGGGGAGAGCCTCTTGCAGATGCAGCGTCTCAAGGAGGGTGGCCTTGAGCACAGAAAGGAAAGAGGCTGCGCCAGGCTCAGCGGCAGCTGGGTTCAAGGCTGGAGATACATGCAGGAGTTTTCCTGGATCGATGCAACCCCTGTGAGACCATTTTGCACATTAACACTCTCTTCAGATGTAAATAAACATCTATTTTTCAGCAAGCAGAGCATGCTGCTTCTGTCTGCTCCGAGGGAGGGAAACAGCTCTCCGGCTGCGTATGCGAGGGCACTAATTTGCGCTTGAGCACATACGCTCCCAGTTACAGGGGCATTAAACGGGTACCCAGAGCCCCTGGTGTGGATAGCACCGTGTTCCCCTCCCTAGGATTACCTTACAGGTTACACAAGGAGGAAAGTAGCAAAATAAAACACTTAACATGATGCTGATAAGTAGAAACAGCGACCCAAATCACAGGCCAGCTCTGGCAGCAGCAGAGCCGTCACACACAGGCCAAGGGAGCAGGTAGTTTCTCCTGGGCAGGAGTTGGATTGCTGGCTGGATTCTCCTCTGCTTTTCCCTGGGTGCTGCAGGCTCCAGCCTAGCACCGCTGTGTGCGCTTGGGGCACTGCCACAGCAGCTGATGTCAAAGCTGTAAGAGGCCACGCTGCCTTGGGAGGAGAAAGCAGGCCCTCTTCTCCAGATCCAAGCTACTCTCCCTGATGGATCGGCGGTTTCTGTGCTTCCAGGTACGCTCTGAAGTGCTGCTGCGTGTAAGATGGAGCTGAGAAAAGACAAGTAACAGTTCTCAACGCAGGGACCTTGAATCGCAGCATGAAAGCGGAGCCGTTTCCAGTTCTCTCCCGGCAGTTTCAAAACTGGGTACGGAGAGAGAAAGCCCTGGCTGCAGCCTGGCCCACTGCTGCTGTAGGACACAGCAGGACACACCTGAGATGGCAGGGGTCTGAGAGTGACTCTGCTCCGCTCCCACCAGTCCAAACCCCAACTCAGCTTAATTTGTGTTGAGATACACCAAGAGCTTTAGTTTTGACCAGAAAGAGATTTTTGTGTTGCCCTATTTAAACTTAGTGATAGCTGCTGAATGCTGCCCTGTTGACCGCCTGTCTCTAGCGACAGATCAGAGGTTGGCTGAAGGTGTAGAAGAGCACAGTCACACCAACAGCTCACAACAGCCTCAGACCAGAGCTGGCCACAAGATCAGTACTTCATCCTGAGAGGAAAATACCAGCACACAGCTCAACAAGGCCTAAGCTAATTTCTGAATTAGTGCAGAGACAACTTTTGTCATACAACCGGGACCTTTTAGGGGCAAAAGTAGCAAACCCCAACGAGGAAGGAAAGAGCTGAGCCCTCAGAGGAACACAAACTTTGCTACCTATGCACGCTCTTCCTCTGCAGCTCTGGCACTGCCTGACCACGCGAGTTCCCACATCAACTACCCAGCTAGTGCTGCAAGATGCCACTGCCGACAGGAGCCGGGCAGGGCTGGGGAGCTGTGGATAAGGCAGCCTCAGACCTCTCAGCATGCGACCACCTGGGAGAGGAAGATGGAAGGCGCTGGATGTATTCCTGATTGTCCTGAAATAAATCAGTGAGGTTATTCATGATTCTACAAGCCCAGCTCCCTCCAGAGAAACCCACAGGCCAGAAACAGGTTTTCAGTTTTTATTATTTTATCCAAGTCAGCAAATACTATTTTATTCAGACAGCTTGCCTTAGGGTAGCGCCAGACTCTCTGCTGCCTGCACAGCCACCCTTTCAGCAATGAATGCTGTTTTAAGTCCTCCATTTAAGGGATTGCCTCCTCAGGGAAACACTATTCTATAAAATCCCCTCCCTGGTGTCCCCCTTGGGCTGCCCTAGCAACCCTTTAAGCCTTTACATCTGGGCTCCTGCAGCACCTTTTCTGTGGGGCTCTCCTTTTCCTTCATACATACATTGCTGTATCTCTCACCTACTGCTTTTCTGAGGCCCCCAAGCATTACAATCTATTGGATATATGATCTTACCCCCCAAAAAAACCCTTTTTTCTCCACCCTATGACCTAGCAAAGCCAGCCCCAAGTCTGGGTAGTCTCTCCTTCCACCCACCCACTTTCCTGCTCAGCCTACCCAGCTCTGAAGGCATTGCTGAGCCAGGGCTTCCCTTGCTCTCCAGATGCTCCCAGGCCCTTTCACTTGGGTTTTGGTTTGTTTTTTTTTTCTTCTGTGAAAACTTTTCCCCTCTCCCCACAGACATCTTGCCTTAAATTCAAGTCTGGGCTTCCAAGGGCCACAGCACTGACAACCCTGTACTAGTGCAGCCAGAGACACTGCCAAGGCTAGGGAGAGGACAGTGCAACCTGCCTTAGCGCTCCCCACCATTCCTCCAGCAACAGGGAATGAAGGACAAAGCCCAAAATGCTCTTCTCAGCACAGCCTCAATACTCTGAGAAGCTCACAGGGATGCTGCCTTAGGAGAATTGGCTCCACTTCGTCAAAACTAATTCTTCAGGGTGAAGTCTCCTGCAGCCTTGTCGCACTGCCTGCTGTGCAGCCAGCACCAGATGCCCACATGCATACACCCATGTCATTTGCTAAAGATGAACAAAGTGTGCCATGTTAAGTTTAAGAGCTAAACATGAGTAGAAAGCAGTACCCCACAGCTGAGCAGGCTGCCAAGCACATACAAGGTGCCATCAGGGTGGGCCATACCTGCCTCGGTGGCCCAGGACTGTCCCCTGGAAGCACAGATACTCCCGTTCAGTGGGACAGTCAAACTAGATGTTACCTTTACCAAACACAGACTACCTTTCCAGCCTGCCTAAATGGTCCAAGGCAGCTGATCAGAAGGGGTGACTAGCTCAAAGGATGCAGCCAGAATGGATTTTTGTATTTTGGCATCTGTGATCAAGGGCCAAAAAATTAAAGTCAGAAGGAACATGCAGTTTCTTCCCCTTCCCAGCAAAGAGAAGAACACTTTTCCAGACTCATCAAGGCCATCACTCGCAGAGTTCAGGTTTTTTTGTTTGGGTTTTTTTTCCCCACAGGACTCAGCAATACACAGGAACAGAGAGTCACTGGAAACTATTTTACATCAATGTAACTGTCACCAGAGCCCTCGCGGCTGCTCGCCCAGCTCCAAGAGATGGAGCAGTCTCTCTGGGGAGGCAGCCTCTGCCTGCACCATTTGTCTGCCCTTTGAAGACACCCACACTGCCAACACAAGAATGCCTTGGCAGAACTATTTCCAAACACTAAAGCCCGGAAACCAAAGGCAGGCAGTGGTTGAGGACCAAAGCTTTGCACTGCAGCTACATCTGGGATGTGACTTCTTTTGCCCGTCTCCCACTGCGGGACAGATCCATCCCTCAGTTCTTGTTCTGCCTGCCTTGGCACTCTGCTGCCTGCCAGAGGCACCGGAGACTGAACAGTCTCAAGCTCTTCCTTCTCTCTCATGTCCTTCCAGGGGAACATCTGCCTTGCAACCACTGTCAGTGTTGGGATCTTGGCACTGACAAACCAGACTGAGAGTCTCTGCCATAAAGCATTTACCACAAAAATGAGTTCTTTGGGACTGAATAACGTGATCACAAACAACCCTGGGGGTGGGGGCAAGAATGTGAACCGAACCAGGGTGGGCTGGTTGGAGGGAGAGGTTTCCGAAGCACACATTTGGGATAGCAGTAGGGCAGACATTCCTGCTAGAGGTTAGGGCTGCATGAGTTTCGCTGCAGCTCAGTGAGCCGAATATTACAAACTCTGCTCATCCACAATAAACCTGCCTTCCTCATTGCCTCAGATACATTTTCTGGGTCAGCTCCTGAGCAATCCACGTGGCACAGAAGGGGCCAGGGCAGCCTTGGGGAGGGTAGGATGTGGAAAAGGGTAATTGATTGCTGTGAGTAACTATCAGCTTTCTAACACCACACAGCCCTGAATGACAAGGGCTGTGGATGCATAAGGTAGATAAACCTTTTGGGCTTGATGCTTCTCCTCTTAACCTAACCTTTTGGTATGAACAACAATGATCCTGGGAACCCAGACAACAGTCAGGCCCAAAGAGCTGCTGGGTTGTTGTCTTCTGCTGTCCCTCGTTCTCCCAGGCACGTTCTCTGATGGCCGAGACCTTCCACGCATCCACCAGCTGCTGCGGCACTCTCAGCAGAGCTGCGGTGCTGCCAGCACAGCCCTTGCGCTCATTCTCCCAGGCACACTCAGCTTCCGGGTGGAACAGTCACCCGACGTCAGTATTCCTGCAGCCACCAGGAAGAGAGAGGACAGTCACTCTTTCAGTGGGGCACAGGGGCAAGGGGACTAAGGATTTTCCAAAGGGAAAACCAAGCAGAGGACACATAAGGACTAGTTAGAGTACAGCCTCAGTGTGCAGGCTGGGCACTGGGCGAGCACTGGGCACAAGCAGCAGATGGCTGCTACTTGCTGCGAGGAATGATGCCCCCCTCAGTGCCACAGCCCTCCGTGGCTGTCCTTAGTTCCCACTCACCCTCCTGCTTTGTTACGGCTCTAGCCAGCTCTGCCCACTCTGCCCCGGGGCTTGGAGCCTTTGGAGGTTTTGAGTCACAGCCTGCAGAGCTTTCCCTGAGGACAAACCAAAAGGAAAAAACAGTGTTAGCAATAGGCCAGCAAGCGGTAAAGACCAGGCTGCAGTCTGCATTCAGCCACTGTTTTCCTGCCTTCATGCTGCCTTCTCCCCTGCAGCTTCTTCCAGCGCCCTGAACACAGGAGTGTCTCTACTCTCTGACTGCCTGTTGCTGTCATCAGGAGAACAGGACACAGGCTTTGGGAACCACTTCACAAGCAGCTCTGACCACTGAGCAGGAGAGATGCAGGGGAGCACATACCCCCTGCTCTCAGCCTGGACCTGACAGCAGAGGATGAGGCAGAGCCCAAGATCTGCAGTGAGATTAAGTGCAAGAAAATGCCAGAACCAACTTCAGAGCCTGGAGACTCCCCTGAATGAGGGGGAATCGTTAGGTCCCTCCAACCTACCACTGCCAAATCATCAAAAACCTGCCCAGCCACCCCTCCCCTCCAGCACAACAGTCACTTCATGTGGCCAGGGTCCTCCCCCACCTTACCCATTTCTCCCACACACTCCTCTAGGACAGCTGACAGCTCAGGCAAGCTCAGAGACTTCAAGGAAGGTGGCCAACCTTCCAGCACTGCAAGAAAGAGGAACCACACGTTTAATCAATCTGCATGCTCTCTGTGACAAAGCAGAGACAAGGGTTTGGTGTTGCTGTGAAGCACTCACACCCAAAGCGGGTCCAGTTAGGGGTTCTGAGTCACACGGGAAGAGAGCTGGAACTGCTTGTGACAAACTGAGGGGTTTTTCTGGCAATGCTACCACTTAGGAATTTTTTTTTATACTGGCTGGGTCATATATTAAGAGAATCTCAAAAAGATTAAGTGTAGTGGACAGAAATCAACAGGATCTCTACTTGTCTCACTTTTAAAACACACGCAGCAAAGAGCACATTTCTGGAAGCATGTCATGGGCAGCAGGATCATCTGCTAACTCCTCGTGATAAGGAGCTGGTGGACCAAGCCTACCCAGCCACATACAGCAGTTTGCCCCACGGACCAAACAGCACAATCCCCCAGAGTGGGTTAGGGAACCAACCACGGCCTGCGATTCAGACCTTGCTCTAGTGCACAATGCAGTAACACACCCGAGGTGCCCACATGCCGCAGCACGGGAAGGGGAAGCCACAGGCCTGTGAAGCAGGACTGCCACTGGGTGCCTGTGCCACAGCTTTGCATTTTTAGCCACAAACACCTGCCAGACCCCAAAACTTCCCACTTGCTAAGAATCAAGAGTTGCTGAGAAATTCTGCTGCAGTTAAAGTCCAAACACCCCAAGTGCTTTAAATGCTTTCCCCAAGCAAGAATTTTCGCACTAAATTTAACGGTTTGGCTGCTCATCTGTTTCCAAATCAGTAACTTCATCCTTTCAGCAATGAAAGGCAAGCATGTGGCTTGCTCTGGGGTGTCCTGCTGTTTACCCACCCCTTGCACCCATTTGTGTAGTTTGATAAGCTCTTCCTCACCCGGACGCTCACCAGGCCGCCTGCTCTCACCGGTTCCCAGCTGCACCTTTGTGTCCAGCACTCTGCTGACTGCCTGCTCTTGGGTTAGCCGGGAGGACAGCTCTGCTTGACAGGATCTGCCAAACAAGACAAAGCCCATCAGAAGTGCACAGGGACACTTCTTGGAACAACATGCCGGTCTGTGCACTCCTACATCCTGCAAGTACCTGCTTGGGGTGCCGAGGGACCGCATCTAACGCCCTGGGTTACAAACTGCTCCTTGTTCCTTCCCAGGAAGAGGAAGACGTGCCCCAGACAAAGCTCAGGGCGCTCTCCACTGTGCCCCATCTCCACAGCAATCTCTGCCCCTGTCCACAGAGGAGCTGCGGGGGGAGAAGAGAAGGAGGGGGCGGGGTGAGCAGGAGAAAGCCCAAGCCAGGGGCTGCACCTGGTTTATATGAGAATCAAGCCTGATCCAAGGTGTCTAATGGGCAAATGAAGCTACCTCAGGACCGGCATCAGGTTAAAGAGAGGCACACAAAGTTCTCTGGCTAACATCATCACACCATCAGTTCAAACAGTGTATCCTCAGAGCATGGCAGGGCCCTTCTACCAGACAGTCTCAGCTCCTCAGTCAGGGGGAAAAGACAAGTGCTCTGCCCCTCGCAGCTGGGAGTATTGCTCTGCTATCCTTCTGGAAGCCAATCCCAGTTCACCCTGGCTGGGTAGCGAGCAGGGCCCATTCCCTGTTGGGCCAGGAACTGTAGCAGTAGGATTAATGCCACCTTCAAGGACGTGTCTGTTCTATCAGTGGACAGAACAGGGCCCATGACAGGAGTCCAACTGGGGCAGGGAGAAAAGCACCACAAAGGCAACAAAAGATATATTAGGAGGCGGGGGAAGACAGAACTCAAAGGCAGTGGTGTGAATGAACAGGGCAGGTTTTTCTGTTAGGTGTCAGAGTTGCCCTGACTAGTGAAGAATACTTTCCTTGCCAGACATTGCAAGTCCTTTGATATGGTTTGGAAGGTTGAAACTCTTTCCTGCATTCACCCCATCACCAAGATATACCCTGGTCACTGGGTCTCATGTAAGCACAAACAAAGCACTTAGCCTTTTGGTTCCAAAGGAGCCGAGTGCCTTCACCTTCTAGTTGAAACAGGAGTAATCAGCATCTCTGAAAAGTCAGGCCATTTATAGCTCATGCATCTGATTAAGGCTTCACATCTGCTCACGTGGCTGTAGCTTTCCACTAGAGAAAGTCAGGCAGGATCCAAAATGGGTTCAGATGCCTGGCGAGCTCTCCTGCCTTACCCTAAGCATCACCTGTAAGACTGCCAGTATGACCTCTGATCTCTGTGTGGCCCAAATCCCATTTCCCAGTAGCCTCAGTGCCATTTCCTGGGAATGACTTACTTGATCTGATCCAGTAGGACTCCAGCATCCTTGGTGATGGCCTGCGCCTCTCTGAGCTGGCACTGGATAGCATTCCAGGTCTCATCCCGCTCCATCAAACAGCTCTCAGCCACTGCACGCAGCTTCTGCTCCTGGCATACCTGGCCCTTCATCACCTCCACCTCTTCACACCTCTACAGCAGAGCAGAACAGAGGATTAGGCTGGGAGCACTGTACATCACTCTCAGAAGTGCCTGCTCTGACACGTCCCTGGAGTCCCTGCTATTTTAATGGCTTAGGCAGCCAGAGGGTTCCTGCAAAATTGCACCCAACCCAGTGGGAAAGGAAGCTGGATAAGGCTTGTACACTGAATATAGTTTCTCTCCACACCAAGACCAGCCCCCCAGTTACAATTCCCTCTTCCTCTCCATTTGCAAAGATACTCAGTAGGCCCGATTTCCCAAATCAACAGAAGTCTGTTCACTAATGGCTGCACAACTTCACCATAAAAATGACACTACTGAAAAAGAGTAGGTATTCAATTCCTCCCACTCGCCCTTTTAGTTCTCGGGTGGATGGGAAAGAGACATAAAGGCTTCACAAGCATGGAGCACAGATGATGAGGAGTGGATAAGCTGCACTTATGGTGATCCTGATCTACTTGACACCAAGTGTGTCCACTGAAAGTTTTGTCTTTCCCTTTACCCCAGGCCATTAGAGGCACAACATAAAAATATGCTACCCACCACTTATTGCAGTGTGATAAGGTATTGAGCAGCTCATGGCAGACGACTTCTTACCTTGTGCAGCTGAATGGCCAATTCCTGCATCTCAGCCTCCAGCCGATCTGCATAGGCCAGCTCCAGGGCATCACTGGGCGGCCGAGCATTGCTGTGCCATCGGGCAATGGCAGAAGTCATCTTCCTCTTTGGTCCAAAGAGACTGGTGGGAGAATGGCAAACTGTCAGGGACCAAACACTACACCATCGGTCCCTAGGCCCAATGGGATGCCATGAGGACCTCTGCAGTCTCCTGCTTCTTTCAAGGCACCTCCAAAAACAGGAGCCTGTTGCAGCCAAGAACTAGGGGATATCAAAATTGTGTGGGAGACTGCCAGAACAGAAAAACATGCATTAGCTAAACTTTCCTGACCAGGTTGTGTGCATGGTTTATAAGAAGAAAGATGAGAACTACATTACAGACACTCACGTGATGCCTATTTCCTTCAGATCACTCTCTGTGAGCGTCAGGAAGATCCGGAGGTCAACATCTTGCTCCTCAAACACTTGCAGATACTTCAGGCACCCAATCTGCTCAAGGAATGTTGCCAGGTCCTGCAGCCCATCCAAAACAAACTTATTTATAACTTCACAAACAAAAACACTACCATGCCTCTTCATCATAAACATCTACTCCCTCATGTTGCTGTTATGCCTTCCTGGGTTCTAGCAGCAGTCATGACTTCCCCTGGTTAACTGCCCTTCTCCAGAGTCACACAACACAACAGGACTGGCCTGTCTGCTGCAGCCATTGCCTCTTGTGACAAATGCAGAGCAGACACACACACCAACATCTACCCTAGCCCCCACCACAGACATGTTTGGTAGCACATACACAGGCCTGAGGGTCTAGAATATCCCTCCAAGCAACAGCAACACCAAAGCAGACAGTTCTTTGTACAAGAAATTGCTGTTTCACAAGCATTTAAGTTTGGGTGGAGGTTTGGAATCAAAGGTGTTTTGGTGACAACTTCCCTTTTATCTCAGAACGCCAAGAAAGCAGCTTAGGCAACCTTAGAAAAGCCTCCCAAGCTTGATACAGTGACACGGTCTGCATTACTTCAGAGACAACTTTCTGTGCATAGTTACCTGGGGCCCTGTATAGGCAGGGGGCTCAGGAAGGATTAGGTGCTGACTAGAGCCCCCAGCTTTCCCTGGGCAGTGAGTCCACTGGCTATCACTGTTGCTGTAGCGATTCTTGATCTTAAAGCTCTTGGCTTGTTTCCGACTAGGGGGACTGTTTGCATGGTCAGAATCCTGAAACAGAAAGAAAAAACCCACAAAATGTAAAGGTCAAGGATGATCACCCAAAGATGCCAGGATCACTACAGCTAACAAGTGCAGACTCCTTCAAGTCCCAGGCTCTAAATCCAGGTAGTGGTCCACAAACACAGGCAAAGACTAACAAAGCCCTTATTAGGAAGGGCTCAGTCAAGTCACTCCCAAGATGGCAGCTTGGTACCATGAAATGGTATCAGGCTCTTGCAATCCCAGTTAGGAAGCAACATGCCAGAGCAAGCCAGAGCAAAGAGCAATGCTGAATCCTCCCTGAACCAATACAATGCAGTGAGATTCCACCTGCAAAAAGCGCCTCAAGATAGAGGACTTTTGCTCATGTTCAGCTATATCACCCTTCTGTACATCAGCCCCAGAGTGATGTCTTGAACCACACGAGCTGTGACTTGAACTACTGAGTAACCTCCAACCTCTTCCCCTTTCTGTACTTCAGAAATGCCAATACAGCACTGCTGTGCTTTCCTAAATCTTACTATACTGCCTGCTATCTCGCCAAGCTCAAGGACTGACCCAGCTCTAGCAAGTCACATCCCTTCTTGACCACCACCTAGCTAGAAGTCTGCAAAGAGTTTGGAAGCTGGAGAGACCTTAAAAATTACTGACTAGCCATCAACAACCTGTTCTAGAGTGAATGTGCTCTGAGAGCTGGCTACTAGCCGGAGATCAAACAAGCCAATCCATAATCTTCAAATATGGAAATTGGTTTTCTTGTCCCTGTAATACTACCTTTCCTCACCCAGCCTGGTACTACAGCCTCCTGTGGAGGTAGAGTCATAGCAGGCTGTGGAAGGGTGACAGCACTGGCCAAGCTGAAGGCAGAGAAAGGAAAATTGAAAACCCTACCTCATTGCTTTCCAAGGAGCCTTCACTGCTGACCCCCAGGGCTTTGGTCAGGCATTCACTGCTGCTGCTGCTGCTCCTGACAGTAGCTAAGTTGTTGGTGAAGAAAACATTATCCTCTGGAAAGGAATATGGAAAAAAAAAACCCTGAGGTTCAACTTCCTTACACTCAGTGCTGGTTTTGCTACACAATTACCAGCAAAACCTGCTGGAGGAGAAAGGAAGGAGAAACCCAGAGCAAGGCTTCATATGCAGCACTCATGACAAGACAGTTCTGAGACAGAAATACCACATGTCTGATCCCAGGCACTAATCTTTCTCCAAGTCTGTTTAGTACCACAGAGAGCAGGAAGGCCGGGTGTGTGTGTTTCTGCGAGACTCTTGGTTATGGGGTGGAAAAGTGGGTTATTACTACCAAGCCTGTACTCCCCTTAAAGTTCAGGAAAGGCCTTTCCTTGAGCCCAGAGCCAATACAGAGCCACATTATCCTTTATTAACTTAGGAACTTTATTAACTTAGGAACTGTTGACAGATCCTTCCTTTGTGCTGCTTCACAGAATCACAGAATGGTGAGGTTGGAAGGGACCTCTGGAGGTCATCTTGTCCAAAGCCCTGCTCAAGCAGGGTTACCTACAGCAGGTTGCCCAGGACCATGTCCAGGAGCATCTCCAAGGATGGAGACTCCACAACCTCTGACACCCTGCCCCAGTGTGCGGTCACCCTCACAGTAAAAAAAAAAAAAAAAAACCACCCCAAAACCCCCCAAAAAAACAAAAAACCCAGCACTTCTTTATGTTCAGGGGGAACCTCCTGTCTTTCAGTTTGTGCCCACTGTCTCTTGTTCTGTCACTGGACACCACTGAAAACAGGCTTGCTCCATCTTCTTTAGACCCTCCCTTCAGATTATTTGTACAAATTGATGAGACCTCCATTGAGCTTTCTCTGCTGTAGGCTAAACCATCCCAGCTCTCTCAGCCTTTCCTCATAAGAAATACTCCAATCCTCAACATCTTAGGGGGAAAGGAACATGCAAGCCAGGGAGTTGGTCTCACATCCAGGTGTGCACTGCAAGCCAGACTATTTTCTGAGACAGTACTTACCCCTGCTGCTGCTGCTCTCCACATCCTGCTCATTAATTGGAGAGGTAACATCCCTGTTCCGGATATCATCTGCTTCACAGCTGCCATCATCATTGAAGGTAACATAGCCCTGAGGAGGGACCTGCTCTGTGTGCAAGAGGAAGGGAGAACCAGCAAAGATTAGGATGCAAGTTACCAGGGAGGCTCCAGCAGGAAAAGCAACCGCTCGGGAATTTGAAAACAAGCAAAAGAGACTGTCTTCTCAACTAGCAGGTTCCATTCTAAAAAGCACACAGAAAAACTGAGAAATGCATATGCCTACAGCCTCCCTCACACAAACACACATCAGCTGTACTTGATTTAGGTGGTTGCATTGAAAAAAGTCAGAGGAAACAGCCTCATAGCAGAGATGCACCTTAAATAGCAGCTTTCAGCATTTCCTCTCCTCTTCATACCCAAATTATCAGAGGGGAAAAACATCTGCTTAAGAGAGCAAAGTGCCAGCTATGTCCCATCCCCAGCCAAGCACACCCTGTAAAGCCAACCCCTCTGCATCTGTGTTAAAACACTGGTAGCATCCCACTATTGTTTCAGAAGCTGACAGTATCATTTCAATACAGCCACTGCCTGTGGGATAGTATGTATCTGTATTAAGAGAATGAACCAAACTTGGAACATGCTTTTCAGTCTATATTCTTGGCTATTCTAGACAACTAGGTAGTCAGCCTGAGAAATACTTACAGCTATGACACACACACAAGAAAACAAGACTCATACCACTGCAGCCAGGGGCTGATGTCTGAACTGCGATGATCTTTCTCTTGGCCTACTGCAAGGGTTTTATAATCTCATTTTCAGCAGTATTTCAAGCATCAGGGAAGACAAAACTGACAGGTCTAGGAGCAGCGAGTTCACTTTCACGATCAATGACTTCTTGGCCTGTGTGACCACTTCCTCTGTCATCAGCTTGAGAAGGGTTCTCAAACTTTTAAGCCTACCTCAAAAAGGGAAGCTGGACTGTTCTCAAGAGTCAGGGGAACAGTAGTTGAGGTAAGAGCACTATTTGTTCCACAGAAACGTTCCACACATCAGTATCCTGCCCCGACAAGAGTTCAAGGGGTTTTCTTTTTAAACCAGAGATTGGATAGCTTTGTATGATGGTGTTCACTATCTTTGTTTCTGTACAAGCCACACATGAATCCCAAATCAAAAGAAAAAAAAATGTTGGCACAGAAATAGCTGCAAAACATTTGAGAAACCTCAAAGGACTCTCAATTAGACTTCTAACTATTCTCACCATAGCGAGACTGCTTCTTTCCCCCAATTCCAACCGCTGTTATCTTAGCCAAAGCCTGGGGTCCATCATGGATGCTGGGACCCTTGGTCCTACGAACTGGTCTCTGTCTCTGGGGAGTAGAACATGATTCATCTGAGGAACTCAGCTCTTCATATTTCCCTGTAGTTCAAAAAAGATTGTTAGCAGCATAGTAATTAATTTACCTACTTTATTTGCTACTGGTCCTATAAATGCAGTGGAAAATAAAAAGGAAGTGTTAAACTGTTTCACCCTCCCTCTTTTAACCAGGTCAGAAAAGGGCCAGCAGACAAAAAAAGCGTTGGATCCATGCCTCTTCCATCCTCAGAAATGCTGGAATTTCCAGGACAGACCAGCTAGTACTACCCCATACACATAGTAACATACTTTCAAAACATCAAGCACCTCTCTTCAGATTCTATCTTAAAATGAAGAAGCTAAAACATCTGGTACCTGGACCCCTGCAGAAGACCTTGGGCACTGGGGCTGCATGCAAATCTATCAGCCCCACAATCTTCGTATGTCCATACTTCATAGCCAGTGTCCGTGCTGTGGCTCCAGTGTTATCTCTGACATCGGCCTTCACTCCCTATAGAAAAAAACATGTTTAAAATGTACATAGCAGAGGGCACTATATACAAAAATTCAAGGGAGCCAAAGAATTGTCTTAGTTCCTCCAAGCCCATCAGAAATACAGGCTCACCTTTGACAGACCGTTCAAGCTCCACTAATACCTTGTTGCCTTTCTAGTTATCCACAGTCTCTCCAATCCCCGAATACCAAGTAGCCCAGGCACATGGCTTTTGTGCATTGCCACAGGGGACTAGTTTGTTTTATCTGAAAAATGTTTTACATTGCTGCCTCCTTCTGGAAGTAAGCTGGACCAATTAAATGGGATAAACCAAATTGTTTAACATCAGTAGACATGCACGCTCATAAGCTTCTGGAGGTAGAAGATGCCCACTAGCCCAAGTATGCAAGCCTGTGAACAATATGGAGATTACTGCATTACCTGTTTTCTAATTCAGTCATTATTCAGTTAAATCTGGACAGTGAGACCTCACTCCTATTCATGCAAGGCCGGTGTAAAATCAGAGTACTAGCCTTCGGAAAGTAGATACTTTGAGAACAGTCCTGGGAAGCCTGGGACTTCAGAGGTGACTGTCATCAAGGATCAAACATACCACTGTAAAAAGTCTGGTGTCAAACTTGTGGGTCTTCCTCTCTAAGGGCTGGAACCACAGATTTTCAACTTTACAGAGAACTGTCTAGACACTTACATGATTGAGAAGGTACTGAACAATTATCTCATGGCCAGAAGCAGCTGCTTCCATGAGAGGTGTATATCCATACACAGGCTCCCTAGAGAGAGAACAAACATGCACACATGGACTAATCAAAGCTGAAATATGCTGCAGGCTTTGCCATACCCTAATAGGGCATCTCTAGCCTCTACCCTCAGCTGATCACCAACTGGTCCATGTATTGGCTGGTCTACTGCACTCTGGTCTATCTCAGTAAAACTCCCCAGGGAGATTCAGTAAGTGTTACTCTATTGGCTGCACAGCAACAGATTACTCTTCCAGTTGCAGATCTGCCTTTCAGTAGCAAAATCAGTTTTGCAGGAGCTAACAAAGCAAGAACCTCTTGTTGACCTCAGGCAATTCAATATGCATAAATGTATAGGCAGTTCCCAAGGCACAGGAATGCACTGCACACTTCAAAAAACCAAACTGAATTCCAAGTACACAGAAAATTCAATAGAAAGACTTACAAAGTGCACTTGAGTTCAGAAGGCATTGCACCTGCTTGCTTTCAGAGTTTAGCCCATGATTAAACAAGTAGTAAATCTAATTTCTCTTGATCTTAGTTAAATAAGCAGTGACAACACGGGCAGACTTCACTGTTCAGTTTGCAGGTCACCTACCCTTGTATTAGCTAATAGAGTGTGCCATACTTCCTAAGGTACAGGAGGAAAAAGACAAAAGCAGGCATCTTCTCCCTGACCAAGTTCAAACACGTTCATAAGCCAACTGCTCCTTCTATATCTGAAATAAGAAGTATCTTTTGAGAAATGAAATGACAGATTCCTCCTTACTTGCAGTTGGCATTTGCTCCATTGTCCAGTAAGAACTTGACCATCTGCTGATGTCCGGCACTGGTGCAGTGAAATAAGGCAGTCCAGCCATGAATGTCCTTCATCTCCAGCTCTGCGCCTTGCTTCAAGAGAACAGAGAATGTTCTTTACTGTCCCCCCTCTGCTGGGTCTCTTAGACACTGCCCCTCTGCACTGTGATACCAAGAGTTTAAATCCCTGTCAGAAAGCTAAACTCGCAACAGAACATAAATCACACACTTTGGTTGCAACTGGTGGAGAATTTAAACTATGTAGTGTGGCTTTACCTATTTATTATGGGATACACACCTGTAGAAGAAAGTAAGCAACACTTTCATTTCCACAGCTGGAGGCCAGCATGAGCGGCGTCTGCCCTTCCGGTGTTGGGATGTTCACATTCACTCCCGCTTCCAGCAGCAGGTGCACAATGGTGTCGTGGCCAATGTAGGAGGCATACATCAGCGGAGTCCAGCCACCACAATTCCTCTTATTTAAATCCAGATCTCCACTAAATAACAGAGAAAAGAATTCAGCTGAACTACTGTCCTGGAGCTGTAGATCACAGTAGATTCCTGCAGCCTCTTGCTACCATCACGGTATTGAAAGAAGGCTGCAAAAAATTCTAGCACTGAAGCCTGCACAGGAATTCCTACCAGGTCAAGAGCAACTTCCACCGGATCACTAAGGAGATAATTTTTATCAGCAGACTTCTCCTTTGAAACTTTGTGCTTAAGAACACTTTGGGAGTTCCAGTGATGTGCCCCCATTGCAACGTTAGACCGACCTGTATAGCAGCCAGTGAAAAAACATAACTGGCAGTAAGTAACCATAGACCTGTGCCCTCCCCAGCCCCTCCTTACCGCTGAATACACTCCTGCACCACTTCATACTGGCCGACGGAGGAGGCTGTATGCAAGTCCAGGGGAACGTCCAGCTCTTCCCAACAGATCATCTGACCAACCCCATGCCACATGGAAAGACTGCGGCTCAGCAGCTCCGACTCACTGGCTTCATCACTCAGCTCCGACATCCCGCCCTGAGTAACCAAAGCAAAGCAGAACTTTTAGCTGATCTCCATTTTCTACAGAATACGGCATCACCCATTGGCGCTACAGCTCCAAGGTGCCACGGGCTTGGAAGGTGAGGTCATCTTGGAGGTATAGTGTTTCAAATCCCTACCTCTACTTTGATCGCCTCCTTAGCCTGAAGCAGTAAGACTTGCTGAGGAGTTTTTGCTGGCAGTTCTTTCTTGCTGCAGTGGACTCTGGGATTTGAATACACTGGAAAAATAAAAGCCAATAATGCTAAAAAAACATCTTTCAAATCTCATTTTAAGACTTCAGAAGCATTGGCTTTATTTCCTCCCCTTCTAATCAAAATGTGCCTAAGGCAGCTTTGGATACCCTCATCAAGAGAAGACTAAACGCCTATTTAAGTGCTGATGGCACGCTTAGTGTTATACAAAAGGATGTAATTCTTGGTCTGCATGTTTTATAATTCAGAGAGAGAATTAAGAATTCATGTGTTGGATGTTCCTGGTCTTTCTCCATCTGTCTTATATTGCAGGATGGCCCTGCTTAAATTAAGACACAGTCATTAATAATGACAACCGTCCACTGCTCTCAAAAGTGCTTAATATCACCCGAATAGAGTGCACACTTCGTTATATCATCAGGTTGTAAGTAGGTTGTTTCCACCATTTATTGTTTCAGCACTTCAGAAGCAGCCCAGTCCTGTCTCTGTGAATCTTTGAAATTGCTGAAACACTTCGAGCAGCAGTGCACCTGCCCATTCATTATCTGAGCATGTCCACCGTCCTGCAGACAGTAACTTAATTACAAAGCTAGTACAGTTTCATGACTGTCTGAAAGGTTTATTTCCCATCCCTAGCCTTAGGGAGCAATTGCATATTAATCATTTTAACCACTCACAGGAGAGTGTTCTTGTTCAGCACTTCATAAAAAGCTGTTTGACACAGCTGCATCTATCATCTGAGGTCTTCAGCCGCAGTTTCAGGCTATATCCAAGTCAATCCAATGAGAAGCGCTTTCCCCTCCCTGTAGTCTCATTGCCCACCAAACTTCTGGGGTTTGCCTGGTCCCACTACATATTATGTTGGGCAGCTAAGCCAACATAAGGTATTCTTTCTTTTTCCTGATAATTTCTTGCCAGTTTCATTCCTCAGACTGATTCATTCTGGGGTCATGCAAATGCCAAATTTGGCATTGGTGAAGAATAAAAGAGAGCAGGAACACGCTCTTCAGCAGCAGTTGCTCTTTAGATTGCCTCAGCTGTAACATTTCAAAATGGTACTTGTATTTTCTAAAGAACTGGGAGTCTTTGTCTTGCAAGCACCAGCCCCTTTTCTTATAACATAAGCAAAATACCTTTAATTCCTACATCTTCACTCCCCATCTGGATCCTTTCTCCCACACCTTGCTTTTTTTCCACTCCTCCTTCTTTGGTTTAAGACTACAAAAGCACCATCCCTTCTACCTAATCAGTGTGTGCTGGTAATAAATGATTCCTTTCTTAAGGTATCTGCAAAAGCACCTATTTTACCTAATAGCAGCAATTTGTATTACACTGGCAACCCAGAGGGCTCAGGCAAGAATATGCAGGGCAGAACACAAATGAAAGACCTGAACGCCTCACAATCAAAATACAAGGCGATATAAGTGGATTTAAGTGGATCATAAGGGGGAAAAGTAGGAGTGTTTCTCACTACAACAGATTAAAGCTGCCCCTGGAAGGCAAAAAGGCATGTTCACAGTTAAAGGAGGTAAAATCCAGGACAGTCTGTAGAAGCACATTCAGATGAAGGCAAAGCTCACTGTTCTCTCTGCAGATCTCCTTGTTAATTGGATACATTAACCATAAAAACCACAGATGTTTGGTCTTTGTCAGAATGAGCCCCACATCAGGTACTAGTTACCAACACAACTTTGGCAAGTTGATCCACAGTCAACAGGGCAATCTTGACATGACAGAAAGGTTATGCTTGACTCCAGAATATTCAAGACTTTCAGCCTCATTCCTACCACCCGCACTGTGCTCTAACGGCCTACATCTTTGGGTTTTTTTGGTTTGGGGGGGGGGTGGAGGGGGTGGTGTTGTTTGTTTTTCACCCTGAGATTTCACCACAGACTGAACTGGAGCATGATGTCAGCTCCGCACCTGAGAAAACAGAGAGGACAGCTGAACAGAATCTACAGGAGAACAATAAAGGTGATCAGAGCCCTAAGGATTGAAATGAAAAGACTGGGTGAAATGAAATCAGGGTTGTCTGGTCTAAAGTGGAGATGCCTGGAGGGGACACGGTAACAGCCTTCAAACACATACATAGTTGCTGCAGAGAGGATGACAAATAATCTGTTCCTTGTGGCCATGGCGAATATGACAGGACATAACAGGCTTAAGTTGCAGCATGGCAGATTTTTGTTAAAGACCAGAAAAAATCCTTGTAAAAGTAAAAACAAGAGTACTGTGATGGATTACCAGCAGAGGTTCAGTTGCTAAGAGTAAGCTAGACAAAGACCTCCCAAATATTTACAGGCTGTTCTCTTGCTTTGAGGCAGAGCAATTAAGCTAACATTTGTTAGTGACCTTCCTCAGCCCCGTGAGGCTGTTATTAATTATATTTACTACATCAACACCTAGTGATTTCTCAGGATCAGAACTCTACAGTGCTGAGACTCAGAGCAGGTAGCAAACACCACACTGTCCTGGACTCAGAGTTTGCTGTCTGAACAGATGAGAAAACCAGGAAGCAGAAAAAAGAAAGATACCATAAAAACTTAGTATGAAAACTGCAGCAAAAAGCACCTTAGTATATCTTTTTGGAGGATAAGCCTAAGGAATAAATGACAGTAGATGACAGAGGGGCAAAAGAGCCGTACTAAAATAAATGGGACGCAATTTGAGAAGCAACTGAGGCAACCAGTCCCCAACACAGAACAAATCCAACACCGCTCATTAATCACCACTCCTCAGGCACCATCAAGCTGCACTGGCTCTGCTAAATTCATTCTCTCACATCCTCTTCCACAAGCACAGGTAACATCCACACAGGTCCTTCTGTCCCAAAAGACACAAGACACCCAAGACAGCACAAGTGTGGAGGTTGTTGGAGGTTCCAACTGAGCCATCAAGCTGATAACATGCTTCACTGACTTAGTTCTATCTCCACTAAACTCAGCAACAACGTACTGGAGGAAATAAGAAGCCTTGTTACATCCGTGTATAGGTACAAAGAGTTGTTACCAGCTCAGTCACAACAACAAGCGCTCCCAAGAGCCAGAATATCTCATCTTCACACTACTGTTGTCTGCTGACTGACCAGAGATGGGCACACACGTTACAGCTGTAGGAACCACATCAGGTTCCACAGGATAATGATGTGTAAGAGAAAGTATTCCTGCAGCACGAGCTCCAGCTGAGGACCTGCAACACCTAGATTCAAATCCTACACATGCCTGTTGAAAAGACACCAAGCTCTTCATCTGTACTGCGAGCCTGGCACTCTCAGGCATGTTAAAGCACATAATATGCTCCCCAAAAAAACAAGATAAGAGGCACAAAAGCACTTCAACAGCCACATTAGGGAGCGCACTTCCCAGGACAGGGGCTATGCCAGACAAGACACAGCACTCCAAGGCAGCCAGACACCACAGCCGCCAGGGCTCAGTGCCGGGCAGGCTCCAGTCGCACAACGATACGCCTGAAGAGAAGCGAGCCCGGTTGTAGCTGTCAAACCGGTAACTACATGGCTGTTAACCAGAAGTCTCACAGCAAAAGGGTTTCCAGGCACGTTATCCCTGCACCTCACCGGGCCACAGTTCCCCTGAGGCCCTCCTAGGAACTCGGTCTCGACCCCGCGGCGGGGTAGGCCGGGGCACGCCAGAGGCGCGGGTCCCGCGCCTCTGGCGTGCCCCGGCCTACCCCGCCGCGGGGCCGGTAGACCTCGGCTAGCGGACTGGAACCGCTCCGGCCGTGGGCCCACCAGCAGCAGCGGCGGCGGCGGCGACCGCCTGGGGACGGCACCGTAGGCGGCTGCGCCCAAGCCGGCCCTCCCCACAGCCGCCGGCCCAGCCCGGCCCGCCACAGGCCCCACCGCCCCTCACCTGCACACCCGGTGAGCTCCGCTACCGGAAGTGGCCCCACCCGCGCAAGGAATGCTGGGAACCCTCCTCCCATCCGAGCCTCCAGACTACAAAGCCCAAGAGACTTCGCGGCGGAAAGGACGGCTCCGCCCCCTGCGGCGCCGGGCCAATACCAGGTGCCTCTGTGAGGAGGCGGAGCGAAGGTCAGCCAATGGGATTCGGGCCCCGCGGGAGGGCGGGCGGTTCTAGCAAGCGGGGCGGACCCGAGCCGGTGGCTGAGGTACGGGGGAAAATAAAGAGTACCAGAAGTGATGCGGGCGGGCGGAGCGACGATCGCGGAGGTCTCAGAGCTGTGTTCTTGCTGACGGGCCCCTCCTGCTTTTTTCTTCGTCTTATAAGTCACGTCGGTTCGCTTTACCCCGCTGCCAGGACCGCAGGCCGGGGCTGAGGGCGGGGGGGGGCTCGGAGGCGCCCGGGTGGGTGCTGTGAGGGAGGGGAAGGGGCGGCGCAGGGGCGGGAGGGCCGCGGCGGGGAGCGGCAGCGGGCCGGGAGCGCGGGCTGCCGCTGGCCGCGTTGCCATGGCGACGGGGGCCGCCCGGGCCGCCATTTTGGTGGCTGTCAGGGAGTTCCCTCAGCGGTTTCCCTCAGGGTGTCTGTCTCGCACTGCGGGTCCCCAAACCTGTCGGTGTGGTGTGACAAGTGCCGAGGGCAGGGGTTAGCGCGTCCCCCGGTCTGCGGCGGGCTGCGCGCCCGTGAATACCGCCCCGAAGCGAAGGTGTGTTTCCCGCCGTTGCCTTCATCTTCTTGGCTTCTCCCTCGTTGCCATCGCACCCAGACAGCGAGGCTCCTGAGATGGACGTGACAGGAAACGTCAGTTCTAGTGACAGGGAGAAGCTCCGGATTTCATGTCTCGATTGGCCCAAGCTCTCCAGAAAGCACCTGTTATGTTACAGCTGTCTAACAAGTCTGCACTTTGTTTTAAACATAGAGTACTGCTTGCTCCCAGAGAAGATGCTGGATTAGATGACTGATAAGTCAGGTCCAGTATAACATTCTTCACCTTGGGAGACACCTCTCCAACCTTCTCTCAGGTTGGCGGAGGGAGCCACAGTAGCCAGTTTGTTGTTAACCCCATGGGAGTCCTCTTGCCCTTAGCAGCCTCAGCTTACTGTCAGAGCATAGTACTCCAACCTTTCGGTTTTCCCTACACTTTACCTAAATCAGATTCAGGGGTTGTCTCGCATGAACAAAGCCGCCACTGTATGGATTTGGCATATGACGAACTATTTGGAAAGGCTCTTTGGAAGTCGTAAACTTCCCAGGGCATGAAATGAGTTTCACTTTATGTTTAGAGGAGTGTTGTTGATCCACGCCAATGCAAATAATAGTGACAGTGTAATCGTATGAACAGTTATTTCGGTACTGAACAACATACAGTCACAAACCTCTTAACCGTTCTTGCCACACAGAAATTATTTACTCTCACATTTTATTCCCCAGGAAACCATGCAATTGTAACATAAAATTTAAAAAGCTAAGGTTTTCCATGAGGATTAATTATGCAACTTGTCAGTACAGCAGTAGTCCCTACTGTGTTGTCTTGACTCCTCATGCACATCAAGGAAACTGTGAGGAAAGAATACACATTATAAACACTTTTAGAGGTCAAAATCCAAGACTGCACCTACTGTCAACTGTTTTTATACAAATCCAGTGGAAAAAAGCAAACATAAATCATTTTATCTATCATTGGAGCAGTGAGGAGGAGAAAGTGAGGCAAATAGGAAAGAAGAGAAAAGACTGACTGAGAGCAGAGGTGTCAGCCCTGCCTTTGCTGCGTACCTTCCCTCTCCCTGCAGGCAGTGAGAATGTGCTTTTCTGAGAACACAGTTACAAGTCAGTCAGGCTAAGAATCCCAAAAATGCTTTATAAATGAGGGGCTAAACTGGCCCTGGCGTGGCCCCAATTATGGGTGTATATGGTGAGCAGGGCAGAAAGCTCTCAGCCTTCTGAACTCAGGTGGGAAAGAACAACTTCAAAAGTGCAGATTTTATCATTCACTGCTGACAGTGAAAACCCTGGGAGTGCTAAGAATTATGTTGACCCTGAATGCGTATGCTTTGTTCTTGCTTTGTACTGATGTTATCCCTTGTGTTCTTTCGTGAGGTGTACTTAAGCTCATCTTTCATTTGATTGAAGGGAAGCTGTTCAAATGGCCTCAGAAGGGCAAGGTGAGGATACAGAGCATCCATCTGAGCCTCCTGCAGCTCCTGTTCAGAGTAACAGAACATTTCAATGGGGAGCCATACTCGCTGCAGTGAAAGATCAGCTCCCATCTCTGGACTCTGACACCTCCACAGTAAGCACTGGAACCTGCCGTTCTTTCTCACTGTGTTTTAGAAAAATCTCTCAAGAGCAAGAGAAAGTCACCTTAGCCAGGCATTTCTGAGGAGCTAGGATGGTATCCTTGATGGGCTACTTGTTCTGACTATTGTAACACTGCGTATTAATCCACAGCCTTCTGGATTATCTCTAATTGTCAGAGTATAATTGCTATCGCCTCTCGCTGTATTCTTTGGAGCCTGAAAATGGGACTCATTTTTCCAGATGATAAGTATTCGTAGGTTGGGAAGGGGAGGGTAGTGGGCATCCTGCAGAATGAGCCCGCATTTTTTCTTAGTTTGTTCAGTCAAAAATACAGTATGAAAGAAGCATACTGCTGATTTAAAAATGAAATGATAAGGTTTTGTGCTTGAGAGTATTATGCTATTCATTCCAATGATGTACTTGCCAGACAGTAGGCCTGTTAGTATGTTTTTCTATGTATGAGGATCACAGGAAAGTCACATTCCTGAAGACTTTGTGGTCCACTGGAAAAAGGATTTGGCAGATATTTCAATCTTGGATTCCGCTTTTTTTCCCTATCTGCAATCCTCTGCAAGCCATGTTGCCTTTTTGTGCTTCAATTCTACCTGCAAAGAAACATAATGCCACTGACCTTTTAATATAAAGCATAAGATTGATAGATATTGTGCAGTACTCTTCACCGTTACAGGTTTTTTACATGTTAGTGTCTGGGACAGGCTGCCTCTTGGCTGCTGAAGATCTCTGTTCACAGGACAGCAACAATCTGGTGAAAATAATAAAACCACCTGCCTCTCTAGTCCAAGATGCTAGCTCTGGCATTGACTTTTCCAAGGTGATAACGTGTGTCAAGACTTAATTATTAGTGGCCTTTTGTCCAAATCAGAATATTTTGTTACTTTTCAAACTTGTATAAAGTTGAAAAAATATTTTTGAACACTTAGAGAATATATTTTATTCTAACTTAGTGTGGCCCTTAATGATACAAAGGGAGTCTTGTGAGCAGTGAAGGAGCCAGAAATGCCTCCATGGGGTATTTATTATTTATTACTAATCAATCATCAGAAGCAGTGTGATCTAGTGGATAAAGTGTCGATATGGATTCCATGACTTGTTTTCTGCACCTGGCTCTATCACTAACATTTTGGACAAGTTATATTGCCTCACTGTTTCTCAGTTCCCTTCTATCTACATTCTGTTGCAGTTACTTAAAAGAACCACTGCATTTTAATATGTGTCTATATAGTATAGATGAAAGCCCAACACTCAGAAGTTATTTTTAGGCATTCTTGTTGTATAAGTGTACAATAAGATTAAGACAGAGAGATAGCTTTGGTGCCAAATGCCATTCTATAACTCTAAATCATGTTGAATATTTTTTTACTTATAAACAGTCTCCAAATTGTCTGTTTCTACTATGTGTGGAAAAGATTTCCTGCTGAAGGAACTGAGGCAATCTATTTGGCTCTTACACTTGCATTCAAAAGACCTGGTTGTATAATCCCTCTCCTGCTTAATGTGAAACAGTAGCCTGCTGAGCCTGCAGTTTCAGTGCTGCACCTTAGTCCGAGAGGTTTCCACTTGTGTGAAGATACATGTATGCATTTGAGATCTGTAACCTCAGCGGGCTGTGCTCCTGCATTCCAAAAGGGCACTGACAAATGTGTTTTATGCCCTGAAGTACTTTCATTACCCTGATACGCAATTTATTAGGAGGAAAGAAGTTCTGTTGCAGTTTGCCTCATGTTAAGAAAAATTAATTACACCAGACAGAGAGAATTCTCCGAAGTGTGAGTTACTGAAAATGTACACTTGCAAAGCAAAGGGACAAGCAGGATGTCCTGACTGCTGAGGAGGTGCCTAATCTCACTTTGGTGTGTATGCATAAGGATTCATCTTAAATGCATATATTATGTTCAGAAAAGAGATTTTCAAAGCTATTTAAACTCTGTACAGCCAAATATAGATACTGCTTTGCATTCTGAATAGTGAATGTCCGGGTCCTGATTGCAATAATAAGTCTTCATGGCCCTGCCCAGCATCAGCTGAGGCTCCAACCCACATGCCCAGCAGCTCTATTTAAGCTCAGCTCTGGACCTTCACTCTTTGTCTGAGCTATGTTGGAGGAGTATTGGTTTCTAGCTATGGTCCTGCTTGATCCAGACTTTCACCTGTGATTTGACTTTCAGGCTTGATCTCTGACCTGCTTCATCACCGCAATATTGCCTTATGATCTGGATTCTTGACTCAACCTGGTCACTACCTCTGGTCTGTCCTGCTTACTCCTCTTAGGTACTGTGGGACGGGGCTTTGGCTGGTGAGGCCCTTGCCTTTCCAGTTAAGTGCTTCCCCTCCCAGCTCCCCTTCCCTTAGGGAGCAGCCCTGCTCTTGCTATTCCGTGATGGTGAATGAGGTAGTACAAAGAATCACTTGGGAGTTAGAGAACTTGCCCACTCTTGTCATCACTTTGCTCAGAGGGGTGTTAGTCATCAACCTCCATCGTAATTCAGTGTTTTACATGGTTTTTACAATTGTAGCTTGCTCAAATGTTAGGCCACTGTAAGACAGCCTAGGTTGCTGAGTGTTGGCCTATCAGACTGTCTAGTGAAGATGTGACTGCAGAGGAAATTCTTGTCTCTGAACTTCAGTCAGTGGTGACAACATAGGATTTGTCACTGCAAAACAGATAGTTAGGTGAGTATTATAGTCTCTCATTTAATTTCTCTTTTTTTTTTTTTTTGTTTGCAGTCTGATTGTGAGAGTGATGGGGAGCTTTTCATCTTCCAGCGGGAACAGCCAAACTTAATTCCTGACCTGTCAGAAGAACTGATGGAGTTTTCCCTGGAAGACTCAAACATGCAGGTTGTTGACTGTTGTGTGCAGGCTGTACTACTGTAACCCCACTCTTCTGGTTGTCTCCCGTGTGGGTAGCTGCTGTTATTTGACCTATTTGACTGAATTGTGTGATGGAATAGCATAGTCCCCAGTTCTTTCTCCTGCTAGAGACTAGATTTTTCTTTCTCTTTATACAGTGACCCTTTAAAGTTTTCTCTGTTCTGGAGATTTTTAGACCTTTTTTGTCCCATCTCCAGCAGTTTTTATTATTGTCCTTTTACTGTTTTTTCCTGTGCGCTAACAGTAACACTGTGCAATGACTCCTAAACTTTTCAGGTTTGAAATAGTTTCAGCCAACATTTTATGTATCTAGACAATGCAGAATTAGTTAGCACAGTGGGTCCTAAGTAAGGAGGATGAGTATGAAGTTTATCCCTTGAACAGCTTTTCTGAGATAAAATGATTACATTGTGTCTGCATTGATGAAGACTAGCCATCACAGGAAGCTGGCAGAGAAGCTCCCTGACCCTATTGTTTCATTATGGGAAGATTAACTTACTGTCCTGCTTTTCCATTTGTTTATCTCAGTGTAAGAAATGTCATATGATGGGAAGATGTAAGGGAAATTGATTTCAAGGATGTTTAATACTTTCTGAAGTTAGACTTTGAAAAGTAAACAGTCTTACTGTTTTCCATGATGGATATGGTGTGTGCTGGTTACAAGATGGTGTCTGAGTCGGAGCTACTATCTGCCAATCACTTTGTTTTGCTTTACTGTCAGCTTCTAAAGCTTAAGGAGATGTGACTTTCTGCATGTGTGTGTTTTCTCTACCTGTAGCAACCCCAGGAAATAGAAAGACACCCATGGGAGATCTGGAATGAAGATCTGGAAAGTTTTGGTGTTCAGAAAAAAACAGATGGTGCCCAAATCATTGCAAAAGATGATGTACAAATGATTAAAGATGAGGCTCCCAGTCTCGCCAGCCATACTGAAGACATTCCAAGCCGAAAGGGAGCTGTTCTTGAAGAGTCTCTTGCAGATTCCACAGATCACCTTGAAGAGAAAGAACTGGGCAGGAAGCAGGCCAAGGAAAGAGGGAACTCTTGGCTTAATACAGCATTGTCTGTGGAAGTGCTGGACAGTCAAAAAGAGAGAAGAAAGCTGATAGAGACAAAGATACTCTCCAAAATAATTCTGGAGCCGTCACCAGGCCACCCAGAGCTAGATGTGAAGCCTCCCTCACATGGCATTAGCAACAGTCTAGAAAGAATTGCTAAGGAAGAAACCTCCTCAGATGATCATCTTCAAGAACTAACCCATTTGTCATTGCAGGTAAGTGACCCAAATAAATGGTTTTAGGGAGTGCTGCTTGTGGGGTAGAGGACACAGTGCATTGCTCACAGAATCCTACTAAAATAAAGAACTGAAGTGCCGAATTCTGCATGTACTGCAGCCGCCTTTGTTGCTTTCATTGTTGTCCTGAGTTTGGGTTTTGTTGGATCATGTGCTATACGAGCTACCAACAAACTCTCTTTGTCTTGTAGAGCTGTCATTAAAAGCCCATAATGGTAGCAAAAGCCATGGGTCAGCAGCATGGTTCATGGTCTCATTCAGGGAAGCCAACCACAACATCTGTCCCCGAGAAGGCAGGGAACTCTTCTGGTCCCAGACAGACTGTGCATTAAAACAGTGAGCTTTCCAGCCTTCCAGCATCTTTGTCTTTTCTGTAGCACTGTGGTAATGCTGGAGGTGAGAAGAGAAGGTGGTTAGGGTTGTTCCTGAAATCTTGAATCTCTTCCACCTCAGGCAGGTGCTTAGGTCTGTGGGACAACCAGCTCATGTGTGCTTAGCTGGAATGTGGCCCCAGCATGGAGAGGTTGTTCTCTTCAGAACTGTAGTTATAGATCTCTACTTCCTGTATTGATTTTTAAGGTCATTAGGACTTAATCAGCACAGAACATAAGCCTGATATTTCTGTTCAAAGCCTTCTATAGAATCAGAGTACAGATGTTTCCTTTCCCCTTTCATCCACACTCACAAAAATAAACTTTTTGGTGTTAGAGCAGTTCTAGCGTAGGCAAAGAATGCAGGTGCTTGCCTGGTTTTTTTTAAATTGTGCTGCATCATTTAATCATGCCATGATTGGAGGGGATCTTTTTCAAGTGGTTCTAGGTTTAATTCCCATCTCGCCTCGTATAAGTCAGTTGCTGTATTAATTCAGGAGGCATGATTTTCCTTTCAGAACATGTTTGATATTGCTGACTTCAATGAACTGAAGTCTGATCCTTTGGGGTGAGCACTGAGACCAAGCTCAGCGTATTCTCACTTTCATAAAGTGAGGGCAAAGCTGTATCCTTTGTGTGCATGGTGCATGTGTCTAGATTTGGGAGCTGGTTATTACTTCCCAGCTCAGCACGGTGCCTCAGTTTATGTCAAGTAAAGGTGTTAAAACTAATACACAGTTTCTTCTTGATTCTAATAATATCATAGTTCATTTGAATTTTTTTTTTTCTTAAAGTATATTTAAGTCTCTTTCTGTGTTAGAAATGGAATTGTGCAAATCTTCGTTTCTTTTTCTTCTGGACACTGCATAGTACCTTACGACAGTGCTGTTCCTGTTAAGGGTTAGGAGGATAAAGCCTTAATACATCAGGTTAGATGGTAGTTTGATCTTTTTATTATAATGGTTTGTATTTAAGTGCTATTATTGAAAAAGAAGCTTAGCACCAACTGCATCATAATTAAACCAAATGCATATGTTGTCTTTCCTTTCAGGCTGTTTGATAAAACAGCATCTGTACTGACCTGTGACATGGTTCTCATTGTAGTAAGCTCAGTTGTCAGTCATTCTTCACTTTTCCAGACCAATACATCTCAATGACATTGTTGAACCAGTATTAGCTTTGTGTTGGTGTGAGAGACTTCAGTTTATGACTCTCATCAGGCTTTTACCTTTCATCAGCTGCAGCTTGTAATATTAGAATAGATCTAATCATGGTTCAGGTATGTGTGAAAATGTATTTATTGCTCTGGAAAGAGTGACAACCTTCTCTCAAATGGGGCAGATGGCAGAGGTTTTTACAAGGTGAAACAGTGTGTTTTGGAGGCTGTGTCTGCTTTTCTAAAACTCTTGAGTGGTCAAATGAAATGCATGTTAGTTGTAGTTGTGACATAATTGTCATAACTGACAGTCACCTTCCTTTAAAAAAAAAGTCATGAGTATTTCTAAGTTCTGATGATGATATTTCAGATGGATGTGGATATTTTTCATTAAAACTTTCATTTCAAATAATATTCAGAGGGGAAAGCAGTCAGTGTTTTAAATGCATGTGAACTTTTGTCATCACAGACTGATTCTCATACCTAAGTTAGCAGTGTGCAGTGCGAGCATACCCTCAGCCAGTGCATGTGTGATTCATAGCAACAAAATTGATGATCCTATCTTCAATGTGGGATAAGCGGCTGTGAGATTGCAGCTGATTCTGACTGTACCTAGAGGAATGGGAATGTGCCGTGGTCGGAAGTTGGAGGGGGAGGAAAAGGCTGTGGGCCTCATCTCAAAGAACTGAAAAGCCAAAAGTCCTTCTCATTTTAGTGGCAGTAAGAAGTTCTTGGCATTATTCAGGATCAGAATATGTATGCTTGGTCTTGTATCAGTCCATCTTTTAATCTGTTTTACTATCTCCAGTGATTTTCTGTAGCCTATATCAAAAGGGTTCATGATTCTCAGAGAAAAAGCCTCAGCAGAAGTAGATGAAGCAGCTGGATAGATGCACTGTCCACAGAGATACAGTAAATGCATTCCTTCCATGACAGCACTTCCTTGTAGAACTGCTTAAAGCAAGTTGGCGGTATAGTTAGGGGCATCATATTTTGGAAATGGTGAAAGGGTGAGGAAAGGTACTTGGAGGGATGGACAGAGGGAAATAAAATATGTGGGGATCTCGTACTGTTAGTGAGTTGGAGGGATGAAGGGGAGTACTTGCTGTTGGAAAGACTCCACCATGTGAATGCATGTGAAGGACACAACATGAGTTAGGTCCCTGCTTATGGAGAGAAGGGTCAGGTGCATATTTAGGATGAGCTTATGTTTCTCCTTTAAGGAGCTGTCAGTTCAGTCCATTTGAGAAACATCTTCTATACTTTGCAGTTTTTTTAAGTGGGGAAGAAGAAGGTACTCTACCTTTGTTATATTTGAATGAACATCAGTTAATCCTTCACTGGTTTCTCTTAGTAATTACACTGCACTTGCCTATGCTAGATATGCAGAACCTTGGCAATGACATGAGGCAAACAGTGTTCAAACAGTAAATACCTTTTTGTTAGTCATGCCAATTGTTGAGGCTCACGCTGAAGCAACTGTGTCCAGAGGGACACACTGGTTCATCTACTGGCAAGTAACAGTGGCATAGTACTGGAGATAAGTAAGGTGAACTTCCATGCCATTTGTGTATTTCTATGTGCCTGAAGAATCTGATGGGGTTACTACAAAGAATGTGAGTCAAAGGGACTTTATTTTGTAGCAGTCTCTTGGGAGTGAATTTTCCATCACGGTTCAACTGTCTTCTTTCAGAATATTGAGAAATGGGATCTAGACAAGACTCTTGAGGAGCTGGAGCAGAAGAAAGATAACACTCATGCAGAAGTTGCTTTCTCCTCAGCAGATCATGGTAACACTGCTAAATTAATAACTTTGCTGAAAGTGTATAAAAATAAATAAAACTCAGGTTCCCGTGTTTAAGTCATTCCCTGCAGCATCATCTTGAATGTTAAAATCATAGTGGGTTTTTTAATGCCTCTGTAAAACACATTTTAATTAATTAGTTTCCCTCAAGATTTCGTCTTGCTTTTGTAGCTTGAAACTAGTGCTCTGTGGCCTGTCATGGCCTAAGGGTGAATCAGACAAGACGAATGAAGGTTTGACGTCAGTTTGTCAGAGCCAGATGACAATAGTATCTTTATCCTTCCCCTTTTGACAGGCTGTAGAGAAAGGGACAATGTGAAAATGGGGAAAGGGTATACTGGGCGATCCCATGGCAGAAGACCACAACTGGTGATTCTTTTTGTTGCTCTTCCATAGAGACCTTCAGGGGTAGGTCTGAAAATCAGCTCATGGAAAAGCTAGAAGAGCTGTGTGCCAGGCAGTCCAGGACAGTGTCTCCACACTGCAGGTGGCCATCAGCCAAGCTCTTCTCCTTTCAAGAACAGCAAGAGAATAAGAAGTAGGTCCTTTTCTGTCATATACACTAGGCAATCATGACTGCCAGTAGGGATACCTGGAAACTCGTGGTGTTCTATAGGTGCTTTTCTCTGTAGCCTCTGCAGAAAGCTGATAGTGTAGTTGGAATATGCTACAGGGATGTTAAAGGGAAAAACTAAGACTCAGTCATTCCTGTACATTTGATGATAAACAGTCAGTATCCTGCCACCTTAGCATTCTCCATCAGCCACCACCTTTGTGTAGACCTTACCAGACACTTGGGACAAATGGGAAAGGCAGGAAAACAAGGCTAAGCAAATTATTATGGCCACATTTTTTTTGTCATCTAGGGTACCAGGTTCTCTTACTGGTACCTCAGTTTAGCTGAAGTATACAGGATGATATTTTTTTTTGTGGGTATCAGTGGAGATGTCTGTGCATCTTGGAGGGTTCTGTGTGAAGGAAGTGGATTTCCAGACTGTTCAGAGGGAACAACATCAGTGGTGGCAGCACAGAGGAAACAATAGTGAAACAAGCCTGTAAAGGGGAAAGTGCAATGAGGATACTTTTCCAGAGCAGGGAGAGCCATGAAGATGATTTGCACTTTGGATGCTCTGAAGGATAAAATACAAATGCCAAAGGAGGCAGAGAGGAAAAAAGGGACCTGTTTTAACCGATTGACACTGGGCTTTTAAAACTTGCAAGCTCTTTGGTACCATAACTGCCTACCGTTGTTCTACAGGATGATTTGACATTGTCAGTTTTTAAGAACTAAATATCCCTCATCATGCTTGCCTGGGATCTGTGTTCCTTGGGGGAAGATGAATCTTTGAGCTCAGCTTTTAAGGTGGTGGATAGTAGGCAGAAGCAGAGTTTGAATCTGTACAGTAGCCAAGCACAAGGCTCCTTTCAATCCAATTTTGATCATAATCCACACCCTGCAGGACTTCTTGTCTGGATAAGGCGGAGGACATGCTGAAACAGTGTTTTCTATACTTAGGGATGTTGCCTTCCGATCATCTTCACAAAGTCCTCTAAGGATGGATATGATGAGATTACAGTGCCCGCCAGAGCCTGTAACTGTGTACATAGATTTAAGAGATGCTAAACCACAGAAGTCAGTAACATCCCCTGATGAGAAACAAAGGTAAATTCTGTCTTTGTTAGTGAGAAGTAAGTAACAAAAAGTAGGAAACAGAAACCTTCTCTCTACATCTCATACTTGTGCAATATAACTTTTAAAAGTGTTCTCTTCTTCCACACCTCTGTGACCTTAGTAGGAAGGCATAGCCCCTATCTGAGCACAGACATATTCTCAGGAGAGAATAACTTGTCTCAGGACAAGTAAATGTGTGGGGATGCAAGCAGCACAGAAAGGACATGCAAATCATCCAGGGAAATAACATTTAGAAAGTTTCCACCTATAAAGGAGTGGGCAGTGACTGCAAAGCAATGCTTGCAGCTGTCTGAGTTGGGCTAGCATTCTGACAGCACTGTGTACCAAATGGACATCCTTGACTACATTCCTGGCAAGAAACTGTAGGTGCTGATTTCTGTCTCCTGTGTGATAAGAGTGCCTTATATAGTCAGTTATGGGAGGCCAAATTCTTCTCAATCTGCAACAGATTCTGGCAAACACGTCCTTTCCCTGAGAGCCAATGGTATCTGAGGTAGCTGTTTGCTCCCTTCTCAGGATTTGTATTTGCTGCAGCAAGGGGTTGAAGAAAACAGTCACCAGAAGAAACCTTGTAGTTAATAAACAGCTAACACATCTTGATGTAGTTCCTTGAATTTTTTTTCCTAGAGTAATAGTGTGAAGAGCTATCCATAACACCTGGAAGTATCTCTCCCTTTTTCATAATGGTTCTAAATTTGCATCCCAGAAATGACAAAAACCCAACACCTAATTGGAACAGAGTTAACTAATATGCTCTAATTTGTTTCATAGTGCAAGCGACAGCTCCACTGAAGAAGAGGAGACAATGACAATTAAGGACCAAGCAGAAAGGAGAATGTAAGATTCTTTACCAGGACCCTAGTTCAAATGATACAATGTTCATTTTTTCTGAAACAAAAATAATTGCCCTAACAGTGATTAGAGTGAGAGCTCGTGTACTGAAATATCTCCATTCCTGGTCTTCACAGCAAAAAAGCCCAATAATGAAAGTGCTTCAATCTGGCCCCAGGAGATCACTCTTTTCTGTTGTGTGGTGAAGATACTAGAAAGCAGTTGTTGATCCTGGAGGCAGTATAGCACCTTGCTCCTGTACAGCTGTGTGGAAACAGCTCAAAAGACGAATAGAGTAGACCTGGGTGGCTGGGAAGCCTGACTCTTTCTCCAGATGTGTTTGAGTGACATGAGAACTGTTTTTTAAATGACTCAAACTTTGAAAATGTTGTAGGGACTTGACTCAGACAAACCTTTATTTTTAGAAATAACAAAATAGGCTAGAATGGATGTTGATTAAAAGAGAATATTGAATATACTGTGTGGGCAGGGATGCTCTCAATTCTTCTTAATTGGGGAGGGAGAGGAAGAGGGGAAAGGGGGGAGATTGTGATGGATGGAATCCTAAACTGTAAATTCTTCAATAGGCGCAGATGCCAGCCTTTTCCTGTTGCTAAACTCGGGGCTTGATTCATACCCATAGGTTGTTAGACATTTGTTTAATGTGAAGCAGATATGTCAAGCTTTAAACACCTTACTGCATTTATGCTCTGGATTATATTTAGAAGTCTGATGCATATAAGTTCACATTACAGCAGTGCAGAGGACAAGCAGAACATTTGTGCTGCTGTGCCAGCCAATTACTTTTTTTTTTTTTAAATGGTCTGAAAGAATAAATGATTTGACAAGGAACAGAGCCTCAATGCTCAATATAATTTAGAACATCTAATCCAAAGCCAGCATAAAGCAGGGACAAGATGATGCTTGAGGAACTCTCACTGGCACCGATACAAATGCAGAAGTTGCATCAGTGTAAATCTGGAGTGATAGAGAGCAGAGCTTAGCTGATTGGATTTTGATTCGTTTTAATGTTGGTAAAGAACATACACAAATGAAATGCCTGGCAAACGTTATTCAGTTCTGTTTTTAAATAAGAAAGTCTCATAGTCTCAGCAGGGCAAGATTGTGATCTCATTCATGAGGGGTCAATGCCAGTTTCACTCTTATCTGGATGGAATTATTAAACAGGGCTACATATTCTGTACTACAATTATTAAACAGGGCTAAGTATTCTGTAGTACAATATACCTACATATTAGGGCCTTGGAGGTTAGTCGTCTTGATCTCCAGGCAGTTCACTTAGAAAATATGCTGTTGGTTTATCCCTGGAGTGCTCAGGTAGCCATCTCTAGCACTATACCATAAGGCTGCTCTCCAATACATGGCGCTCTCCTAAAATTGCCACTGCTTAGGCATACTCCTTAGTAGTCCAGCCATCGATGTTAAATGTTGATTTGATGGTTCTGGATATGATGGCAGGAGATGTGAGATCCTTAAGGAGAAAGAATCCTGAAGCATAGGTTTAGTTTAGATAAGTACAGCAGTTCGATGCTGTGTACTCATACACACCACCTAACCACATCACTAACATCCAACTCAAACAATCTGTTACTCAGTCCATGTACTTTTCAGCTACCACTAAAATAAGGTATATTATTTGCTCATAATCACCAGATGAGCTACAAATTGATGGTAGTCTTCCTGTAGCAGGTGGCTTGGGAGACTCCTCATTGAAGAGAACTGCAAAACAAAATAACAATATCTGCCCATTATGTCATGATAGGACATTTCACAACAGAATACTGTCACAATATATTGGGGTGGCTGACAGTTTAGCAGTCTCATTAACCTGGAGGAGACATGGGTGAAATTAAGCCAAACACTCAAAAATCCTAAAAATTATTAGAAGAACTTTTCTTCTGTACATATTTTAATCCCAGCCCCTGTATCCAAAGGGGACAAAAATCTGTAGACTCTAATTTCCATGCTGACGTTACATTTGTTCAGGGCTCTTCTAGTAGGTGTGTGTTGTGCCTGAAATGTGCAAGAGGTAAGCAAATTACAAGTAGGATCGGTTGCATGTTCTGTCACTGTAGTGTTTTATGTGTTGCCTGTGTGCTGGTGCTGCTATTACTAATAGCTATTATTTGTGTAGGTGCCCAGTCCTTGTTTTGAGCTGTCGCTCATATGAGAAGTTCCTCAGAGTTTGAATTTATTCATATAATGCTCTATCTTGATTAAACCAGGTTTTTATTTTCTTTGCAGGAGGAATTGCTCAGGGAAAAGCCTGCTACTGCAACAACTCCATACAGCCCAAAAAGAAGCCTCAGAGCTTCTTCATAAAACGTCTACCCCAGCTGAAAAACTTGAAGGCATAAAACAGGATTCAGGAAGTCTGGAAGAGATAGGTTCCTCTAAAATAAGTCAAACCCAATATTTTAAAGTGAGGCAAGAGACAAATAAGGTGATTCCCAGGAAACTGATGAGATTGAAACCAGAGAAAAGAAATACCCCCTTGTCAAACCGTGAGGGCAATGGAGCTGACACAGAAAAAGAAGGCAGAATGGAAGTTGAGAAAGTTCAACATTCAGGAAATGCTCCAGAGTCTCCTCTACCTACCACTGAATTGCCAAGGTATCACACAAAAAAATAAAAATAGTATCAATTGAGGAAATAGCAGAGTTATTTGGGCCTCTGCCTCCTTGGGCTTAGTTCAATGTAGTGTATTCTGCATAAGGTCTAATTTTAAAGTGAAATCAGGTGGTTGCCTTATGCACCTACCCAGCTATTTGGGAGAGCTCCATTATACTGCCTGTTCAAAGGTTATGTTCTGCCTGCTATTTTCAGAGTGAAATTTAACATTTTGACTTTGACATATGAGCCCTTGAAAGAATTAGAATCTGCTTGCTCTAGAGACTATTACTTTTTCAGTGTTAAACAGTTGCCTACCCTGCCACTTAGACACTTCAGCTACCGTGTACTTGGTTTAAATGGCAGATGGTTGGTTGCAGGTTTTTTTTCTCTATGGGATTCCTGACATTAAAGCTCATTGCTTCCATCAGTTCTATAAAACTCCATTTTGTCTACCTATTAGCCTGCAACATACATGGCAGACCATGGCTTGGTAAGAATCTGGGTTATTTATTGTTGCTGAGTAATAGCTCACAATGATTTTAACAAATTTCAGTTTTCTTTCTTGCTATTTGATTTATTGTTGGGGCACCTGGGGCTTGAGGAATTCAGAAGAAATTGAACTTAATATTTGCCATGGAAATGGCAGATGAAATGTTTCTGCAGACATCCAAATGTAAAAAGATGGAAGGCCTTGGATCAGGGGGAAACTTGTCACTGTACTATAGCAGATAAGAAAGGAAATGGAGTTCATCTGAGAATTTTCGTGTGGAAATGGGGAGTGAAACATCACAAACACACCTCTGCTTAATAGAGTTCTGGCCTCCAAATAGGTTGTCACCACTTGTCAGAAGTTTGAGGTCTGCTCCTTTTGGTTTTTTTAGAGATGATTTCATCCAATGACAACTTCTTGTCCCCGTCCCCCCCCCAAACACTGTAAGTGTTTTCTAAATCTATTTTAGCCTTTCATGTCATGATTCACCCTCAAGTGTGTGGTATAAATATAAGAAAAAAGAAATGCAAACAGATGAACAAGGGTGCTTTTTCTCCCAAGTGAAAAGCTTAAGTGAAGCAGAATCTGTATATTTTTCAGGACAGAAGAAAGTAAAAGAGAGCTATCCCAAAAGGAAGAACAGGTGAAAGAGAGACACAGGAGACACAGATTCCAGGAGCAGCTGGAGAGATTGCAGCCTCGGCGGTCAGTTACTGGAAAGCAGCCCATGGCAGAGAAAACCCCCGTTTTGTTCCACATGGTTAGTAGTTCAGTGTAGGACTGTCCCTTTCAGAATGGCTTCCTGGCCAAATGCATACGTGATCCTAGAAGCAAAAAGCAATTTTCATTGCATTATTTAAAATGTGTTTGTTATGGAGCACCATTGCCTGATGCAGTCCTACAGCTCTTGTTTCATGCTAATAATATTTTTCTCCCTTTTCTGTATGGGGAGTACTCCCCTTACAGCTGCCCACCAGGCTTGATGTGTCAGGGTATGGCAGGAGTCCTGGCTTGCTGAAGTCAGTGGGCTCAGTGTCATCTGCTTCACAGGAGCCAGATTTTCACACATGATTTTTCATAACTTTTTCTAAAAAGTGAAATATTTTTACTGTCATACTTCTAAAGCAAAGCCTATGCTGAGTCCTGTCTAGTTGTCTGTCCCTAGCAGCTTTATATTTCAATTTTGTGGGTAGGTTTTGAGGATTGTGGTTTTAGTAATAGGTTTTGCTTTTGGCTGATGCCCTGATTAAGGGAGTATGAAATTATCCTGATTTTTCCCAGAGCCTAAAATATGGCTCAGAAGACAGGGCTGCTTTTCCTCCTGAGAGGATTTGTATATGTAGTGCTAATTCATCCTTGCACTGATTTCACTGAACACAAGGCCAGCTGAGAAGGTAAGAGGAGATGAGAAACTCCAGAATTTGTCCATGGGTCCACCGTCATGACTTATTTGCACTAATAGCAGTAACAAAGCTCTTCTGTCAGTACAAAAGTTGAAAGACCTTCCAGCCCTAAGTTGGCGGATGGGCCATTCAAATTTGTTTGTTTTGTAAGCAATTGACTAGTGTGTTTCTGCAGATTGAAAGCTCATTTTTGTAACACTGGATTAATCACTGATGAGAAGTAAAGGACTAACAAACTCACAGCTGAATTTCCCTCTGTCAGCCTGCTCTGGCAAGGATTGCACTGCACAGAGCTCTGTTTTGAAGGTTGCAAAGGTTGTGATTCTAGTCTTCAGACTTGCTCCTTTCTCAGTCTGCTGGGAGGTACCACCAAATTCCAGTTAGCCCTTATTACGATGCAGGCACTTACTTGCTCATCAGAAATATACCTGAGCCTTGCTAACTCACTCCTGACAATGCACCAAGTGATTGCTGAATTGTTCCGTATCTTGGTCATTTCCCATATTTGCTGCGCTGAAGCCAATAAGATGAAGATAACGCCTTGGTAATGTGGTTTCTCTCAAGTACGGCTCAGGGTATATCTACACTGTAGTCTTGCTGTAACTGAATCAAATGCGAACATGCCTGTAATAGCTTTAATGATATGCTAGTCATGGCATATCATAAAGCATAATAGCTTTAATACTGCCAGCTAGTCGTGGCAGCATGGACATTGGCATAAGCTAACCAGCCCAGGGTTTACTCAGCTTCTGATGCCTGTAGAAACAGCTAACAGGTACCTAAACTGACAGCCTGCTTGAGGGAAACCTGCCCCAACTTACAAGGCAATGTTGGTAGAAACAAAATCAGCACAACGTGCAATAACTGTGTTCTGTGGGCAACTTTGCTCTTAGTTCTTCTTCAGAAATATTCATTATTAAAATTAAGGATGAAAAATGTATCAGCATCATCTATCAAATACAACAGTCAGTTATAAGATTACTTGAAATTCATCTTGACGGCAGCATTTTTTCTTTGAATTAGAACAGGTTTTTCTTTTCTTTCTTTTTTCCTTTGCTTCACATAGGAAGATAGAAAAACTCGAATGTTTTGACATTTAAAACTAAAGAAGCTGTAATTTGGCAGCTGTGTCTCTCAGTGAAAATATCTGGTATCTATATATAAACATGTATATTCAAAGAACAAGCCACAGTGTTTGACAGAGTAGCACACTTTCAAATTCGTTTTTAAGTCCTTTGTTTTGGCAATGATAGATGTTCAAATCTGGAACACTTGTCATAGTTTCCAGAATTCCTCTGACCATTTATAATGTACATAAATAATTGAATTGAATAATAATCAGAGGGAAAGTTTAGAAACTCTGCAATTACTGTAACTGAGGTGCTAGGAAAGAAACACAAAGGAAATTTAAAAAGCTTTAGGGTGCATTAGGGTTACATTAGAGTTCTTGTCTAAAATTTAAAAGCAGTGAAATTCAGATTTAATGCTGCTGCCTTTTTTTTCTTAACCTAGTTCAGTCAAACTCTGTACTCAGCTTCACTCTGTGGGAATCACTAATATAAATGAGAATCAGGTTTGGGAAGAACACTTTCAAAACTGCAGGTAACTTAGGAGACTAAGAACTAACTTTCACAGGTACTTCAGCATCTAAAGAAGGGGCTGATATCCAGTGGTATTTTCAAGACATGCAAGTACCAAGGTCTCCTGGAAATCAGTGGGTTCATTCTAAGAATTCTGCCTGTCAAGTCTGTGTCTTTAGGTGTCTGAACACTTTTGCAGTCTGGCCCACCTCTTAATTTTAAAAACGCATGGAAGAACCTGATTTTTTAATGATTTTTTATTTCCGGCTCCCATAAACCACCCAAACTTTCAGTAAAACTTAAGACTGGCATGAGTTGATCTCTTCTGAAAATAGGCCCCTTAACCACGTTTTAACCTTTGGATTGAATTCAGAACTGATTCAAGCACCTACGGTTCTGCTGAAAGCCAGCAGAGTGGGGATGTGATCCATGCTGTAAGGTCAGGAATTAATAGTTTAGAGTAATGTGCATAGGGTTTGTTTCAGTATTTGAGCAGAGTAAGTGTTATTGACAAGGGAGACAGAGCAGGAATGCTGTGCAGTATGTAAAACAGTTAAGTGGAGGATGTAAAATGAAGTGGGTTTGAAATGGGACGGTCAGTTCATTCATCTTGTGTATAATGATAGAGTAACTTAGTACTAATGTTGATTTCCATATTACATTCCCATTAGATGGGATCCAGATAATAGTCGTTACTTTTGCCAGGCTCATATCTGAGTTTTATGTCGGGGAGCAGCATGAGCAGGTTATTCCATAAGGGAAGACAAGCCAGGAGCTGCAGGTGACAGCAAGGCAGGCAGGGGCAGAGACCTCACCAGCAAGGAGTGCAGTCTCACAGTACCCAAACAAGAAAAGCAGTGCAGGTCTGTTGAGGGTTACCAGCTGGCAAGTCTGTGGTAATGAGGTAGGTCCAAGATCAAGGCCAGAAAGTCAAGTCAGGGACAGGACTGGGTTCAGTGACAGTACGCAGGGTCAGCCAGCAGCCCAGTGATCACCCAGGAAGTCTGTAGTGATGAAGCAGGTCTGAGATGAAGCCACAAAGTCAAATCGGTTAAGAGCAGGGTTCAGATGAGTGAGGTATGTGGCCAGGCAGAGGTATAGCTGCAGTGTAGCTCAGTCAAGGACCAAGGGCAAGTGTCTCAGCTTAAATGCAGCTCCCAAGCAAAGGGGGAAGGGCCCAGCAGAGGCTTCACACAGCTCTTTTCACAGCAGTCTCATTTTAAGTTATGTGCCTGAGCTCGTGTCAGAACTGGCCTTGAACGCAAGCAGCTAAACCAGTGCAGGGGGTGGTGCTCATGGCCCTGATACTTTACATCCAGCTATGGAATTAATTTAACAGACAGCAAGTAGCATTTAGCTTTTATTAAGCTCTTTTATTATTGGGACAAAATAGGTGTTTTCAACAGGGCTTCAGCTTGCTTCTCTCTTTACCTTTATTGCTTTATCGTGATATGGCAGAACAAGATAATGTAGTTTGAAAGCTATTGCGAACCACCTTGTTACCAGCACCTTATAAACATTGTTTTATCTACCTTGTACAGCCAAACTGTTTGGAAAATGAATGTGTTGACTCATACTGAGGCGTCTAATTTTTCTTGGCTACACAATCACTTTGGCTAGCCTTGTATTAGTAATTATATTACCACAATCATCATCTTATTGCAGCTTAGCCTTACAGCTGGCTTACAAAATAAAAACATTGAGGCATGCAACCGAGTCATTCTAGCTTAACAAATATATTATGCGGATACTTTCTTTCCTATCTTGTAAACATAGACTCTATAACCTTTCTGTCAAAATGGGTAGGTTTTTTATATTAATATACCATTGACTCAGCTTATTGATGTCAGGTAAAATTCTCAACCAAAAGATTTTCTGCTTGTATTCTCGCAACGCTAAAATTAACAATATACTATGGTCAAAATCTTCCTTGCCCTTTTACTGCCTTGTTCTCACTTCGATCTGCTATCAATTCTATACGAAAAATCCCTGACAAAATTCCTGGGTTGTACTTACCATCAAGAGTAGTGCTGAAGCATTGTATGTTCAGTTACTGTGACAACTACTCTGGATTAGCACAGTATGACTGAAAGTAGAGATTGATTTCCAAAACTTGTAGAAATCTTTTTAGTTCAATTACTGGTCCTGTATGTTTTTTTTATGTAGTAGGTGCCTTGATCTGCACAGTTGTCAGTGAAATGCTTTTGATTCTTTACCTGTCTTACTAAAATAAGTGTCTGTGATTTCCATTGCTATTGTATGGGTGTCTTGATCTTTTTAAGGCAGTAGTGCTGGCATCAACATTGGAAATTGCCTTTTTCTTACATCTTACCAGAGCACAAAGGGTTGTTCAAGGACATTGACTGTGGGTCCCAGGATCCAAACCTAACCAGCTGGACCATACTCTTGGGCATCTCACCAACTCTTTGTAGAGCTGCTTACGTGAATGCACCTAGGTGACATCCTAAGCAGTATTTAAAAATTCTCCATTTTTATTGCTGTGTGGAAAATGCATCAAGGAAAAGAACTGTAAGAAAGTGAAATTCATGTCTCAGTGGAAAGAAGGTACAAGGCCTGATCCACCAGTTATGAAAGGACTGGTTTTGTGCTAGTTCTGTACAGAAATGCCAGTTTATCTCTAACAAAGTGGTGCAATATACATATTTGGAGAAGTTGAGGAAAACAGTTAAATCTTCTTTCAGTTATAATGATCTTGTAATACAGTAACTAAATTTTTCTATATCTGTATTACTCTAAAACTGATCTTGTAAGTATAATTCACCTTGTGACCAAATGTTTTCATTTACACTGAAACAAAGCAACCCCTGCATTTGCACCCATGTGAACATAACTGAACCCACCATTTAGCCCTTACTATTATTTTACTATAGTTAAAAAAAATTAATTGTAAAAATTGCAAAATATTTCCTACACTAAATCTTATTCTGGCATCAGAGCTGAATTTGGCTTGTGCTTCACTCTAGGCCTTCTCACTCTCTTGGACTGACTCTGCGGGGTTGTGGCCAGCAGTGATGTGCCAAACAGCCAGCAGATGGCCCCTGAATTCCTCCCTTTTTTTACAGTGAGGTATTTAATGAGTTCCTGAAACAAGATTAAAATCTCTTGTACTTAATGAACCTGCTGCCTCAACTCAAGAAAGGCGTAAAAATAAACTAAGGCAATTAGAGATTGTAGTTAAATTTAGCATGCAAAAACAGAAGGCCAAGATTCCTGTTTGTACCACCAGTCCAGCACACAGGATTCAGAATAGCATGGAAGTTCCCAAGAAAATGTTTTTCTAGCATAGGCGACTTGACTGGCACAGAGCCTGTATTTCTGGCCTCCTCTTCATCTTCCCACTTGGTACCAGTGAAAGCAAATGGGGGGGATTTGCTGGCACAGTACTTTATGCTCAGGTTGAGTTTAGCTGGTTTATGGTCTCCTTGGCTGTAGTCAGCAAGCCAGAGGAGCTGAGGCTGATACTGCCTCTGCCACGGCCCAGGATGGCACAGATATATCCTAAGGATTTGCCTTAATAGGCAAAGCAGAGAATCTAGGCCTTAAATGTCTCTGTTACAAACAACTTCCTTTACACAAGCAGAGTCTGCTTGCTTGCTTGCTTGCTCTCCATGTTCTCTGAGTAAGAGATGTTATGGAAGTGTATGCTTTGGCAGTCTTGGGGCACAGATTAAAGCAAGTCAGGAACTTTACAGACTGATGACCCTTCTTGGTAGTTCTGCTCACACAACCAGAGCAGTTAAAAAACAGCATACAGTAATCCTGCTTTAATAACCTGTTGTCTGCTTCAATAGGTTTCTTGGCCAAATTGCTGCATATACACTCAGAACCAGGAAACTCACCTTCCGTACTGAATGCATCAGGACCACCAAAAAGCCATAGAGAAATTTCCATTTAAACTTCTGCATGGAGACCCAGCCTGATGGTTTCACAGGGGCTCCCACCTTTGTCCATTGCACCTTCCAGCTATGGAACGAATCGAATGGTCAGGTCTTTACAAAGAAATGACTGCTTTCAGTGCTGTTTCTTTGATTGGAGTTTGAAATGGCCCCAGGAAAATGTGAAATATTTAATCCTTTATATTCCTTGGCATATCTTGGAAGTGATTAAAATGAGTTTAGGCTTATTCTTGAATGTACTTATGCATGATCTTGACAGATGGGAACATTCGTTGCTCTTGCTTAAGGGAAAGGTTAATATAAGTAAAAAGAATATGGTTTCCAGAATTACATGCATGAACTTGCTGCCAGTAGAGGTCCTAAATAATCCTCCATTCACATTAGCAGGATGGTTTAGGTTAAACTTGAAGAGAAGATAATAACATAAAATGTCCATGGGCTAACTTCTATTTCTCATTTAGAAGAGGGCAGGAGGACAAAAAAACATTTCTGTACCTTTTGTCTCCTTGGCTCTTGCTCTTTGACAGGTCCTCTGTGTGTTGGCAGCAGGAATAGCTACCATAAGTTTGCAATGCATATGAACAAGCGCCGGTCACATTTCATTATATAGAGAAGTACTTTCTGCCATGCATCTCTTTCTTGGAATCAGAATAGAATTCACAACTCCTGGCCTTACCTCAGAGCTGTGATCAGTGATGCTATTTGTAGATGAAAGCAGGCTGAATCTGTCCCTCTGTTTTTTGAAGGGGCTGCACAGGCTTATCTGACACAGCCAGGCTACCGTTAAAAAAGCCATATAATTTAAACTGTATTCCTAGTTTTTCTCATGCCTTCTTGTTTAACATTGATTTAGGCTGGACTACAGTTCCAAATCTTAACAATCTTAACACACTGGGGGATAAGCTTGGTCTCAACTGGTAAACACATTATTACACAAATAATCATAGAAGCATTATTCTTAGTGGTAGGGGAATGGAATTCAAGGCTTTATCTGAAATTGTGGAGTGGAAGTATCGTGCAGTTATTTTTATTTTATAAACATAGAGATCTGCCCAGCTATGGGCCAAGCACCTGGAGTTCCCACAAGCTTCAGTCGACATTGTAAGCATTTAGCAGTTCTCTGAATCACAAAACCCCCATATTTACTGCCTTGGAGAATTCACAGGTCTGAAGGGTTATCTGCGTAGTATTTTGCAGCTGGACACAAGATCACAGAGCCTGTATGACAAACTGGACACAATCCATTCTTAAACTGGAAGATGATAGTTTGAAAAGCAAGCCACTTGAGCTCTGGTAAAACTTCCTGATAAAGCAGCTGAGCATAGTTTGCACCCCCCACCCCCCTTTTTTTTTTCTTGGGGCATTTCCATAGAGTATCAGGGGAAATACATGAAAAGATAAATAGATTAAAGACTAGAAAAAATAAGGCTTTATCCAAGTTGATAAGTATATGGTGAATCTCCTGGAGTATCAAACTAGAGCCATGTTAACAGTATTTAAAGCCAGCTAGGAGTATGTGCCAAATACCAGCCTAGTTTTCAGGTGGCTGAGGGCCAATTCCATGCTCTACCGCAGCATTTCAAAGTGACCGTGTACAATTTCCTTCCCTGCTGTGGGTCTGGAAATCATGGCATGTTTTAATTGTGAGGCAGTTGGAAATTAATTGAAGAACAATGCTATGGAAGATACAGATACTACTTGTTGGGGTTTGGAGGACATGGTACTGTTTCAGGAATGTCAAGAAAGGGAACAGAGATTAATATTGAAAGTTTCTTGATAATCTTAGATTGTTCCTCTTCAGAGTGTTTTACAGGCTTTTGATAATTAATCCAGCTAGGCAGGGACTAGGATAAGGAAATATTATCCTTACTTTACAGTTTCACAGAGAAATACTCCATTCCAGAGCCAGGACTGAAGCACAAGTTCCTGATTCCCAGTCTTGTGCTCACATGAAATGTGTAATTAAACTTCCTCTACATATTTCAGCTGCTTCTTGTTACCCAGAGTATGAACTCATTAGACGAGGAACTTCTGTTACACGTGCTCAGAACACCAGCACAATGAGGCTATGAAAATCCTTCTAAGCCTCTCTAAGCGTTACTGTAGTGTAAACACCAATCATGGAAAAGGCACTTCTCACTTTTAATTATTATGTCTCAGAAAGCAAACAAAATCAAATAGGACGTAATGTTACTTTGATTTAAATTTTTAAATTTTAGTGCAATTTTCAGAGCAGTTCTTTGTTTACTTGAGGAGTTGAGCCTTTGTCAGAAAATTTTCCCACTTCTAACAAATAAAGAAGAAATTGTTCCCACTTCTAACAAATAAAGAAGCTGCTTGTTACCAGTTATTCGTGCCAGTTATTTGAATGGTTTTTTAGCTGCACTCAGACTTGTTGCTAAATAGCCTCAATTAACACAATTTTTCTTGAATGTATTTGCGTGCAAATACCCATTTTCAAACATTTTTGGTTTGTTAACAGATCACAACCATGTAAACATTCTGTGTTCTAATGAACATTAGAATTATGTTGGGATTGGTCCTTAGTCATCTTAAAGCTAGGCTGATATTTGACACATGCTCCTAGCTGGCTTTAAATACTAATTAGAACTTTCTGTGTCCTAATGAAGTAATTCCAGAGCAATTCTATCAAGTAAGTCAGCGTTGCTTTAACTGTACTTGCCTATCAGTGCTGACTGATAGATATTCTTGTTTCATTCATAGTATTCTGGTCTAGTGAACTCAGACTGACTAGAAAGATAGTGTCCAAAAAAGAACATTAGCTGGTTGTGTAGGACTCTCTAATAGTAATGATGTTGCAGGCCCAGGACAGGAGAAAGCAAGAGGTCACGCTGGCATATACAAGAGAGACAGAGTGGCAGGAGCAGCGCTGTGTACTCGTGTCAGGAGTACTGGCAGGACAAGCAGAAGTGAGCAGGTTAGGAGAGGGAGCACACTCTAGGGTACAAGATTCTTCTTATTCAGGGGAAAACGTTTGATGCTGTGGAGGTGTCTTTTTCACTGGAGATAGAATAAATGTATGTTGAATTTGGGGCCAAAAATACTTTCTGCCTGTGTGATCCTGAGTGATCACACAGTGTCTCTCTGCTAACATATTCTATGGGCCAGATCCTTGACTCTTGCCAGAGGGGTTATGCATATCTCTGATAGCACAGATGAGCCATTAACTCTAGTGAAGCAGTTGAGAATTCCCTTAATGCCGACTAAAGCAGAAGTGGCTTAGAACAGTGTAATTCACACTACATGGCATCTCTTTCTTGTCTTCATTTGTGTTGAGAGGGATTATGGATAGGATGAAGAGGGATTGCTGTAGAACACTCACTGTCCTGAGCCAGAAATGTAACTGATCCTAGCTATCGTTAACTGCCTGCCAGTGTTGTGGTGGCCATAAAGCTACTTTAAATTGCACTTGGGGTTGACCATGCTCAGCTGGCAACAACATGAAAAGGTATACAAAGTGAATTTTGCTATCCTTGGTTCCTGTGCCGAGCAGAGCTCAGTTCCTTTCTGTGCGTCACATCTGAACTGCACTCCCATATTCAGTAATTTCTGGTGACGAGCTGATGTTTATCTTTGTCACTTGCCCTCTTTATGCTCCAGCAGAGACGCTGTCTAGCTTTAGCACACTCGTGCTGCCAGAGATGGAAAAGTGGTTCCTTCTGAATCAGGAGAGGTTATCTTCTTCATGCCCAAGACTAAGACTAACTGTGCAGAACAAGAAGATACCTTTCAGCAAAGAAATTTTCTTTATTGGTTTTTTTTTTTAACTTAAACTCACATGATAGGTAACACCCTAACTGAATTGGGGAATTACAGAGTTCATAGCAAATAATGCTTCCATTACACAGCTCTTTGAATTCCTGCAATCTTACTTTGGCAGAGTTATCTGCTTTGGAGGATCGTAACTCCCCCATTTTAGTAATCTGAAGCTCAGTTCAGATCAGAAAATTTCAATAACATCTTGCCACCATCATATTTTTCAGATCCATAACCTCGGCATGCTTGATACTCAGAAAGCCATTGGTGCTATAGAGAGTGAATCTAGTACAAAAATGCAACAGAATACAATGTCAGTTGTTCCCACTTTGCAATGATAAAACAGTTCTTTAAATGGTTTCAGGGTTTATTCCACAATTTAATGTGGAATTTCAAATAATCTAACAGATGGCATTGTCATCATTTCTCCTTCCCCACAGAATGAAAATGAACAAACACTTGACATTTCCAATATGTCTTCATCTAATGCAAGAATTTTTAGAAGCCGTGAAAGAGTGTTATCTGCTCTGCCTTAGATGGACAGACTTGTTAAATGTGTCCTAACCATCTCCTCTCCTACATTAGCAACATGAATGCGTGGAAAATAGATGTATAACCTCATAATCAACAAGCTTGCATTTTGTACTGTGAGCTCTGTCTATAATGAAGCATGAACATGCAATGCTAGAGCTATTTCAGCATAAGAGTATAGAATTTTCATTAGAGAAATTAGCTAGAGCTGCTAGAAATCAGTAAGTACCTAGAAATCAGCTCTCATTTACAAACGTACAGCAGATGCATCATTTGGCAAAAGATTTCTGCAGTCAGTAACTTGCCATTCATCAGGGATTGCCTCTTAAATCTGTGATCCAAGCTAGGGTGCAGATGACACAGAAGGATAAATTTAGGCATGGCTGAAAACAATTATTTTGATTAAGCCTCCAGCCAATGAGAGTAAGATTCTTCCTATTCCTCCCCTTCCCTCTCACCCCCTCCAGTAAAGAAGGAGGAGACTGTGTGAGTGTAACTTATCTTCATTTTACATGTGGTGGATGTTTTGATTTAGCTCTTGCTGTTGTAGAATCTGCTCAATGTAGTAGAGAGTGTTTTTTGATTGAATGTGATACCTTGTTTCAGTGTTAGCGTCAGTTTAGTTAGTATTGGAAAAGGTACTAGAAGGGAAATATTGAAGCTTTCTTTACCTGCAAAAGAGAGACCATACCTGAAAAAAAAAAAACCACCAAACAAAAAAGAATCGGCTTCTCCCTGACCTATATCTTTCCACGGGGAGAAACCCTCAGACTGGGTGAGCTGATTCTGCTAGGAAATATTAACTGCTTTCTTGGGTCTATGTGGTGACATGAACTTTCTAAATGTGTAATGTAGTGTGGTTCCTAAACAGCAGCTGATAGCAACTGCTCTCACTTGCTATCAGCCTTATACCTAGATGGAAACCAGTAGCAAAGTTGTCACCTGGCCCTCCTGGCTCCTGAGCTGCTACTCAATCATCCCAGCCTCTAACAGTTTTGATAATGTTTCCCAGTTTTAGGGCAACAGAGCTGTTTGTCCAATCTAGTATGCAGGCATAGTAAAAGCAATGCCAACTAGTCTTTTAAAAAAATATCAACAAAAGCATCTTTTAACCAATTAGAGCTATTTTATTAGAAACAAAATGACATTAATCATGGCTGACAAACTTGTATCTGCAAAGCTTTGGCTTGCTGTGATCATAAACAGCTCTGTTTTTAAAAAAAAAAAAAAAAGGAGGTAAAATGCCACTTTTTTAATGATAGTCTGTAGGGGTGCCTTCACACTACAGGTTTTTTTATGAGTAGTTTTTTCCTTTGGGGCTATGCCTCTGTGTGTATAACTTCAATCCTGCTATAGCTGAAGGCTAGAATATATGGCTATCCTTAAGTTGTCTTGAAATTATTTTTTCCTTATTTCTTTTTTGGTGTGGATTTGGGGGGAGGTTATTCCTTGGCTGCTTAGTGTCGTTACTGCTTCTACTTGCACTGTCATTACGTTAGAGTGGAGAAAGATAGCCAGGACTGGGGGTGGAGGGGTGGTTGGAAAATTGAGCTGAAGGGCTGCAAGTTGCAATATCGTAAACTGGAATGGCAAAACAAAATAGCAAGCACTTTGGAAATAGGACATTTTATCTTATTTACTCTATGGTAATTGTTGGTATTTGACTGCAATCAGTTGCAAGCCTGTCTGTGATTGACAGCACAATTCTAGCCAGAGCAACCGAAAATAGCCCAGCATTTGAGTAATTTTAGTCTTTTTATAACCTAATACCATCACAAATAAAAGCCAGCATAACATGTAGGCACATTGAACTCTCTTCATAGGTAGACTAGGGTAAATTGGGCAGTGCTGTGGGAAGGCATACTAAGAAAGCATTGAATGTATCTTACTTCAGCAATTCTTGCCCAGAATTAAATAGGATTAGCTCCTTTTTTGTTCATTAGCCTTAATATTTCTGAAATCAGTTACGTTCTATGCCTAGATTCTTGTTGGGGTAAGGAGGCTGGCAGAGGGAGGAGAGGGAAGGACCAACGTTGATCAAAACCTCACTCATTCTCAGAAGGAACTTTAATAAGTAAAATCCTAGCTGATCTTGGTCAGAAAACCTACTGAGCCCTCCCCCCTGCTGCTGGGCCAAGCACATTTGGAATAGTTGGAAATTTCCTGCTGAAGCATTAGTAGATACTGGTTTAATCTTTAGCTCTTGAGTTACCTCCTGTCATTGATCCCCACACCCTTGTTAAAAGAGGAAGAACGAATAGTTTCCCCAATGTAGGGTATAGAAGAAGGTAATCTTTTCCTGAAAGTCTCCAAGTTTCTCTTAAGGCCTCTTCCTCAGAGAATTATGATGGTAGGGTCAAAGCCCTGATCAATTCTGTTGGCTCTCCAGGACTACAGTAACATTAGTAATGCAGATCTGCAGCATCAGAAACTTCTGCGTGACTACTTTTCCTTTATTACTAATTGCAGTTTTTATTTGGTACTTGCAGACAATGCTGTGTCTGTGGCAGATATTTCGGCACCAAAACACTGGATGACGCAATAGATCTGCCTGGGACTTTCTATTAGTATATTTTTTTGAAAACCATTTTAAGGAATTGTCTGTTTTGAGGACAGGCAGGGAAGTCAAGCTACATTAACTTGTCAAGTGGATTAGTCATTAACCACCTTTGTGGACATTTTAATTCAGAATTAAAGTGGCTTTAATTGGATTTAGCTTACTTTGCTTCCAAAGTAAATTCAGGTAAATCAAATTAAGGTTAATTCGGTGTAAAGGCATGGGCAGACATCCTCATTAAGGGCTACCTGGAGCAACTGAAAACATAACTGCTTAGCTGCTCCTCAATATCCTCCTGCTCCCATTGTGTTCCTATGGTGTTCCACAGCTCAGCTCACAGAAAGGGGCGCTTGCTAGTCTCATACTACAATAGGTTATTTCAGATTAATTCTGCTCACCTTAATTAGCAGTTTAGTCTGTTGGCTGATTGCGTTGACGTGTATGGGGAAATGCAGTCATGTTGCACTTTGCTGACTCTGCAGTGGGGAGCATAGCCCTCGGCTGATGCTGTAACAAGTAGCTTTGCTGTAACAAGTTAACCCCATAAACAGCTCCAGCTATTTGCAAAATGAATGTGCATCCATGCCTGTAGAATATACGCACTCAGGATGCATTGGGGGGGGCCCCTGAGGGCCTTTAGTAAAGGATCATAACTGTTGAGGAGTGATACTCTTATGTCTACTGAGAGAATCTTTGCGATTTTAGGGACTAGCTTCCTAATTGCCAAAAGAAATGTCAAGGGCAGCAAATTAAATATAGATAGGAATAGCAAGCCAGCTAATAATTACAGCTGTACCTACTGCATCTTTGGAAAAACAACAGATATCCCATAAACTATAACCCCACAGTTCAAGCTTGGAGTTGTTTCTTAAAGAATAGATCCCTTAAAGGAGGGGGAACTTGCATCCTAAATAATCAAGATTCAATACTAAAGTGAAGAAAGGAGATGACTTCGCTTAAATGTAACATCATCTATGAATGATGTATGTTAGATGAAGCAGAAAATAATGAAAGTTTTGACACTTCTATCAGGCTTGTTTTGAAGACATTTCGCTGATTTAAAAAAATAATAATAATGCTGAATCTTAAAGAATACAGAACAAATTCGATCATGCTATTTCCAGCTGTGACCACATAATCTTCCATTCACTAAGCAGTGTTTGACTAAATGAAGACCCAGGTGACAGCTCTCCAAGAGAAACTGAAGTGCTCCAGAAGGTGTCACTGATATAATGACCTAGCTTTTATGGCTCATGCTTCCTCTTTGATAAATGCTTGCTAGATATTAATTGCCCCTCCTGTGACGGCAATGAATGTAATTCATTCATGATGATGAATACAGTTCCAGTAATCCACATGACTTCCATTTTCATACTTTTTTTTTGACAGGAAGCCTCTTATTTGCCAGATATTGACACATTGCCTAGGCCACACAGTATGAAAAATGAGGTGCTGCTTATGACCATTTGGCTGTCAAGTTGTGGCCAAGTAGCTGCAGATCAGTGTGGTGGGCAGGTGCCTAACGTGGTGCTGAGAGCAGCCAACATCTACCAGGCCCTTGTGACGTGGCTTCTCTCTCTGGTGAGTATGTGCAGTGACAGTGCACAAAATAAGGTTCTTCATGATTAAGGCTGTGTTTTGCCCTCCAGTGAATATATAATCATTCTTGAACATTCTTCCAACAGCTGTAAAACAGTGGCTGAACAAAGGGCAAATTATGTTCTAACTCACCTTAAAGTCAGTAAATAAAGGTCTTGCTGAAGTCATTGGGAGCTGGATTGTGCAGGTAGTTTGTGAAGAACATGGCACAGAAAGTAAAAAATTGTTGAGCCAGACTCGCAGTAGTCAAAAGTGACTCCTGGAAGTAGAGGGCTGTCTAAGTATTATACTTTGTCCTTGGCAAAAGAAGTGAATGGACACAGGTGCCTATTTCTTACCACTTCTTCTAATTAAGAACAGATCCTTTCTGATAGTCAAGGGGGCTATAAACAAGTGGCGGTCTGTTTTATCTTAATTGCCCTTTGCATCATATATTTTTCTCCTCTAAAGAAACCACCTTTTTCTCACTCTTCCCATTCATCCCATATTAGCCTTTTCCTCTAGGAAAACAGGCAATGTGTATTTTTTCTCCCCACCCCACGTGTTGGCCTCATTCTTTTCCCTGGTTAAAGACATTGGCATACCAATAGCAATCTGTGTACTCAAGGTAGATTTTGCCCCAAGTGGACAGCCTGCACAAGGCTTTTAAATCACTTAAACTCCACTTAAGCAGTATTAATTGTTAATGATGTTCACACTTCCATTAAAACATTGCTCACATTCTTTAATGTTAGTTCAATGCTAATGAAAATTGGCACTTGAACAGGCCCAGAGTCTGAATCTTCCATTCAGAAACTAGTTAGCTCATGACCAGCTGCAGTGTGAGCTTTCTTCCCTTGTGTTCTTCCCATTTAAAAAAACCTGAGCTCTGACTTGTAGCAGCTCTCTCCAAGCCTGAAAGCATATCTCAGCTCCCAGGGCTCAGCATCACTCTACTGAGACTGTAGAGTCAAATGTTGTGGTGGACTTTGTGCCCAATAGAAACCGGGGTAAAATCCACCGGTTTATTTCGCACAGGTTCTCAAACAGGTGTTGGATAGCAATGAAAAAGTCTGCATTTCTTTAATTTAAAAAAGTGAAAAGGTTGAGGCATTTTTAGACCAAATTCTCATCTGGTCATAATCTATGTAATTCCACTGATGCGCTGGCTTCCTGGCTCGTGTAAATCAGCATATCTTTACTGATTTCATTGGAAATATGCTGATTTCTACCAGTGGAGAACATGATCCTCCAGATGCGAGCATTCCCCTGTGGCAGAGCTGCTACAAAATTTCCCATGTGAAACCAGTGTTCAAAGCAGTCAAAGACTTGGTAGTGCTATTTTGAGTGATACAGCTGACCTATGCAACAGTGTGAAAATCCACTCGGGGCCTGTGTTGAGAACATATTTCTAAAGGCATTTGTCTCACTGTAAATAGTTTTGGTTTATATATGCAGTAAATAGCAGAGCTGTTAATCCATCTAGAGATCATGGTGATGGTATAAACCATGACAACAAGACTTAGTGGTTTCTGTATTCACCAGAATCCTGGGAAGGAATTATAGTCCTGTAATTCAAACTTGCCTGTCTCTTCATCTAGTGTGTGATCTGGTTCAGGTGTCTCTGCCTCACACGGCTGCTATTCCTTTCTCTTGGCTTTGCTGGTTGCCTGTGTCTGACATTCCTATAGCCTTCTGCCCTCTTTCACAGCTACCCAGGTTTCAGGATGCTTTGCAGCACTACAGTGCCTTCACAGTCTGTTTCACGTATCTTTCCTGTCTCTTTTCTACCTTGTAATAAGGTTTCTCCTGTATTCTGTATGCTAAAATGCATCACGTTTCAGCATACTTTGAGCAGCCTTATGAACCCATGAGTGGGCTATCCTACTGGAACCCTACCTCTGTAACTAAACTGATATTCACAATAAAAGATGTCCAGTGTTCATCTTGAGGTTGGCAGAAGTCACTTTTTACCCTTCTTGTTTTGGATCAGATGTGTATATTGGAAAATAGAATGTTTGTCTCCCACACACGTGTGCACACGAAAGAATCCATCAAAAAGAAATCACCTCAGCCTAACTAAAAGGTGGATTCACTGGAGAGGTATTGATGGGGTTTTGGCTATTAGTGATCTATTGGTTTTGGCTATTACTGACTATTATAGAGAAGACAAAGGCTTATTAAAGAAGCCTGCACTGGCTCCTCAGAATGGTGTAATCACTTAGCATTGATTTTTGAACTGAGATTGGACTGATCTCATTATCATTAATAAAGGCAGCACACGGTGCCACTGTGACAAGAACATGCAGTGCAGCGTTGACAGGGACTCTGTTCTCATTTCTTGCTAGACTAGGAAAGTAACGCAAGTTCTTGCTTTTACATAGTGAAACTGGTGGAAGTCAGAGCTTGCAAGTCCTCACTGAGAAAATAAATCCTATGACTTATCAAAACCTACATGTTATTCCTATTTAATTTGGTCTATTGATTTTTCTACTGACTGAACCACAGCTAATCCACTAATCAAGCAAGAGTGCTCCCTGGATTATTGTATGTTTTGGGGCTCTACTCAAAAGCAACAGAGCAAAGATAAAGGGTTATTTTCAGTCTCTAAATACAGCCTTCTAAAAATGAAATTATGTTCAAATGGATTTACAGGTGCCTCCTGTGAAAATGAAAGGCAGACCCACAGCTCCGTTTCAGGTGGTAGGGCTGCAGCAGGCCTGGCGAGAGGATGGCTTGGCCCTATATGCTTGTCTAATGCCAGCAGATGAGCCTTCAGCCCAGAACAGCACCAAGATCCAGAAGATAAAAGTGAGTAGCAGCATTTACTCTTGCTAGTCATGCACAACTGCCATAGGCAGTTATCACTGTTTTTGACTAAGGACCAGGCTTGGATATGCCAATTCAAGCTCAAATTTCAGCAAGCCAGGATAAAGCAGCATAAGTGCTGCTCTGAATTAGAATGGGGGAACAGCCCAGTACTGTGGGAACTGAAAGATTGCTTACAGCTAATTGCCAACTCAAGCTGTCCTCAGTTATGCTGAATTTAGATTATGTGCAGATGAGAAACTATCTCTCTGTGGCGTAGTCTTTTGTCTCTGCTGCTCATTAGCTGTTAATATATTTTTGGTGGCTGTAACCCCACAGTGCAGAAATTTGACTGGATTCAGAGGATACATGTCTTTGGTCTATATTATGGTTTTTGCTCTTATGTTTTATCCATGTGAAGAGTGTGGCCCACGAGAGGGAATGTCATCTTGCTATTTGGCTCCCAGGAGTCAGGGCCTGGAGGCAGGACCTGAGATTCCGTTCCCTCAACTCTGGTAGACTACAGAGTCTGTGTTGTGCAATAAAACCCCAAGCTGAAAGGTCTAGCACACAAGCTGAAAATCTAGCACATGTAGGTGGCACACTGTAATGCAGGGCATGATAGGAGCTTGTGTCCTGAAAACAGCAGAGCTATGAAAGAGCAGCTCTGGGCCCTGGTTTGTTGGCTTTGTCTCTTCACAGAGCTAATATGGTACAGATTGGTACTCTGAGCATCTTGTTCTGTTTTCATTTTTGGAGACAGCCTGTTAGGTGGTATTGCTACTCTTGCCTGGTATAAATACCTGTCCTACCTATGCAGTATGGCTGACTCTTGCTGGAAAATGTACCCAGGTATATCTGGGGAACAGTGCTCCTTGTGCACCCCAGATCTCCTGTGGGCCACTTGCTTGAATAACTATCCTGTTATTGAATGACCTTTGAGATGCTGGCCCTGTGCTCCCTTGAGGCTGGTGAGTTTCTCTTGGGTTGCTCAAAGCAACACTTGTGGCTTTAGCGAGCTGGTAGTGGATTTTCTACTCTTCTTGCCTGCCTCGCCCCTGGTAACGTTAACAGGAATGTGATGATAGACATGCTCATTCTTGACACTTCCTCTGTGCTGAAAAGACCCCATAGGACCCAGTAGCAGGTGGTCTTAGGGGGCTCCCCAGGTATCTAAGTCGCACCTGCTGGACATGTCATGTGAACTTTAGATGGAAGAGGGGGTGTAAACACATTTTAAAAAGATGCTTAAACTTCCTCTACTCAGCTGCAGCAAGCATTTTTTACTTGCAGCTGCCTGCCTACGAGCAGTAAAGATTAAATTTCCAATGATGTATCATAAAGCCTGGAGTATGACAGCTGTGGCTCCAGTGCTCCTGCAAGTAAATGATTGATGCTGGCAACAAATGTCATGATTAAAACACCACCAAAAAAATTCAACCCCAAAACAGTAAGCAACCTTTCCGTTGGTGTTTGGGCACCTGTCAGCAGAAGCAGCATGGCTAATGAGACGAAGCAGTCTGCTAGACTGGACAAGGGCTTAATGTTGCTTTCTGTCTAAGGCAACTGAGTTCAAGATGTTTGCACTATGGAGCAAAGAAAATGGAAGAACAGAGACTGATCTGCCTTCTGTCCACTTGCCTTGTTGCTCTCTGCTGATTTCAGCTGAAGAGTTGGCCAAAGCATCAAAATTGCTGAGCACTGAGTGTGCTCAAAATATGTATCTGGTGTCATGTAATTGAATGAACTTTGGAAGCTGTAGGCTCAGGCTGCTCTGAATATTTGGTTGGAGCTGGGAAGGGTTGCATCACAGGTTGGCGGGATGAGCCATACAGAGTTTCCAGTCCGTATATAAATTGCAAATGCTATTCCGCTGCCCCATTTACCGTTGCTGTAATGACACTGACATTGACACTGCTGTTGAGTTCAGCTAGTATGCACAGCAGTGAACATACAAGGCATTTGGACTTGTTCCTCAAAGCAAGACTATGTGTAACTGAGGTTTCCTCTCCTTAGAGGCTCTACCGTATGTCTTTGTGGTACCAATGACTTTTGTCAATTTTGCTTTCCTCAGGCATTTGTAAAGCGGCTGCTCTTTCCCCAACAGAGATCTAAGCTGATAGGAACAACAAAAGTCTTTCAGAAATGTCAGCCACAGCAGAGACAAGGAAAACAGCAGCTAGTCCATCCTATCTCCCCATTCCTCCCCTTGAGCAGCTTCTACTATTGTTGGAGAGAAATTGTTGGAAAATCAATAGACCAACCCACACTTAAGTCTTAGTCTCTTGCTGTAGTGTTAATGTACAGTATTGTAATGGTTGAATCGGATAACAGAATTCTGTTGTGGCGCTTATTGGTTCTTGTTCCCGTTGTCTCCTATGGGCACAAAGAGAACCACTTGTCAGGGCTTACCTTCAAAATATGACTGGGTTTCCAGGCATTTTTGTTGCATCTATTTGCTATAAGAATGTAGGGAAATCTTAGGTACTTTTTTTGGATTATGTAAAAAAGACATAGCAAGTAGTGTAAATGTTAACCAGAAGCATTATGACAAATTGATATTTTAATGTTCTTAACGTGTAAAGTGCAGAGTCCATTTTCAGTGCCAAAGATGGGTATGTACAAAACTACGCAACATATTAGGTACAGACTTGTGCCTGCTTGATGCTAGGAGGGAAATGCCCATCTTTCTCTGTGTATCTGTACTCCTACCTCATAATAGCAGCAGAATGACAGTCGACTATGGATTTTCTGCAGATTGTAACATGAATATGATTTTTGCAGCTGACATTGGATTGCTAGCCTAAGATGCTAAGGACCTATCTGTATCAACAAGGCAAGGTTTCACTTTCCCCAGCTTGCGCCCCTGTTAATTCCCAGCCCTGGTGAGATTGAACATGCTGAGTGCATTTGTCTCGTTGGCTTTGATGTTATTTGATCCTGTGGCTTGTTGCCTGCTAGGGAGTCACAGCTCTAATGATGGGTACAGTTCATCACCAAGAACTGGACCAAGGCAGCCTGCTAGTTTCATGTTACTATAGGTTGTTGCTGGGGGGGTTTGTTGTTTCAGTTTGGGGTTTTTTTCCCCAGTTGTTATTAAATGGAGCTGAGCTATATTCCAGACCTCGAAGCCATCAACTTTTATTTACTGACCACTTCACTGTCATCTCTGTGTCTTTTATTGTTTGTCACATTTTATTTCTCCATCCCAAGGTCTAATGGTTATGAATACAAACATAATAGTGGTTTCTCAAGGCAAAAGCTCCTGCTCGTAGCAGGTCAATAAGCCTTTTGGCTTATTCAACTAGGATGGCATCTATTTCTATATCAAGTGGTTCTGCTATGTTTCCTGCTATTTTTGTCAGGTTTTGGGGGTTTAGTTTGGGTTTTTTATTTCTGTCCTCCTCCAAATAAGTGATAGAAGTGAGGCAAATTTGAACATCCCTGCATGGTTTTGGTTTCTTGACTTGTTGTCAGAACAAATGCTTATACGCTCACCTCTTCTAATTCCTGCATGCTGATAGACAAGCTGCAGTTACAAGCATGTCTGATGGGAATTAGATTTGTACGGAGTATGCTTTCTAAGAATCTACTAAGCATTCCCAATTAGGCACACTAGCACTGTGCAGAGCAACGTGGTTCTTGTCTGTGTGCTTCAATCACTTAACAATTCTGTGGTGGCTCAGAAGAGCTTGCAATCTCTGTCACTAGATTTGGGGCTTTTCTGCAGACCTTTCCTGCTTGAGCTCTACTTTCTAGGTGCAATAATAGCTGGTGTAGAGAAGATGCTTTGCGTAACTGTTCATTCTGTTAACTTTGAATTGGGTCTCATTGAGGTCACCAATTTTGTTCTCTGAAAGTCCTGCTAATTAAGAACTGATTTGGAAGAACAAAGGGGCTTAGAGGGGAGGTTAAATGATGGAAAACTGTAAATTAGCAGTGCAGTATTCAATATTAACATATCAATATAAGTCTCAATCTTAAACCTTGGAATTAATAAATCTTTTCATTTATATCCCTATGAAACCCTTTGCAAATTAATGTTTCGTTGTATTGAGCTGTTTTATGGTCCTGTTTATGGCATTTTCTCCCTCTTTAAGTGTGGTATGTAATCTGCTTCGGAGTAATAGTTGTGGGCTGACGGATGTTATGAGCCAGTTATTTTATACCAGCGTCTTGCAACCAACTGACGATTGCTAATAACTTGCCAGTTGTCATCTGTGGTGGAGTTTTGTAGCTGAGCAGTCTGAGTGTGTCGAGAGCTCTGGTGGAAGGGCAATGCTGCTAATCTCCCTAGTGCCTTCACCAAAGGGCACTTTGAGTTAAGTCTATGTGGACGCGTGACCCCAAGTCATGGAGTGAGCCCTTCCACACACCTGATGGGCGTAACTGACTGTTGCAGACAGCATCTGCTCTCAAGTCCCACCTCCTAGGTCAGGAACCCCAACAGTATCAGGACCTTCAACTCTGTCTTTGGACCTGGGAGTAGAGATTTTGTGGGGTGATACCAGATTGTGGGAGAAGCGTGTTTTCTGTGGGTGAGAGGACAAGTTTAGAACTCTGGTTGCAGGGATGGAGGGTGTGATGGTTTGGGAGGATGAGAGGTGTTTGGTTTGGAGAATCCGAAGTACAGCTGTATGGCAGATGTGTGAAGCATGAGGCTGGGATGGTTGCAGAAAAAGAGCTGCTGCAGGTGAATGGTACAGAACAGAAAGTTTCTGAGGCCATCATCAATGCTTTTTAACCGTTGACTCTTTGCAGACTAAAGATGATCTACGAGGAACATCCATTTTTTACCAGAAGATTTCTGCATTTCTAGTCTGTACATGGCTTCCGGATGTTATCTGGTGGAGGGAAGAACTGGCCAATCATTTCCAAAAGCAGCTGTGTCCACTTCTTCCTGAAATTCCCTCTGTCCTGCTCAGTGACATCACTGCTGTTAATCCTGATCCTCAGGTACTGTACAGAAATACTTGGACTTCTGGTAATTTTTTTTCTTATTAGGTCCAGTAAAAGTTGTTGTTCTTCCTGTGTTAACAAGTATTCTCGTTTGCTTTAGCTAAGGATTTAAACAGAGTTTGAAAACAAATGCTTCTAAGCAGGGTAGATTTGCACCAAAGTGTATGAGATTATAAGGACATAGCACCTCTTAAAATCAAGTGCTTAAAATCACTTGCCTGCCTAGAGACATCTGCAAGAACATTCACCTCATGCTGTCATAAGTAGAATGATAATTAACTTTTGCACTTCTGTCAGGTTAGCAAGTGCTCCATAACAAATATTCAAGTGAATTAAATGTTACAAGAATTCATTATGCTTATTGGGGGAGTTTATTCCTTGAGGGCATCCAGCATTGCTTTTAGGCCTTTAACAGCCTATCCTACCTTAGTGTAAATATTTAGACCAGGTTTTCAAAGAAGCACTGAATGTGACCTGATTTCCATACCTTCTGAGGGAATGTTGTACTTATTTCTTTCCTATGACGTCAGCAGCCTTTGGACAATCATGGTCTTTTCCCAATATTTCTAAATCAACAAAAACCTTGAGACACAATTCCAGGGAATGGTGAAGACTGCAATTCTGGTTCACAACGAAATTTAGTTCTGAAAATAATGTAGCATGAGAACTTTTCTGCAATTTCAACCAGATTTGGGGATTACTATTACTCTGTGAGAATCAATGCCATGAAAGCTTAGGGGTTTAGCAGTGCACTAAAGGTTTATCCCACTTCTGTGGAGGAAAAGGAGGCTTAATGCTGTTGATTTGCAGTCACCGTAGCTTTCAAGTAGAAGCAAGTGCTATAAAGCAGTCTGACGTACTTGTAAAAGATAAATCTGCTGTACGCTTTTAAGGCATAAAATAAGGCATCATTTAAAACAGTCAGGGCTTTTATGCAAATCCCTTATTAGGGGAATTATAAATCATTAGAAATTGAACAGCAAGATAGCAGGCACTTACTGGGGGTGGATCTTTGCCTTGATGCCATAGAAAAACTGGAGTCAATTTAAAGAGCACATTCTCTTCCTAAGTTCAAATGCTCTGTGCCACCCAGGTTCTCAGGCCTGAATTGAACCGAGACCACTATGTATCATGGCTCTTTGATAGATGTATCTTGTAGTTAAACAGAAAGGCTGATTTTGCAAAGCAAGGCTCAATGAGCCAGACTCTCAGCAGGCAGCAGCTAACCCTGTTGTCTGCCCTGAAGCTTTACAAAGTGGTACCAACTGAGAATGTTCCCAAGTGTCATTAAAATACAACCAAAAAGTGCTGCATAGAAAATTCAATATCATATTCTTTTAACTTCATTGGTTTGAAGATTTTGTACAAGGCCAGTGATCCATGCTTGCTTTCTATATATTTATATTTATATTTTGAGGTGGTGTATACAAAACTAAGTAGATCAAAGAACCTGCTACTACGTGTTGGAAAAGCGTGCAGTGAATACCTATTTCTGCTCCAGGTAGCTTACAGTCTGAGACAAAAACCCTGACAGGTTGATGAAACAAATGGGTAGGAGTGGAGGGAGAGGGAACATCAGGTAAAATTGCTGTCTGCTGGTGTACTGACTAGCTCTGTGTATGACTTTATGAGCAGTTGTTAGCAGTAATTGTAATAACCTTTAGGCACGTTGTTTGTTAGTGCATGAGCCAATGTCTTGTTTTCAGTCAGCTGGTCTAGTGTTTTTTTCAGTCTGTTCTGGATCCCAAAGAGATTGCTTCTCTCTTGCTATTTTTCTTTGAGGCTTTCTTATTAATGCTGTGCATACAGCCTATTAACCTGTAGTAATTCACTTTTGATATGAAGAGTAAACTCACAATGCAGTCATTAAAACCCCAGGTTAGGTTAGGAGTGACATAATCCCTGTGGAAGTTATTAACTGCAATGTCCCTTGTCAGCAAAAAGAGGATTGCTTCATTTTAACATAAAATAAAAGTACTTTCTCCTGTTAAGCCTTAGGATGCAAGCATTAACCTTAGGGATACAGACAACATACATAGCCAGTGTTGATGCTTCTTTTCCTGTGCCTGTTTGTTCCATTAAGGCACTCTGACTTTCTCTTGCCCTCTCTCAGTTGTTCTGGGCACTGGGACATTTGCCCGAAGGGTGCAACCCCTAATGCTCGCCATCTTTTTGGTCACCTTCCAGAGCATCTTCTTGAACTCCCAACCTATACAGGTGCCCACCATGACAGAGGAGTCGGGGCATAGCAGTAGTGCATGGGTGATCGTGTCAGTGAAGTTTCAAGGAAGGAGGGGAACCTCCATCTCCAAGTCAAGGTGAATGAGGTTTTTTTTTTCTTTTAGTTCCAGAAAATTGATTTTGTTGCACCTCCTGGTGATCAGTTACCTGCTTGCTGCTCCTTTAGTTACTTTCCTTGCTGACTTCCAGCACAAAGGTTGTGTTTTCTTTTTTGAGACCATAGTACTGATTAAGGGCAGGTCTACACAAAGTTCTCTCCTTGCTTTTCACTTAAGCAAAGAAACTTTTTTTTTTTAATGCAGTTTTGCCTAAGCATAGATAAGAATTCCAGAACTGGGTCCAGGGAGCTAAATTTGCCCCGATGTTGTAACTCAATGCTGCCAAAAACTTCAAACAGCACAGACTGAACTAACAGGAAGTTTGATGTATGGGAGTGGACTCGCAGAAAGTACAGCGGTTCTTTAATGTGGTATTTCAGACTTTTGGGATTTCCCTGCTAGAGAGTTGATGGCAACTGTGTTATCAGAAGAGCTCTACACGTACACACATACACACAAGGTTTGAAAGTTGCAAACTTTTTTCCAAAGACTGAAATAACCATGTAGCAGAAGAGCTATGCCTTGCTGATGAAATTAGACATCACTGTTTCATGCTGTGGAAAAGCAGTCCAGATGCATCACTTGTTACTTTGTGCACTTAAGGCACCTAATTTAGATACGTGATTGCCCTAGCTCTGCGTATAGTCTCTGAAGAGAGATAGGCATTTCCAGAGGATCTTTCAGATCTGTGCATCTGTGTTTTAGTGTGGGCTCGACAAGAAGACTGTGAGCGTTAGAGTTTGAACGCTGTGACGTTATTTCATTGACAAGCATCATGGCCTTAGCCCTGCTGAGTGGCTTCAGCATCTTCCACTGTCTTTTACTATAGCTTCTTAACTTCAATGCTAACGAGAGGCTTGCTCAGAGAATTGCTGCTTAGTACCACATCAGCTTTTCACCCAACTCTCTTCAGGCCCTTGGCTGCGTGGGCATTGCCTTCCACACATCTCAAATTGTAATAACTGGCAGTATGCTGTGGTTCAGTGCCTCACGGTGTTGGCAACTATGCTGTTTTGATTTTAGGTTATTGCTCCATGTGTTCTCTCTTCTTCTCACACAGCATGAAAGGAAAAAGCAAACTAGCAGCTTTAAGCAGTACCTAAGCTCGGCCATGTAATGTTTTGTGGGTGGAGAGCACAGACTGAGCTACCTGGAGTGCACGGAATTTGTCCAGCTGTTAGACCTGATCCACATGTTGCTGTAAGCTCTCAGATTTAGTGTATGGCTCAGGGCTGTGCTTTTCTCCTCTGAAGCTTCTGCTGAGCCTAATGCCAAAGCGTGAAAGACTTGATTGTTGAGCAGCTGAAACGGGTATTAGGGAGGGATAAAACACCCAGAACAGCATCTGCTTCCCCAAACCAGAGCCAGCAGGATGTTGAGACTTGCAGCATGGCAGGTGCCGGCCCCTAAGACCAGAAGCTTGACCAGGCTAAAATTGTAAAACAGGAGGTTCAAAAGGACAGGTTCATCCTGCCCTTTGCTTTCCAAATCTTGCTCGTGTCTTGTCCTTGTCTGAGTTGGTGCTAAGGGCCAGGCCTCACATGTCTGGTACCCTGAGTCTGCTGTGCAGCCTGATAAAGCTGTATCAACAGCTTTGACGAGAGCATGTCACCTGACTGATGATTCCACATGGATATGACTCGTCTGTTGGTGAGACATTTGTCCTGGGGCCTCATCTATATGCATTTACAGAAATTAATCCATAGCTGCAGACACAGAATAGCTGCGTGGCTGTATCTTCATGAAGCAGAAGGGAGAAGGTGACATCCTGGCCCTAGCTGAGTCCCATTGGAGTTTGTAATTGATTTTAGTGGGGCCAGGAGTTCAGGCTGTCATTGGTATTTGTAACTAAAAACCCCTAACCTTTAAAAGGAGAAAGGACTACAATGATGCCTACCAGAGTTGGCACAAAGATGAAGGCATAGCTTGGGGAGGATTAAACCATTATAGTTTTTCATTCTTCCTAAAATCTGATAGCTCACATTTAAATTGTGGCCATTGCTAATTATTCCAGAAAAGACCAGCTTAAAAGAACTATCAAGCTAATGGGCTTAGCCATTAGTATTGTGCATCATGGGCAGAAAGGGTGGAAGTTTTTGTCTCATCCTTTCTCTTCTGTGTTTTAAGATATCCCTATCCAGAAGGGGGCCAAGGGAAAGTGAGATACATCTTCAAACTGCCTGAAATACAGTCACCAGAATTGTACAACTTCAGTGGCAAAGCTCTTAATTAGCCCCCTCTATCCCCAGCCTTTTTGCTGCCTGGGATCTTCCTACTGTGCTTCCACGTTTCCTACACTAAATTCTGCAACCATTTGAAGTGAGCACGCATGATGGGGAGGGAAGATGTGCGGGAAACATTCAAATTTGTGTTAATCTGGATTCCACAAGGAATACTACACTAACACATTGGGATTCATGACATCGGGGAGAGGAGAGAGTTTGAGGATAATGCTGCCTAACTCGGGGGCATGATTCAGTGAATCACATCAGGCATGAGCCTTGCCTGTGTGTTAGCATCGAGGCCTTTGCTAGAGTGAGAATAGTGCTTCCTCTGCTGCCAGTGATGTGGTCAGTGGAGTTGAAGGGGAGAAGTTATATACATACAGAATTTACAGTCTGTCTTTAGAGGTAGTGGAGGATGCAGCACCTTTCTCCAAGGGATTTGGGTGTTGTCTCATAGTGATAATGGCTGAGCAGATCTTTGCATTGGAAAGACACATGCATACCTTGCATGTGAGGAGATGAGATTGTGGAGTACATAGAAATTCTTCCTGCAGTTTCTGTTTTCCTGCTGTAGCTGGGAAGCAGTCTAGAAGACTCGTTGCAACTTAAAAGACTCTCTTAGATCATCTGACAGCAAAAGCTATTTCTTTGTTGTCGGAAATGAGAACAGAATACACTGTAAGCAAGAAGAAGAGATATTGGATTTGGTCATATTTCTGTATGACAGTTAAAGATTCATGGTTTTGCTGCATGCAGCTCTGGTCTTCTCTAAAATGTGCTTATTCTTGTTTCTGCTCAGTATTTTACAACACGTTTTTGTTCTGCTGTGAATTTCCTTCCCATAACTGTCTGGTTTCATCTTGGTAATATTGTCTGAAACAAAGCAGTAGCTCTGGGTTTCTTTTCAACGCTTTTTGAAAAAATGGTGTGCATTCAATCCTAGCTATGGTACAAATTGGTCTCTTCCAGTGTCTTAAGGTAGCAGAAATCATAATTTGTCTCCCAAAACAAATAAGAAAAAGGATAATTGACAAAAAAGAATAACTACAAATGGGAGGTTATGGACATGCCCTCCCTTCCTGCTCTTTCTGGTCAAGGCAATATGGATGAAGAGGATATCAGTGCTGCAAGAAACCCTGCTTTCTTACAGTGGGGGCATGGGGGAGACAGTCATGGGCATGGTTATGGTTAAATGATTCTGAGTGTTGAAGCCTTTCACAGCATAAGTCAGAGTATCCTGGGGGCTGCTGTAGCTGCTATTGACCGACTGTAGGGTACCTTCCTCCCTGGTATAATGCCTTTACCATGAGCTGTGAGATTATTGCAGTGCTCTGAGTCTGCAGAGCCTTAGAGAAGAATTTTTAGATAGGTATCGAAGGCTGGACTGCCTCTTCACCATTCTGTGCAGTGCATGGGGAGGGAGTCTCCTCTTCTCCCTGCCAAGAGACAGGTCAGCATTCAGAGATGATGTATCAGCTATCCTGGGAGAGACATCTGAACTGCTGTGTTTGCACAGAAGCTTTACGGCTACTGTAATGTTGTTGGAGGCATAAGAGAGGAAGCAGCTCTGAGGTGAAACCAATACAATTCTCACGCCTACCCTCTCTCTCATTGTGGAACGTTAAAAGTAGCACCAAAGTAGCATAAAGATAAGTAGTGTCCAAATCGCCAAAATTATTTCAGTAAGAGTGGGGTCGTGCAGCTGCCTGCAGAGAGCCGCTCTGCATTATATGTCAGATAGGGCTCATCTCAATGTTATTACAACTGACTCGATGCAATTCTCTCCTACATGCATGGGAAAGTTGCTTGCTTCCTATTTTTCCTGTGCACTGCACAGGAAGGCAGTGTCAGGAGTTCTCTTCCACTAGCACATTTTAGCTAGACTGGAAAAAGCAGGGGCTGTCATACTGCAGCCATCTATGTGTATTTTCTTACCCATGAGGAAAAGGACTTTCTAGGAGGACTAAGACTTTTCAAGCTTCATTTTCTGTTGCTTTGTGAAATCACTTGGGTTGGCTGCTAGAAAATAGAATCTGCCAGGTCACAGTAACAATTTTCCACAGGCCTTGATTCCCTGATATGTGGCCAGATCCCTGCGCTGGTGGGGAGGGAGGCCGACCACACAGCAGCGTGCCTGGGATCACAGCTGATCCACAGCTTACACTATGGTCAGCTTTTTACCTTGCATTTCCCAACTTGCGTCCTCTGTGTCCTAACTGGGGCTGGATGATTTAATGAAGGTTTCTATGGAAATGTAGGCTGGAGTTGGTTTGACCACATTTGTCCGTTCTCTTTTCCTTCTTCTTGAAAGTTTATAGAGTTGAGGATTGTTCAAGGAACAGCTTGAACCCCAGATGACTGGGGTCTTGCTGCGTTTCCATTTTATAGGGCTTGTCTGTGCTCACTGCATTGTGCTAGTGCTGTATGTAGGAGCTGGCAGCAAACATTGGAAACGGAGAAGATCTTCTGTTTTCTTATATCAACGATTTCTTGCTTTTCCTCTGACGATATTTTCCACAGCAACCAAGTGTAATATCACAAGTGGAGGCTGCTGAATGATGAATTGCAGGATAAAATGGACAAATCTATTGAGAGACGTCAAAGCTCTTGGTGTGATGTAGTTGTGTTGACTGAAACCAGGTGAAAAGTGAAATCCCCAGTTCTGCTTTTAGGCAAATATCTCATGAAGCACAGGAAACAGAGGAAGGAGAAAACACAAAAGGTTGCTGAAGCAGAAAGGCAGATGTCAGAGGGGTCTTAATATTATTCAAATTAATTTCATTTTCTGGTTGTTGTTTTTAAACATTCATAGAATGATATTAAGTGCCTATTATTTGCCAAGCAGTGCAAAAAAAAAAAACCCTCTCAGGTGATTACACAATTAAACAGCATTATATGTACCTCAATCCAGAATGGATGCTTCTTCATGCAGTGTTAGTCCATTTTCTGTCCATAATAAAGGTCCTGATTAGGCCATCTTGAAATTTAATTCCTTTTTTCTTTTTTTGAAAAGTTCTGTCTATATGAGATGAGGACAGATTAATGACTGCTTTGAATCAAAGTAGGGTCTCTAGAAATAGTGAAGCTACTCTGATTTACACCACCTGAGCCTACATCTCAAAAGTGACAGTTGGGTTTTCTTGTTTTTTATGGTTTGTTGGTTTTTTTTGTTTTGGTTTTTTTTTTTTTCCCCCCAATATTAGAATGAATCCTGCCCAATGTGAACTCTGCCTAAATGCATCCATATTTCTGGAATGCTCAATTGTGGCATGGCTACAAACATCACTTCTTCCCAAACCAGAACTTGACAAACACGACTTAAAAGCTGCGTGTGTTCCTGGACTATGGCCTTGCTTACTGAGCGTGCAGTCACAGCAAATTCTTGTGAGCGACACGTCCTTAAACTTGCACTTGTACAAGTTGCTTGCTTGGCTGCCCAGAAAATGTATGAGAAACAAAATAAGGTGCTGAGATTGGGAAATGCTACACTTCTGTAAAGCTGTGACCTAAATGCCAGAGTCTTTTTGCCTATCCATGAGTATGTAGCACAATAAGACTTACGGATATGTGTCACTTGTGGTGACATGAGCACAGGAGAAATGTCCTATTTTGGTTACAGGCATGTAGAAGTTCATGCAATTCTTTCCGTACACTTCCGTTTGATTAGTTAATTAGAGCGTTCCTTTAACAAAGCCCTTTTCTGCTGGATGCTCAGCACAATCGTGGAGAATCAAGGTCTCGAGCTGCTCAGCCTGATCCTGCAGTGCCTTTGCATGCAACTTCTGTTCATGTCAGGGGGTACTCTGCATGTCGGAGGGTCACTGGATTGGACCCTGGGAACGTTCAGTCTCTCAGGAAGCAGTGGCAGATTCATATTCTTGGAATATCACTTAATTGGAGGTAGTGGTACAGTTGTAAGAAAGCAAATGATAGATTAATGACACTGGACTAATAGGTTTAATCCATTAATGTGCATCCTTATGTGCTCTCTAGCCATAAAATACTATTTTTTTTTCCTAGCCCTTTATTTTGAGGGATCAAGATAACATGCAGGTAAAAGATGTCCTTTGTGCATTTCAGGCAGTGGAGAAGGTGTTTGCAGTGCCAAATGGATTTTACTGGCAGACAGTTGAAACTGATGAAAAATACTTCCCTAATAGCAGTGACATTGAGGCTTGCAGAGATATAGACACTGAGGTAAAAAAAAAAACCAAACCACTCCTTTCTGACTTGTGGGATGATGTGGGAAGTTGAAAGACGATTAAGTGACCTGGAATATTTCAGTCTTGAGGTTTGGTACAAATACTGATCTTGACGTATTTCTCGTTCAGACCTAAATATATCAGCTGGGTATTTTGTCTCATCAGTATTGATGTGCTGATTGCTCTGAGCCACAGAAGATTAAACTATGAAATGTGCAGGTTGAAGAAATTGCTACCAACCAGGTGCAAATTGGTGACAGTAGACAAAATTTTGATAACCCAAAACAACTTGACTGCAAGCCAGTATACAACACAACTTTTTTTTAAACTTGCGCTCAGAGACATTCAAAAAAATTTCTGAAGCTTCTGGTACTATCTACCTGACCTACAGTAACTGCGTGTGTGTTGTATGAACAAGTGGGAAGTAATTCTACTTAGTTTGCCCCAGAAGAAGAGAAGGTTAAGGTAACTCAAATTAGCTGATTAGGAGTGCGTACCAAAATGTACTGGACCTCCACCCATGTATGATAACTCATTAACTATGGTAACTCACCTTTCTTAGCTCTTGTGTAACACAAAACATAGCAGGTTTGGTCTGACAGAGTTCAGTTTCCTGTTAGCATTGATTCAGGGAGATGCAGATATATTAAGTTCTTTCTGAACATGCAGCAAGCCTGACCAGTTGCTGAGAGTATACCAGGCTTGCTCCTGGAAGATGCTTGGAGTCCACAATTGGGAGCTGAAGATACCTGGCACTCGGCGCAGTCAGGAAATGCCTCATGTCTCCGTTACAGTTCCTCAACTTGCCTCAGGAGTGCTGTTAGTGGGTCCGTACAGACCTTCTCACAGCAAGGGCAGGATGCTCTGGAAGGGAAGGCAAGCCGGGAGCCGAGACTGACATTACCCAATTACCCAATTAATGTGGCAGTCCCACATTACCCAAGCGAGAAGAGCAGAGCAGGTCCAGCAGCAGTAACCAGGGTCAGCCAAGAGGTGAGAGTGACAAGGCCAAGCCAGAAAGTCAAGTCAGCGGGTTAGGGTAACGGCCAGGATCAGTGACACGTGAGACTGGGCCAAGGCATACCTGCAACAAAGCTCAGACAGAGACCAAAGCCAAGCAGAGGGGAGACAGGCAGTTACTGAGGTTTCTCAATGCTGGACAGCTGCATTATCAAAGTTGGCTCTGAGCCCAGGCAGCCAAGCCTCAGGGACTCTCATAGCAGCTACAGAAAAATACTTCCTTTACTGGCTGCTGTGAATATTGGGTTAATATCAGGAGAGCTTTAGCTAGACGAACATAAAGAAATAGAGCTTTTATTCCTAATTAGACCACTTTTTTATGATTTGAGTAAATTTATATCTTCATTTATCATGATGGTATAAGCCTCATAATGTGTTTATGGGGGAGTAGCATTTCATTTAAAGTGTCCAATAGTGATGAATTAATTTGGCGTTCACTGCAGCCATAAAGCTTGCTGCTGGGGATAGCGTTGTGTTGCTTTACATCCAGGAGAACCAGGCACAAATTTGAGGCCAGTACAATCATGCTTGTCTGATCTACAGCTAGACAATTTATTACCCACAGCACCACACAACTTACTGTTGTAAAGCACCTGCTTTTTGAAACAATATGTTTCTTCTGATAGGAAAGTAATAGTAATTTGCTTCCCTTTTGGGTATAGACATTCAGTATGTGTTGGTGTATATCTTCCTATGTGCCAGGATGGGCTGAAGTGGATTAGTCTGGTAAAGAAGGCTTCAAAATGTAAATCTGGGACAGTACCAGTGGTGTCTGCCTTTTGATATTTTTTTTTTTAATGTTGATTTTGGCACTTTTGTAGGTATAAAGAAACAACCAGTTGGTCTATTATTATTTAACCATCTTTCTGTAGTATGTGAAGTCAAACAGCAGGAGTGATACGCTTCAGTCTCTGCCCCAGAGAACTTGCAGGTTTTTACTCATAGGTTTATGTGACAAAAGCCACAATTATATGAGCAGAAATAGATTCAATCATAATTATCTTAGGTAGTTATGATTCAATCTGAAGCTAAGAGCCTACTGTGCTGAACTGCATGTAAACATAAAATAAAGCCTCTGTGTAGCTCTTACAATGTAGATAAAGCATGGGAATTAAAGGTGAGCAGAAGAGATACAGCTGTGTGGTCATTGAGGGCTTGGAAGCATTTGGCTCATTTCTCCAATGTGCTCTTGCTGTTCAGGTTGCCATGGTATTGCTGTTTGAAACTCTCTTCCAAAGTCCCCTAGCTACCCATCACACGTTGCAGCTGGTACTCAGTTCTGGTCTGGATATCTGTGGACTCCGCCTGCTCTGTCCTCAGCAGGATGTGCTGCTCTCTAGCTCAGGTGAGATCTAGTTTTCCTTCAGAGATTCCATCATGTGATGATACTGAGGTGAAGGCAAAGACTTGTAAATGTACTGAGGTGAAGAGTGACGTGGTGCTGTGGGCATGGGGGAGAGGGTATCAGATTTACATGAGTGTTGCTTTATCAGTTCCTGTATCTTTCCCAAAAGAAATTATAAAAGATCTTGGGCTGTTTCTTCCCTTCTATACCCAGTGTTCAATATCCATGAGTTGAATTTTTAACCCTTGATGCGTTTTTGTGTCTCAAACCACTCTAGTTGTTGTTTCTTTGCAGCAATCTTTCCCAGATTGCAATGGTCTAAGCCCCAGGGTTAGAGTCGTGTTAGTTAAATATACTAAATTAGTTCCCACTGATTTTCCTGAAGGTTTTAGCTGCAGAAAATTCAGCCTCCCCCTTCCACAATTCCCCCTATCCCGTTGCCTATGGCACTTCAGAAGCATGGGCAAAAGTACTGATCTAGCCATCCTGTAATTGCATTGGCTGATAAGCCATTATCAAAATGTCATATTTGCTAACAGAGGATGATCTGAGATGGGAGACCAGGAAGATAAGGTAAACAAAACCAATATGGGTCTCTGAACTCAAATCACTAAGTCTTTAACATTAGACACCAATGTTTTAAAATATTGGCATGTACCACTTAAGTCTTTATTTTTTCCATTCGTGAAATAGAGATAACGAAGCCTGTCTTAAAGCGTGTATGGAATATTATTAGTTGCTAATGCAATATAACTCTAGAACAACAGGCGTTACATTAGCTGCAAAGTATAGAGATTGCCTCTGCAGTATAGTATGGCTTGTACTTTCTTTTAAGCCAAGAAGTTCTCCTGGAAGGTTTGTATGTGACACCATCACAAATACAGGCAATCCATTTCTCTTGGGGAAAGGTATTGGCAGGCTGAGAGTGAGAGAAATGGGTTTCCTTTTCCTCAGGCAGAAGGTGAGTGAAGACCAACTTAATCAGAGAAAAATTCTCCAGTCTCTCTGCCCTGTTTTTACATTTGAAAACAATAGGAGCGGACTGTCTTAGAAATGGGATTGCAGTTGCAGTTGTCTCAGTGCTGTGCATGTAATACATTCATACTGATAGCTGGAGAAATGAAGAAGGACTCCAGAAATGAATAAGAAAACCATAAAATCACCAGTCATTAGGAGGTGACAGGCAGCAGATCTGCTTCAATGCTCTGTACCATGCACCATTATTTAGGAACATTTTGTATGAAGAGACAATTCATTTGAGCTGAGAACTGCTATGCAAGTTTGTAAATTAGGTTTTTACCCTTAGCTTGAAAACTTTAAAATTATTATTTTAAATATTTACAGCCTGTTTCTCTATTATCTACCTACTCTCGAGACTTATGTTCTGGCTTCTGATTCTTCTGCAACAAATAACGTAATTGAATACGTTTTTAAACCTCAGGGAAGAAAATTACACACTTTACTACTTTTTCTACCATCTGCAGTATGGTAGAAAAGAACTGCAGAGGAGCCAAATTTGCTCTTTTTCTGGGGTTACTTACTGCACCCCAACTATGCTGACAGTAGACATGGAGAAAGGTTTTCCAGGGACATAGGGAACAGTTGTTGCAGGAAATAAGGAAAGCCAGAGTTCAAGTCCTGGCAGGGAAATAAGGGCAGCTAATCAAATACTTGCCTGGATATGTTATCTTACAACATAGTACAAAATCTGTATTTGATGCAGAAGGAAGTAATCTAGAAAAGAAGTCTACGGATTTCCAGTTTGTGATCCCCTTCCCAGTTTTCCCATATCTGATAAAAATTACAGAAAACCTCCCTCTCCTCAGGCCCATGTTCTTTTCCTGTCTCTCCTTCAATCCCCCCAGCCTTCCTTGTGGGCATGAACAACATGCTGCACAAGAAGTTGAAGCGCTGACTGCTTGGGTATCAGCTGCTCCGTAGTAACTAACCCTGTGCACACTCCTTTCCACAGCAAATATGAGGCAACCAACTCTTCTTTCTTCCACAGACTACCTTGAATAATCTCAGATTTACTATTGAGTAAAAATGTGAAGATGGTTGCCAGCATGTCACCCACAGGACAGGTAGCCAGTAGGTTACTTTGTCTAAGTCTGGCTATAACAGATCTGAAAAGAGCACTTGAGTGGAATGAATGACCTTGGGGCGGGTTGTTCCATGTTTTAGTCACACATATGTTTGCCTTTCACAGAAAAGCTGCCTTCTTCCTATACTTCAAAGACTGGCAAGGTGCCACCAGTGCTGGCATTAGGCGTGAGAGGGCCTAAAGCACGTAGCGCCTTGCAGAATATCATTGGGCCATCTGATCCGCAGCTGGCGAGCGTGACGGACTGCCGTTCCATCAATGCCATCTACTGCAGAAGCCAAGCAGAGCCTCTTGTCTACCTGCCCCACCTGGACAGCCGTGTGCACAGGGAGCTGTGCCTCTGGTTTGGAGGGAGGGCTACAGATGCGGCACTGCGTGCTGGTGTCCTGGATCCGGCTTCCCTAGGCAACAACAGAGCAAGGTGATGGCCCTGGATGTTTTTGAACTATGGTTGTTCTCACAGGCGAAGTGTGACATGGAGGCCAGGCAGGCATGCAGCTGGCGTGCTTTGTCTTTACGTATCAGCCTTCTGCTAAAGGTCTTAGTGAACAAGAGTGCAGGGTGGGAGCAATCTGCCTACTTCTATATTTCCAAATCAGTTACTAGAGTCTGCAAAAGTCCCTCTCTCACAGGACTGTCTCCTCTGCAGCACATAATAGATGCGTCAAGGTGTCAGGTGTGGGACTTTTGCAGTTGCTTCCCATCTTGTTCCCTGGTAGCTAGGCCTGTGATTCATACACTTGCAGCACCTGCTCTTGGGCCCTCTGTGCCTGAAACATCTGATCAGACTGATTTGAGACCTCTTCCAGCTATGCCTGGTGCTGGAGAAGGGCTGCAAGTGTGTGCCACTGAGTGGCCTTTTGCTAGAAAGCCTGGTCTAGCTTTGCCCTATGTCCCTTCCATATCAACTGACTAGAGATAAGGGGCTTCAGATGGAAAAGGTTCTTTGGAGGATTATGACAGAAGTGTGTGAAAATGAAGGGTGGCTTATAAACTTTTAACTGTAGCAAACAGCATGAGAAAAGCAATTTAGGAAATGATGGCTTAGCAATGGGGTGCCAAAAAGTGCTGGGAACAAGTGACATTCAGGAGTCTGGAATCTCACTCTCAGATGGGTCTGGATGTGGCTGCAGAGGGAACTGGGCTTTTAAGCATCTATTAATCCATCGTGCAACCTAGCCTGTCTGGGCTCTGCTGTGTAGTGCTACAGGGAGGGGGACTACAGTTCCCAAAGACTTACTTAGACTATCTTGGACAGAAATGGATTTACCTAATGTTTTTTAATCTTAAAGTTGCTTGGTTTATAACATTGATGTTAGGCTGCCAGAACGCCTGCTATTGGCCTTACTCAGCAGAGCAGAGGTGTGTGAGGGAAGGGGGTGGGGGGCAGGGAGCAAAGCTTCCAAAGTCGGCACTGAGCAGCCCTTGCACACCACCTGCACCTGCAGGGAGGCAGAGGGAAGGCTGGATCAGCAGCCTGGACACTCTTGCACTCCTTCTCAGCACTCTGTTCCCAAACCTCTCTGCAGCTTTTCCTTGATGAAGATGAGTACTTTCCTCAGCACAAAACAATCACTTCCCTTCCTGACAATCTTGCAACTTCCTGGACAGAGACTCAAACCTAAGGGTGCAGGAAGCACATTTAATCCTGTGTGTGTAAATGAAGGGCTCTGCTGCACTCAGAGGTCCCTTTCCTCTGGAGGAGCAGAGTAGACTGGCCTGCAGAGGGAAGAAGAGAGGCACGTGTCTTTTTTTTGGCTGCTGAAAGACATCCCTGTGGTTGTTCTGAGCATAGGTAGATCTGTGGCTTGAAGCATTTGTTTTACAGTGCTTTATCAAAAGATTTGGCTTCAAGGAATTTCCACCAACCAGTAGAATATCAAACTACAGATCTCCTCTCCTGGCTGTCATGCTTGTCACACAGGCCTGTGTAATCACATGGGATGCCAGCCTCTACACTGGGGCTTTCGGGCCCAGGGCATCTCCTTTTAATATTGCTGAACTGAATAAATGATGCTGTGGTGAAACTCCCCTGCAGAAAGCTCAGACAAGGTGCTGCACCTGCAAGTTCTGGACAGGTTTTTAAAGATCCCTTCTGATCCTGGATGCTGGGTGCAGTGTGGCACACTGTGTCAATGGCAGCAGGCTAGAGGTGAGGTAAATCTGCAGTCCTGGCAAAGTGCACCCATGTAGAATTACTCTGATGCTTGTGGAGGGACTGTGTGTCAGAGTTCAGTCCTGCTTGGCCATGAACAGTAACTCTCATAATTTTTACTTTTAAGATTTGAAAATAATCAATTTGGCAAAGTTTCATTCTCTTTATTTGTTTATTTTCCTTGGGGATGCTTTGTTCCTCTTAAAAAGATGATGAATTCTGCTCCTCTGGTATAACTTAGCCAGTCCAGAGCAATGCTACATTCTAAATAATGCACTTGTCTTTCTCCTAATGCTGGTAATTTGGTCCATTGGGAGACAAGAATACAAACTGCAACTCAGATTGCGGTTTTCAGATTATACTTGCAAATGCTGTGGTCCCCTGGGAGTGAACAAGCAGGATGTATTCCAGCCAACTCAGTGGTGGCAGGGGATGAGGCAGGCACGTTTGCCTGAGCAGCCTGCACTTCACAGACCTAGCCAAACTGTTTCACAGACTGCAGTTTGTGTTGCTGTCAGTCCCTGGCTTTCAGAACCACACCTTATGTTCACCGCCCATGATTTGGTCCTTTTGGGTATGCAGGAATGTTGTAGAGGTTTCACTGCCATGAACATCTCTGCCAGACTTGATTGTGCTTGTTGCCCAACATGAACCTTTAAAACTGGTTAAACTCTGGCTAAAGAACCAAAAGTGAATAGCAACTATGATGTATCTGTGGGTAGGAAAGGCTCTGGTAATACAGCCTGACGTATTTCTTGATTCCCAGATTTCCTTGCCAAGCTGGCTACTTTGCATTAGCTACTTTTAATTGAACACAGAGAGCCTCGGGGGAGTAATATAAAAAGATGTTCAGTCAGAGAGACCTTGATGCAGCTCATGCCACGGACAAGGGATTAAAATGGCTTTTCCAGTAAGGCAGTTTTACCAGAGAAGCTTCTGTGGCCCTGGGTTTGCTGCAGAAACTAGATTTGAGTCAGAACCTGGCATAACAGCTTTTAATATTTATTGTTTTTCTTTAGCTCTCGGAGTCCTTCATCAACTAGGGCAGAAGCAGATGAAGAAAAGGTTGATCTCCAGGGCATGATGCTGTCTCGACCTCCAGCGATGCTTGTCTCAACTACCAAAGGTCAATATTAGGGAATGAATCTTGACGTTTTATGGTTCTCCTTTACTGACAATATTATGTTACTCCAGCCCACCTGTTTCAGGAAATTCTGCCTCCCTGGATCGCTCAGTGCTGTGACCTGGCCAGCTCCAGAGCCAGGAATTAATTTCTAGTGCAACACTGTTGCCTAAAATGAAGTGACAGAGGAATGTTATCGCCTCATCCTCCTCACAGGAGTAGCTGCTAGAGTCCTGTAGGTTGCTTAGATTTCACTGAAGGGTAAAAAGAAAAAAATAAAAAACCCCACCCCATGGGAAGTCTCTGTACACAGAGGGCTGTTCATCAAAGAAACAGTCATGTGAAGACCTAACAGTGTCCTTAAACTGCATGTTTTTCTGATTAGAGATCATCTACCTCTACTGGTGAAGAATTAATAATCAGGGGTGTGAAATGGTTAAGACTTCATTCAGGGCAGGACTGACCACACAATCAGAAAAGAAAGCACTTCATGGGGCTAATAGTAACTGGCTATCACCTGGCTCCACCCCAATCCCCCTTTTCCCTTTGTAGGAGTAGTCTTCCAGCTTCTGAATTCGTACCTAGCTAGCAGCAAGCTTACTGCGTTCAAGGGAAACCTGCCAAGGCATGCAGGCCTTATAAGCGGCTAAGAAGGATCTGTGTGGTATAGGGGTGTCTGCTGTAGCAGGCCAACGTGCTGACAATCTTCTGTAGTGGGGCCTGGCACCGCAGATCTCGGGCACAAGTGAGTTTTAGACAATGCTGTTAGAGCATTGCTATCCGGCTTCTACTCCCACAATTGAAGATAGTTTCACAGGAAAAAAACCTGGGGGGTATGGAAGCCTAGCAGCTGTCAGGGAGAAGATGGCAGAAGGAAAGCAGGGTTGTACTGATATAGAAAGAAGGCATGGAAAATTATAATGCCAAAGGAAAGAACGTATGAGAAAAGAATGAAAGCATAAGCCAAAAAGATGAAGGGAGCAGAAAGTGACAGAGCAGGTGACAGAAAGAAAATGGGAAATGGGGAAGGGAGAAAGGGGAAAAAAAAAGTCTCACCTTTGAGATACACTCTTTCGTATAACTGGGCATGTTAACTCAAGTAGCTTGGCAGACAGCCATTGGCTCTGTTGTTTGGGATTGGTATTGATGGCAGCTGGTTGCTGCTGATGGAATGAGTCACATTTTCTGCCTCCCCTTCCTTTTATGGCCATTAATGATTCACATTTGATGTGGGCTGCTGAGTTACACCACACCACGTTCCATCTGTATTTGGGCTCAGGAAGTCACTTTCAAGCTTTGCTCCTCAGATAGATGACTCTATCATGACTCTCAGAAGAGAAGCTGAATATCTACTCTGGGAGCAGACACCCTATGGGGTTTTAAGGAAAGGAAGCATTCACTGACTCCTTCCCTCAGGTCTCCAGCAGCTTCTCTTGGAGACAGGAAGATAAACCCATGCAGAGCATACAGAACAAATATACTGCTGCTCCCACCGGGTATATCTGCTCCTTCTCAGTAATCAAAGTTTTATCGACCCTAGCAGGTATTCTTGTTGGTTTGGGATAGGTGTATGTGAAAAATGTCTTTTTAAAAGTGTTATCAAGTAGAGAGGAACCAAAATCTTGCCACTTGCAACCCTAAATTTTGACAGTTCACATAAAATGAATGTGGCACTCGCTAATGTCAGTCTGGTTCAAAGTCTGCAAATTTAAAGCCATAAACCCAGATAGAAATTTTAGGCAAAGAAACACTCTGCCTATCCCATCCTTAGTAATGAACACAAGCTTTCCCTTGTTTTGTTGCCGTTGCTTTGAACTACCAGGCTGAGCCTTGGTCAGATTCTTGGGGGGGGACAGATATCCATATCACAAAGTCTAGAACCGAAAGAAATATTCAGCCCCAAAGTCCTACCCCCAAAACCAAGTGTAATTAGGCACAGAGACTAAAATACTTCCAACCCCATTATATCATTTGGTTGGAGCTAAGAGAAGTTAACAGGGCAGTGTAGAGGAAACTGATGTAGAAGCAATACTGAGGATTTGTCTTCAGAGCTCACCCTTGGCAGGTTATGGAGATCTGAATGTACATTGTGTGCAGAAAAAAAAGCTGTATTAGGACTAGGACAGTGTAATAATGAAGGTTATGGTAAAAGCAGAGACCCAAGATAAGATCAGAACAAAGCAAAGACCTTAAGCAGATTAGAGACTTCAGGGAAGAGTCTTCAGCTTGTCCTGTAGTACCCAAGATAGGGCTTAGACACTATTCAGGTGGTCTTGTAGGCTCTTTCTCCTGAGCTTGCTCATAGCATGTGTTTCCACCCTCTTGGCAGTGAGCTTGGGGTTCAACTTAGAAAAAAGGAGTCTAAAAACTCAAGGTTCTAACCCAACATAAATTCCAGTTGCTTCTACAACCTTATGTACAGGGTTGAGGTATACAAGGAGAGCCCCAGCAGCCAGACCTAGTGAGTGAGAGTCAGGTAGGAGAGAGCAGGCTGGTACCATTATGATGTTAGCCAAGGACAGGAACCTGTGAAGCCTCAGATGGTACCAAACCAAAGAGTGAGGTCAGGTCATGATCACAGGCTGGTCCAAGGATTCAGGAGCCCATGCCACAAGGCAAGCTCTGGGATGAAGGCTAGACAGGACTGAAGAAGGGAGAAGAGGAAGCAGAAGGTAGTGCTGAACAAGATTGTAGAAGCTAGCTACAGGCTAGGACCACCAATAACAGCAGAGAGGAATGGCTGGAGTTGCTTCATACACTTTATAGTTGACAAATCGCTAATTGGTCTTGTTGACCTTATTTAGTTACTCATCAGTGTGGCCAGGCTTATCAGGTCCTTAGCCCTTGAGGGAACTGACTGCTGTTGGATTGCCAGCTGTAAGGGTAACAGCTCAAACACAGCCTGGCAGGGGCTGACACACAACTAGCATGTGAACTGAGAGCGTAGATATCTCAAAGATAGATGAATAGCTCATAGATAACTAGATAGGCCTGATGAGACAGACTATCCTGGGGTAGATGACTCATAAAGATATTACCGATGATGCCATAAGCTTTTCCATTCTAGGTTGGCCTCCAATAGCAATCATTATGAGCTGGATAGAGCAAATAAACCGTAAAATACAGTGTCACCATTTGGGATGCGCTTCAAGTTGGAACTAACCACTGTGAGAGTTGCCTTGCGTTGATACCACAGCTTCTGTGGAAATAATACGCTGCTTTTCTTACCTTCTTTTTCATCTAGGGGACATCATTTTGATGGTGTCACCTGTGGTAACTCCTCATGCCTATGGTAATGTGATTTCGGTCTGTACTCATCGGGGGTTTGTTCTGCAAGGAATCAGACAGCTGCAGCTTTCACCCAAGCAAGCCGTTGTGCTGAGCTTGACAACAAGTCAGGTACTGGACAGAACCCACAGCTCAGTTGTATACCTCAGGTTACCAGTTGTTCTGAAACTAATTATGCTGTGAGCCTATGGATGTGTGAGCCAACGCTCCTCTAGTAAGTGTTCTCAAGGACACTCATTCTCTCTTTACTAGTTAGCCAGCACTTATGTTCTCTGTATTCCTGTGAGTGGTAGTCTGGTTGCTTTCAGTCATTTTTGGTTTTTTTGTTTTGTTTGGTTGGGGTTTTTTTTTTTTTTAGTAGGAAAATCCCACCGGGCCTCAGCCTCTCACTGAGAACGGAAATGGAAATTCATAATCAAGCCTCCTCCTACTAAGGCAAACATGAATTTTACCATTGATCTCAAAATAAGCAAGAGCAGGCAGTAGCCACATAAACCAAAATAACAATTTCTGATCTGCAAACCTGTATTCAGGAGAATAGTCTTCATCTAACAGACTGATGTTTGATTATGTACTTCGCAGTCCCTCTGGGATTGCTTATGGCCTTTCAGCATGAAGTCCCCTGGTTTAATGCATTCCAGATGGGTTGCAAAAAGAGCTTTCCTATTGTCAAAAACAACAACTTTTTTTTTTCTTTTTCTCTAAAGCTCTAACATGATGATAGATTTGAGTTAGAGTGCAGTTGGCATTTTGATAAGTCAGCCTAAGGAAACAGCAATAATCATAAATGTAAGGTTTCAGGCAAACTTACATATGCAAGAAATCCAGTTCTGCACTTCTTACATGATAAATCACCCAGGAATCGTATGACACTCTCTTACAAAGGAGTGGACCCCTTACTCTGAATTGTCATGCTTAGGATTGTTTGCTATGTCAATCAGGCAATGTGTCATTTTGCAAATTAAACTGTGTACAAAGCCCCTCTTTTCTGCTTGTTCTGTGATCAAGCCTAAGGAATAACACTTTCCCTGCCCATAATATTTTGTAGAATAAACATAACTTACTTACGGAATACTGCAGCCCAAATAGCCAAATATTTGGCGCATGGTCCTAAATGGCCATTTAAGAAGTCAGCAGCAACTATTGCTTCGATGTGCTGTTTGGAGCTAAACATTTCTGAAAAATCATCCCTTTGTTTGGGACTCAAGATCATTTTTGCATGAGTGACTTAGGATGGTACCACATATCAGCTGAGTTATAACTGTTGTGGTTTTAGTCCAGCCCAGTTGCAGGGCAGAACATGTTTATGTTAAGCCTCTTCCCTGAGGTTTAAATTAAGTTCCTTTGTCTCATGAATAGATGATGCATGAACACCCAGTTACTGGAAGTTACTGTGGCTCAGCTGGTGAGCTGTATCTTGTTATGCCATTGTAACTTAACTGTTTGAGCCCTATAGTGATTACATCTGGATTTAGTAGTCTAATCTGGCCCTCATTATTTCAGATTGCTGTATTTTGCCCTAGCAAGATGTCAAGTTCACCTGATACCAGTTCTGCAAGAGGAGAGCTCTCTGCTGAACCACGTGTGCACTGTCTCATTTTGTTGCTGAGAAAGGAGAATGCTAGTCATCACATTCCTGCACTGGTAAAAGGTAATGCCTTCACTGCTCAACAGCCTCAGAAAAGGAGGCTTGCATTTCGGTGCGTGTGAGCTAAACATTAACAGTCTAACCACAGCTGTTACATTGCAGGAAAAACTTATTGAGAATATCAGGGCCTGATAGTTTTGCTGTATGTATCTCCAGACCCACGTGTAAATCGGTCACTACTACGTATCCAAGAGAGCAGGTTGATCTTTGTCTGTTGTTTGATCTTTAGCACTGGAGTCCTCTTGAACTTAGAATCATAGAACAATTCATGTTGGAAGGGACCTCAGAAGGTGTCTCATCCAACATCCTGCTCAAGACAGCATCAGCAACAAATTGAGATCAGGATGCTCAGGGCTTTTTTCAGTCAGGTCTTGAAAATCTGCAAGGATGGAGATTCCCCCGCCTCTCTGGGCCTTTGTTCCAATGCTTGACCATCCTTACGGGGAACTGTTTTTCTTTTATGTCAAGTTGGAACCTCCTCTGTTTGAATTAGTGAGCCTTGTCTCTTGGTTTCCCACTGTACACCTCCATAATGGGCCTGGCTTCATCATCTCAATAACCTCCTCTTAGGTATTCTTAATGCACGGAGTGGTAGGGTAGCAAAAATACGTATGTGCCACTGAGCCTGAGGATAGCATCTGATCCTATCAACCTCAGCCCTGAGTTCTGCATACTTGTGACTTCCAAGCGTCTGAACTGTAACTCATTTTATATGTAGGTGTTGTGGTTTAACCCCAGCCGGCAACTGAGCACCATGCAGCCGCTCGCTCACTCCCCCTCGGTGGGATGGGGGAGAGAATCGGAAGAGCAAAAGTAAGAAAACTTGAGGGTTGAGATACAAACAGTTTAATAGGTAAAGCAAAAGTCGTGCACGCAAGCAAAGCAAAGCAAGGAATTAATTCACTCCTTCCCATGGGCAGGCAGGTGTTCAGCCATCTCCAGGAAAGCAGGGCTCCCTCACACGTAATGGTTACTTGGGAAGACAAACACCATCACTCTAAATGTCCCCCCTTCCTTCTTCTTCCCCAGCTTTATATACTGAGCATGACGTCATGTGGTATGGAATAGCCCTTTGGGCAGTTTGGATCAACTGTCCTGGCTGTGTCCCCTCCCAGCTTCTTCTGCACCTGGCAGAGCACGGGAAGCTGAAAAGTCCTTGACTAGTACAGCAACAACTAAAACGTCTCTGTATTATCAACACTGTCTTCAGCACAAATCCAAAACATAGCCCCATACTAGCCACTATAAAGAAAATTAACTCAGCTGAAACCAGGACAGTAGGGACTGCCAAAAACCAGATGAGGTGCCGCCCCAAATCTTCTTACTTGAGTCAGACTCTGTTTTGAGGCTCTGGTTCAGGAAAAGCATTATTTGGTTTTCTTAAGGATGAGCTGACATTGGTCTCAAGTGGGGAAGATCACAGGCAACAACAGTGATCAGTAGGGAACAAAGAACCTGCCCTGCCTGCTGCTTTCTGCTCTGGCAGTGGGCGTATTGCCTGCAGCAGGAGAGTCCGTTCCTGCAACCTCCCCTTCAGACATCACCGCTGAAAGAAGAGGATCACTGTTGCTGACCCCTCCATTAACACCACCACAAATAGCTCTTGATGGAGACATTCATCCACTGCCCGGCTGCTTCCTTTAATCCATCCACAATAGCAATGAACATTTAGAGGTTTGGAAAAAAAAGACAATTCAAAAAGTCCTCTGCTTTTTCTACTGAGACTATCACAGAATGTTCTGAAAACATGTACAGACACAGTGGATTAATCATGGCAGACTAATTACAGCACCGTGTCACCTGCTGCCTGTAGACTCAAGGAAAGTTGCTCATTAAAGAAGTACAGTTTCTGCTGCTCTTCTCACAGAGTGCCACAGATTATGTTTACAGTGTTCATGTTTTGCACAGGGAAATTTCCACTAGAAATATATAGGTGGGCACTGGAACAAAGGATATTCCAGAAAGGTAAAATGTTTTCCCTCATTGTAGTGAACTCTTTTTTTTTCCCTTTGTTTGTAGACAGATTCTGTGAATACCTCTTGCCATGTGTTCCGTGATTGCTTCAGAACTGATCCAGAGAGATACCTTATTCCATATTCCAGAGCCCTGGAGAGTGGAAGCTGACATTCTTGCCACATAAGCTTTGGTTTGGCCTCTCAGAAGTGTAGAATAGCAGTAGGATTGGAGTAGGGTAAATACCATGCTAAGAAGTTTTGCATTTGTAATCAATACCCCTGAAAAGCAGTTACCCCTTCAAGGTCTTGAACACTGTTCAATTTTCAAAGCAAGAAAAAGTTCAACAATCATTCCTGAAATAGAGCAGGTAGACAGGTGTCTTTGGGTAATGGATCTCTGTCTTGAGGACCAAACACCATAAACTTTTGTCCAAGTTTTACTTTTTGCCATGCATTGAGTTTGAATAAACAGTAAGTAATGCTGCTGTGGCAGTGATGGCACATTTTTTAGTTACTCATGCCACCTGAATTTTGAAAAGCAGATAGGTGATTGTCAGTGCTACAAGCTCAAATCTCTTGTCAGTGCCACATTTGATGTCTGAGGTTTGCCATCAGCCTCTAGTGCTAACAATCCATTTCCCATGCTACACTACAGTAAATTTTTGACAGGCTTGTATGGTAGAAAGCAATGAAATGTATACTAAATAATTTAAAAAATAACAAGCCTTTAAAACTGTGGTCTGAAATATTATTACAGAAGGCTGAACCAATTGTTATGGAAGTGTACCATATGCCAGTACCTTAATGCACTGCCTGTGCATAGCCCAGCCTTTTGGAGGAAGAATCGTAACTGAGAGATTGCTAGTTTCAAGCACTTAGTCTCTGTAAAAGTGGCATGGAATCGGATATTTTCCAGACTGGGAGTTACATGAGCAGAACATGATGTTTCTGTTCAGGTCTTTAATCTAGCAACGCCTCTGTGGCCACATGGTGCTGTGTAGGATGCAGGACACTGGTCTTGCTGCTCACTTTGAGGGCCTGCACTCGAGCACTGGGCTCAGGATTTGTGACTTCTCTTCCTTCTGGACACCAACTTATGTAAGACGCTTATTATAATTCAAGAGCTGTGTAGCATCTTCTACGCATATGTGTCACATTTCAGTTCACAGCAGGAGTTAGAAGGTAATAGAAAGAACTGGGGTGCTGATCCCGAAGCAGAGATGTCTCCAGAGAAAGCTGTGGTTAAGTCTCAATTTTCAATAGCTACTTGCCCCACTGTAAGTGAATATGATTTGGGGGGAGAGGGGACGATTGAGTTGCATTTCATGTCTCTTGGGTAAGTTCAGCATGGCCCACATTAATGTCTCTGTAATAGGACTGTGGTCAGATGAATCAAAACATTTGATAAGAAGAGTGTTTTCATGTCAGGCTGCATCACGGAGTTCTGTATTCCTCACGTTTTCCTTTGTTCTGTGCACAGGACTGATGAACGAACTGGCAAAGCAAGGCCGCCTTGGCAACCGGCAGAGCAACGTGCCTGCCACTGCTGGGCTGGACCCCTCCATGTGTTTTCATGTGGCTCCTTACACCGAGACCTTGCTGCAAACACTGGGTAGGTCAAAGCTATGGGAAATGCATTGTTCTGGCTTTTATAAGGTCTGACAACCTTATTAGGGGATTTTCCTGAATAAGAACATCAGGAATATGCATGTTGTGCATAATAACTCATTTAGTGTTCTGCTGTCCGTCAATCGTATTAATGGTCATTGGATGTCTTCTGCTGCTGGGTGATGAATGGAAGAATTGATAGAAAAGTGAAATGGAAATACCTTTTTCGAAGAAAATTTTAAAAATATATGGAAAAATAAGTTATTTAAACGTGGCATAATAACAACAAATTAAGCCTTAAACCTACCATAATTAAAAGATTAATATTCAATCAATACATATTTATTGCCATAGTTTCAAGAGAAGTCAAAATATTAAAATGAGATAAATTGGTGGTTAAGCATGTAAAACTAGAATTTGCTGAAGTGATAAATGTTGGCAGCTGTAGTTTCTTCTGTAGGTGCAGAGAAGGCACTTTTTCATTTCACTTTACTGAGATGTTCTTATTTTCAGTTTATACAGTTGAATTCACTTCAGTAACTCATTCATTCAAAGCTGGGAAATTGATAGGACTTGAAAAAGCAAGTAAACATGTTTTCACATTCACTATGACTCAAATGGGTAGGAGAGTCTTAAACCTACTAGTTCTATACACTTGGAGGTCATGGTAATCGGATGTTTATTTCACTAACTACAGGTAGTGTTTTCTTATGTATTCAGGAGGTTAAGATACTCTTATTTAATTAAATTATTGTAAATGTTGGATATCAGAATTTTTAATTGAAGTATATTGCTCTCCAAAACCAAATTCACACTAAATCATAAGGAAAAATAATAATCAAAATGCATGTCATTCACCATTTTCTAGCATTATGAAATGTTAAGATGTAGGAATAACTAAGTAAATAAATGTTAACCTGTATAATTGCTTGAATAATCACATAGTGAAACAGCGTGGAATTGAACCTAGATTTCTGATGGGCCAGGGATTCTGCAGGCCTATACTGTTCCAGATAGGACTGTGGATATATGCATGGTGTTATAACAGTCCCCCATTTAGCCCTCAATTGTATGCTGTGTAATCTCCTAGAAAGTAAAATGAAGTATCAATTTAATGTGAAGTCAGTCATTAGTTATCAATCTGAAACTGATGCCTTAAATCACTTTGGTATGGGTCTACCAACTCTGCTTAATGGTGTGAATAAGGATATAAAAATTAGGATTGAATATGTTTGCTTTACATGGCAAAAAGTAATTCCAGTTAAGGAGTGTGACTAATTAGCAAGGGTTTGCTGTGATACTGCTCCTCACGCACGATTCTTTCTGGCCATGCTGAGCTGCAGTGTGAGGAGCAGTATCACAGTAAGGCACTGGCCTTTGCTCGGTCAAAAATTAGTCAATTCCTTCACACTAAAAAAGATTTGAGATTTGTTTTCATGGGGAAACTAGTTTTATTTTGATGATCTCCCTGGCTAGGAGGAAACCTCAGTGCAGTGCCAGAGCCCCGTAACGTTCCTCTGGATCTTTTCTGCAATCGAACATACGCTTCTGATCCTGAAATGGAGCAAGTCGTCATCCTGACACTGGTCGGAGTGGATGCTATGAAGAGTGCTGGAGAGCTGCTTCACCAGATTATTCTTCCTGGGCACAATAATCAATTTGAGAGTGCAGGTGATCCCAGCTCTTGGGGAAGGCAGCAGAAGTTGGTCAGGAAAGTTTACCCTGTCTAGCTATTTTTTATCATAGCAGGAACATTATGAAAAATGTGGTGAAAGGGGCTTCAGGAAGGAGGACAGGTTTCTTTGCTTACCTGCCTAAAGAACTGAAGAATTTATCATAGCTAGTTAGTCATGGGCAAAGCCACTTTTCATATTGCAAACAGCTCAGGTGGGCATAATTTTCTTCAGAGAGTGTCAAATTAGTTCAAAGATGTGTTTAGGCTTACTAAGCCTTTTATGTAATCCAGTGCATTGTGTCTTTCTCTAAGTACTGGGAGTTAAAGCAGCTGTGTAACTGGGGCACAGCAACAGGAATTCAGAAATCACAAACTCTCTTCTGTCCACTGACATCCTTTGTGATCAGAAGCAAGACATTTCACCACTTCATGCTTTGTTTCCTCATGCGCGCAGGAGGAATAACGACACTATCCCCCGTATTAAATGCTTACAAATGCATGAAGACTGCTGTCAAGTGCTAAGCAGGGTGATGATTTTATATAATTTCATGATACAGATTGCACTGAAGTTTAATAATACAGGAAGTGTACTAACAAAGGGTAGAAGTCTGGCACCCTGTCTTACACTATGTTGTTTCCTGCTCTCTTGAAACAATACTACGGAGTAAGTTCTGTATCACAGTAGGTGAGGAGAAGAATCATGGATCGAGCCCCTAAATATTGGAAGTAAGACCACTTTACAAACACAACAACATTTAAGCTACTTTAGAGACAAGTCAGCATTAAATTGTAGCTTATTACTATAATGAATGTAGCTTAAAATGGAATGCTATGAGAGGTGGTAAAGGATCTGTAATTATGGGCTATACTGTGTCAAACCACATTGTTATCAGTGTATTCTCAGTATTTCCCTTTCAGCTCCTCTCTATTAGCTGTGTTCTCTAATCAAATCATGGCACTTATTTTCTGTGGCTCCCTGTTGATTTCCCAGATAGGCCATTTTTTGTTTTCACTGTAATATAATTTCCTGGCATTTGTATCTTGTGGTTTTTCCCAGTATATTCTATATCTGCATTACAGTCCATTTTGGATGCAACAGGGGGCAAAGTCAAAGCAGCTTTGGAACTTGTTGTCTTGTAAAAAAATCAATGTGGATTTAGAACACTTGTCCCCAGAAGAAAACACAGCTTCTATGAAACACATGCTGTCAACTGATGCTAAAGAGATTTCTCTTGACTTGCAGAAGAACCTGATTTGGGATTTGAGCTCCTAGGTCTCAAGTGGTTGCCCCATCTCACTCGATGTCAGGCCAGAGAAATAACCCCTTTTGAGGTTGGAGATACTTCCTGGCAAAGAAGCCTTGATACACTAATGTCAAACCCAGTCCTTGTGTGCGCATTACGGCGGATCAATGCCTTCAAAGTTCTTGCAGATGCATTGAAGAGATTAACACAATGCAGGGAGAAGCTAAGCGAAAGTGGCAGTCTTCTACAGACAGTAATGGCTTTGACCCCAGAGGTGACAATCAGACAAGCCATCCTCTTCTTCACAGAGACGGATTTTGTAACTGGTAAGACTTGTTTTTACTGTTTATAATGTCCTCAGGTATAAGGTGTTTGGGAATTTATTGAACTTGGACAAAGGAATACAGTGCTATGGGGTTTTCTCAGGCACAGAAAAACTTAATAATTTGGGGTTAAATTCTGTGCTTGGCTGAATAATGATGAGGGATATGAAATCAGCAGGAGCCAGCTGAGGTAATCTACCAGTTGGCCTATTAATTTAATGTGGCTATGCATGGCCTGGTGCCCTTTCTGAAGATCTTAAAGTACTCCATATATGCTAAATAGATATTACAGCAGTTGGCAGGACCAGTAAATAATGCTATGCATTTTGCCTCTGTATATAAGAGAAACTGAGAAACAGAGGCCAAGATCTATCCCACCTAAATGTGGGCACCTAATTGCAGTGCCTAATTTGTTGAGGCTAGATGTTCCGGCCTTGCCCCGTACTCGGGAAGATGAAGGTATGACCAATCCGCACAAGCTGAAGCTGCCATTTTATCCTGGAAGAGAATGAACAGTTCATGAGGAACGGAGACCTTTGTTGTCAAAAGCTTCTCAGACTTCAGTGATCTATGCTAGCACTGATCTTTCAGCATAGTAAACTTGCTAGTTTCCTCCTGTAGCAAGAAATGTATAGCCACGCCAATTTAAACTAAATCACTGTGCAGATTATGGTGTTATTGATATTGGATGCTTTGGAGCAGCAGAGTATGAGCTCCCACTGTTTTCTGCTAATGTGAAATATATTGGCATATCACCTCCGTTCTTGGGGATGCCTGACTCCTCACACCTAAAGATAAACAGTTCTGAGCCTGATAATTTCTGATTATTCAGAAACAGAGAGAAATCAAGGTTGTGGTAACACCATGTATCAACTGAGGAGGAGTGATAGAGTTCCATGAGTGCATTCATGCTTTGTAATTTACAGCTATCTTTTCTTGGGGAAGAAAGGTCCTTTGTTGTCAACACAAACTTGGACGCTCATGTCAAACACACAGTGCTTATGTAGTGCGGAGTAACAAATTGGCTTTACTGAACAGAAAGAAGAAAATGTGATGGTGTCTGGAAAAAGACGCTCATTTTAGTCTCATAAAAAGTTAGATTTGACAGTGAACTACGGGGATGTTTTATGTGAGATTGGAGAGCAAGAAGAGGAGGCCTTCAAAAAAGAAGGCATCAGACATCCCAAATTAGCATATAAGACTGTAAGAATTCATGCATTGCTGGCCTTCATTAAAGTTATCTTGAGACCAAAAGGCAGGATAAGAGGAAAGCAGAACTGTGAGATCAGTTTATTGAGGGAGGCTGTAATCACAGTGCCAGCCTTTCCCACCAAAGCCATTGTCAAGAACAAAGGAGCATAGCTGAAGCATGACTTCAGCATCCTGCACTACCTCTTTTATCAGGTCATTATGTTTTTTCCTCCTGTTTTTGTTGTTGTGGGAGGAATGGAGATGTCTTTGTGCTACAGAACAGCTTTTCAATGTTTTGCAGCTGGTCAAATGTCTGCCATTTCCCCTGCTAAATGAAATTACCTTTGCCACCCCCACCCCCTCAAAACAGTGAAGGTCCCCCATCTGTGAATCCATAAAAATACATCTCCTTCCTTTTACAGATGCAGAACACCGTCCTGCTATGAAATACCTACCACCACCTGGCAAGAGGTCCAGGGCTGAAGGTAAGACCAGAAGTATGCACCAGTTGCATCTTGGATAAAAACAAATAAATTTATAATCTTAAAATAGATTGAAGAAAACGATAACTCTGTGTCCTCTGTCAGAGTCATTAAAATGGGATTAGTAAACCTTTGGTTAGACATCCTAATCGCAGGCAATTAGGAAGAAAAGGCCAGATGGGTCCACTTGGTACTGGGGGAAGGTGGTAGTATTGCCAGATGACCTTTCTTCTATACAGTTCTTCTGTGCATGCCTGGGTGACCTCCCTAGGGCTGGTGTGGAATGTAGGCTAGAAGAGTAATTAATGCCAGCTCTTTAGTAGCCCTTTTCAGTTGTAGATCTCAAAGAAGGTGAGTTTCATTATGTTTTACAGAGGGGGTAATTGAAGCCTAGAGAAGTGAAATGTTTTGATCACCATTGCCTGACAAGTGGGTGACAGAAATCAGAGCAGAATGCACATTTCCTAAGTCTCAGACAGGGGCTCTGTCATTTGCATTACAGTGCCACCCAAGTCACCATGGAATTCACAGATCCTAGAAGTTCTTTCAAATAACCCCAATACTAAAGAAAAAAATTGGTACTGTGAGGAGGTGAGTTTAAAAGTTACAAGGCAAGGACCTCAGAGCTGGTTCCACCTTTTATAGGTACCCTTATTCCAGCAAAATAAGACAGACATGTGGAAAGAGAAGGAGGTCTCACTAAAAGAAAATAACACTGTGGCTAGATACCTTCCAGATACATTGCCCTGGGAAGTAGAAACACATGGATTTCAGACAGGAATAAATACAAAAGAATCGTAATGATTTTGTTTTGATGAACAGATTTTAGTTTTCTGTTATCTATCGTGCATGTCACACTGGTTAAACTTGCCAGTCACTGGAAAAGGAAGTCCTTTATCAATCTGATGCAAGCTTCTCCTCATTGTGCCCCAGTCCTAGATAACTTCTCAATTCACATGTGCCTTGACGTGCCTTAAATTTTCCTCATCTCTCCAGGTCACTGCAGGTTTTACATTAGACTGAAGGAAATATTTTTATATAGGCTTTTGTCATTGTCGTGGTTTAAGCAGGCAGGCAGCTAAACACCACACAGCCGTTCACTCAATTCCCCCCGCAGTGGGATGGGGGAGAGAACAGGGGTGGGTGGGGGAAGTAAGATTCGTGGGTTGATACAAAGACAGTGTAATAGGACAGAAAAGGAAGGGAAAATAGTAATAATAATAATAATGATAAAAGAGTAAGTGACGCACAATGCAATTGCTCACCACCTGCTGACCGGCCAGTTCCCAAGCAGCGGCCCCCCGGCCAGCTTTCCACTAGTTTCTCTACTGAGCATGATGCCATATAGTATGGAATAGCCCTTTGGCCAGTTTGGCTCAGCTGTCCTGGCTGTGCCCCCTCCCAACTTCTTGTGCATCTCCAGCCTTCTCAGTCGGCAGAGCATGGGAAGCTCTAAAGTCCTTGACTTAGTGTAGGCACTATTTAGCAACTACTAAAACATCAGTGGGTTATCAACAGTATTCTCATCCTAAATCCAAAACACACCATTATACCAACTACTGGAAAGAAAATTAACTCTATCCCAGACAAAACCAGGACAGTCATAAGTTCTGACTCACCAGTCCCCTTTTATACTGCTCTGCTCTTCTGAAGAACCACTGAAGTGACCATTCCTGGCTGCTTGGGGAATGTCAGTGAGGTTTTATCAGCAGAGCTGAGGAAAGAACTGAACAACAGATCTGGGCTCAGTAGATGTGCAGTCAGAATACACAGCCCTTCTTTGCTTCCAAGGGCACAAGAGAGGACATTAAACAAAACACCTGAGATTCTAGGACTTACACCAGAAACAAGGCAGCTTCTAACTTGACTGTGAAATATTGGGAGCACAAAGGTAGCTTAAAACCACCATTAGCCACTCCCTGAAATACACAGAAAAGGTAACTAAGAATCCACATGATTTAGTACTTGCAGTCCTTTTCAGCATATGCTATTGGGCTGACTGGAGAAGTGGTAAGTACGACATCTCCCAGGGTGTCCCGATACATCTGAATGTCTGAAATCAAGCCATGCATGTCCCAGTGTAACACTTTAAAATAAGTGTGTCGTAGCAATGTTGGCTGCATTATGTAGAGATGATGGCAACATTCTCAAATTATTGTCCCAGAACATGCATACTGCTTACTCAAATCTATCTATCTGCTTTTCTTATTTAGTGGGAGAGAGCCAGAGATGCCATGCAGAATCACTGTTTACCTACTTGCAAACAGGTGAGAGAAGAGCAAATGGAAAAATGTGGTTTGACGAGGACTTTGTGGAACTAACTCATCTAGGTGTACTAGCCAAAAATAAGCAAAAGGATTATACTAACTTTTTCCTTAGGCTTCAATACAGGCAGTGATATACACTCTCTTTTCTAAGCATGCCAGGAAATGTGGTATTTGCTTCTCTTGAGTTTACACTTATTTTAAGCCACACACGTATTTAAAGTATTGTATATAAATAGTATATAAAATAGTAGTTTGCACAGTTACGCTATGAAATCAAAACCTATGTAATAATTTTTTGGGGAAAAAAATCATTGGCTGCGAGGAAGGAATCTAAAAATATTACAAAGCAGAAAACCATAACAAAGACCAGGTAACTTGGGCAAAACTGGAAAGGCTGCTAAACAGCCAGAACTGGAGATGGAAATCAGGCATGTTTGAGGGCTGCCAAAGAGGTGCCTCTGGTAATTTATGATCAATAGAGACTGATCCATTGATAGATAGCGGTATTTTCTCTAACTGTTGCCACTTATAATCACCGAGGAGAGAAAACCAACTCTAGGTGGCAAGGTGTCCCACCTGTTTTCAACACTTGTCTTTGACCAAACCAAGATGGCAAAGTGACGTAAGACAAATCCCTCCTGAAGTGTCTAAAGTACATAAATATGCAGCATGTAGTGATTCACATACCACAAGAATGAGAATGTTTGCCCAGAAACATAGCAGATGGTGAGTAAAACATCTGGAGGACAATGAACGCTTATGTAACAGTATACAGTCGAGATCGCTGTTCTGTATGTGAGCAGCTGAGTGGATCCGAGTGGCTTGCTTCTGCACTTGCCGGCTGTTGCTATGGCATTTAAACCTTTCTGTTCAAGAATGATGTGAAGAAAATAGCAGATCTTTAATAGGAGGGCTCCCTGTACGATAAGGGTCAAGTTTCCATATCAAGTCAGGGGGCAGTAATCTTGCTTTTTATTTTTGATCCCATATTTCTCTGTCATGAATCAGCAACATGCTTCTTGCCATTTGAAAATAACAGTATGCATTAAATTATATGTAGCATTGTTGATGCTTCGTTGCATTGACATCTGTATAATTAGTAGTGGGGTGTACAGGAAACATAAAATGACATTTTATGTACACAAACAGATAATCACGGATCAGTTTTAGCAGCCTGCATTACTGTTACCTCATGCTTCGTAGTTAGGCACCACCAGTTAATGGGTCCTAGCTGACTGGTTCCAACACTACAGTTGCCAATACATCTTCAAAGGATGTTATTAGGATAAAATCTTAACTATATTCCTCGTAATAAGGTACTTTAGATTAACAAAACTAATAATTTGAAAATGCTGTCATTTAAAAATGAAATTAATGTATTTTCTGCCTTTTAATACATTTTGTATCATCAGACAGCAAAACCATGTTGGTCTGTTTTGTTTTCTGTTTCTTGTAGCACACTGAGTGCTGCACCTAGCTGGCAGCTCTGCTGGGAGAGATTTGTCAGAAGCAAAAAGTTTTTGCTGAAATTTCAATTTTAGTAAACACAATTCTATTCGTAATAGGTTTATAACATTAATTGGGACCTGTCATACTTGTTAGTGCCTCTCTGAAACATAGTTCTAACAGAGAGATACAGAACACTGAGAGATAAACTGTGAGGAATAAGAATTTAATAGCTGTCTTAAGGATTATATCACATAATCACTACAGTTCACATGAAAAATGTAAAAGGGAATATTTTATCCCTCTTAAAACATTCATGTATAATATAAAGGATTGAGTCTTATCCTACAGACCTGCCACATAAACTTTTTGGACTCAGAGCAGATTTCCGGGGGGGGGGCGGAATCTACAAGCCTAGACTGTTTTAGATATATTTTTAAACTAAAAATCAAACAAAACAAAAATCTTATATGTACAGGGGGTTTTATGGCCTTGTTTTGTTCAAATTTTTATGAACTTCATGCCAGCTTTTAGATAACCCTCTTCTATAGATGTCTGTCCAGGCTGGTAAACAAATATTGCTGTGTGTTTTACCTCCTTTTTTAGGAGCGGCTTTGGGTTTCACTAGTGTGCTTTGTTACAGGAGCCCAGATTCTTTGCACAGTGCTGCTGATCAAACCTGGTGCCTGGAGCCATAGTCTTGCAAGGATCCTCCGAAAACTAGACCTAGAAAAATTCAGTGTGGTTGGAATGAAACACATAAACCTGGAACCAGACATTGCCTTAGGACTCCTTTCTTCTGAAGTGAAACAGGTTTGTTGTTAAACTGGCAGATCTGTGGCTACGCTTAGGTTTAGAGCAGGGAAATATGTTAGCTAGTGAATAATCCATTCCTGAAAAAAACCAAAAATTCCCATCCGGGATTTCCGAGTTGTTAGAAGTGAGCTATATAGAACAATCAGATCTGTACCTGTATCAGACACAAAGAAAGCTGACATGCTGACGGTTTCTTTTATCGCATGCCATAAAGAAGCAGACCTGGTTTCTCTAAAACAAAAGTTTGGAGGATATGGGCAATACCGGCCTCCTAGGAATCTCTTTACTTGCTAATTTACAATGTTGCCTCTTTAACTGCAAAACAGGTGTCCTCTCTTTCTTCCCCAAGGTCATTCCAGGTAGGGCACCTGGAATGGCATCCTCCATCTAAGGAGCAGACCACACCACCTGCATGTGTGCCTGCTTTTCCTTCCATGTGTTTAAACCTGGGAGCTGGGAAACAATCATTGCACTGCCAGAGAATACATACTTCTGGAGCCCTGTTACCTTATATTACATTACATATACAGCAGAATCTCTGTTCCAGGAGCATGTGTTCAAGAGTCTGTAAAAATGGCCTGCAAAGAGAGAAAATGGAGTTACTGTCATTTCTAATGTCTAACAGACAATAAAGAGGGTTCTTAAATCTTGGGGCGTTACACGTTTTTGTTAGTTAAAAATAGATTTATGTTTTAGCTAAAAATAGATTTATGTTTCTGCTCTTTTATAGCATTAGAAATTATTTTTTTCCCAACCTGAAATATCCTGAGATGAGTGTAAAGATATTGTGAAAGCCAGGAAACTGAAAGCTGAGCATTTTAGAGGAGTTAAATTCCACCCACCCCCCCCCCCCCACCCCCCTTGGAGGGGGAAAAAAGAATCCTTGTTGTTTGATTGCTTTCATGAAGACATTTAACCATTTAAATTTTACAGAAAACAAGCCTTTATAGTCGATATTGCTCTTGGGTTAAGTTGGGAGAGTTTATAGCACTCTCTCATAGAAATTCTTAATAGAGTCTTCTAGAAGAAGACAGGAACATGCCAGGACAGTGCTCTAACATAAACATCAATCAGGAACAATTAATACCTTCTGCGTGACAGCAAAGCAATGGAGCACAAGCATGTGATTTTTAAATAGTTACAGACCATTGGTAAGAGGGATATAGTGGCTATTAGAGTTGATGGGGAAGTGCTTTCCAAAATGGTTTTTAATCATACAGCTAAATACAAAAATGCTTGGTTGATCATCTGAAACAGAAAACATTTCAAAAAATCCAAATCTCTGCCTCGGGGAAGTAATGTAGATACATGCGGGGTCAATTTGAAGAGAGGTTGTTTCATGAAAATTTTCGCTTGTTTTTGGAGTTCTCTAACACACTAGAGCAGCTGTTGAGCATTGATTTACTTTCCTTGAAGAGCTGGTGACTAATGAGTTTAAAAATTACAGACTGTTGGGTTTTTGTTCATGGGGGGAAAAAAAAGCAGGTTTTCAAAGTGAGAAAGCAGAGATAATGGAATGCCTTTGGCAAGGGGGAACGGACAGTAGGAAATGCTTTCTGTTGTATGGGGCTCCTTCTCATTTTTAGAACACATCTGAAAGTCTTTCACTCAGGAGGGCTGAAAAAGGCTGAGCTCCCAAGTAGGTAGATTTTCAAAAAGCCTCAGCATGCTTCAGGGACTGGGTTATTTTGAAAATCTGGCTTGTAAGTGTTACAACAGCAGCTGGTGGGGGCAGAACTATTTTTCACAGCTGAATTTCATATAAAGCATTTGAATTGGAGCAATGTTCATTTTCGATCTGTTTCTCAGTTTAGGGGACAACAGGATACAGTGCTGTATTTAAAATGAGGCTCTGAATATGGGAGCAAATTGGTGAAATTTAGTATCTCCTGTTGAAGAATGTGGAGCCAGCGTGTCTGACCCTTCTAGAAATTCTGTGCAGGGCTTTTTGTCTCCTTCTCACCTGGAGCCTGATCCAAAATCCATTCCCAAAAATCTCTAGAAAACTCCTATGTGCTCTGCGATGTGCCAGTTTGTTTTGTGTACCTGGTACTTGATAGCAGATTTGGGGTTTATTCACTGGTAGCAAGACTACCTAGCATCTCCTTCCTCTTTCAAATGTATTATTTACATGTACGTTGACAAATATCCTCAGCAACGTGATTTCAGACACATGATTGCTTTTTCAACTTAAATACTAACATTCAGCTTCTAAGTAGCTTTTGGCCTTTGGCATACAATAAATAATGCATTGGTCTGCCATTTGCTGAGGTTATCTAATCACAGGAGCCATGGTAATACTTTTTATCTGAAGTTTAATAATAATTTTAAAAAATAAAGGTCAGGTAAATAGAGCTGACATTGTCTTCTCAGTTCCTAGCGTGACCTGATCGCGTGCAGACTGTGAGAAGCGACTGCTCCCAGAGGGAGTTCTGCCTGTGGAGGCTGTATCTCCTTTCTGTGCTTATCCAGCAGATCCAGTCCTGCAGAGATTCGTGGGTTTGGATGCTAGGTAGAAAGCTTGATTTTACAGTGAGACCTGATCGTTCTGTTGGGGATTACCTGATATGATTGCCTGCAGTAGCGGGTCACTGGACTCAATAACTTGACGGATTCCCTCCAGTCCTATCTTGTGATTCTAATGGTAGAGGCAGAAGGAGAATTTTGCTGCTTTTTAATCCTGTTAGTCCTCCAGAGCCCGTGCACAGCTGGAACTTCCTCTCCGTGTGCATCAACAAAATTGCTCACTGAATTCAAGTCAGCCGCACATGTGCAATCTCGCCGCAGCTGCTCGGGTATCAGCAAGGACATGGTTTGAAGACGGTGCGGAGGCAGGATGTAAATAAAGGCATCATTTGGCTGGCAGAGTCTAGAGCGGATGTGAGGATCTATCAGAAGGGAAGAAGTCACCTTGACTCACTGACACTGTTGGTAGCAATTAGAAACAATGTTGTCTTTAACCCCCAGCCTGCACGTTTGCTGGGGAACAACTGAAAGACAGAAACCAAGACGGAAGAGTTTTGTTATGTAGATCTAAAAGCACTGTTTAGAAGCTCTGGAACAAAATAATTTCATTTATTATGGTCTGCTTAATAGAAACTGTCTTTGAACATTTTCTTTTGCAGATGTTTCTGACATGGATGAATGTTGATATGTTATATCCAGTCCTTTTGAAAGTTTTCATTAAGTCATCATCACTGTTTTTCATCTCCCAAAGAGAAGGCCCTTAGAAAAGTAGATTATATACATATTTTTAAACTAACAAAAATTTTCAAGCAAAAAGGGTTTATTTTGTATTATACAGAACTGAATCCATTTCAGAATTTTACAGTATACTGTGACATGCTGAAACTCTTCATCCTCACCTAAATAGAGCTCTCTTATCACAGGAGAGCCTGTGAAACTTTCCTGTACGTTTCGCATGTGCAGTCATGCGATGGGACTGACATCCCAGAGTTTCCTTTGCCCTGTATTTCCATGGGGTGGGAGGATTGACAAATATCACAACTTGTATCAAATCCCTTACATAACTAACCAATTTAAGAATAGGGGGGCTTTCTCACGGATCACTTTGCATTTTCAAATACAGGGGAGAATATCAGGATTGAGCCCGTGGTTTTCAATTTATAGCCTACTTCTTAGAAATGCAGTTTAGGAGGAACGCGAGTGAGAGAAGATTTGGGTTAAAGTCAGTGAATGGTTTCATATGATAAAAAAGCAAAAGAGGCCTTGAAGTATTTTATCTCCGTATTTTTAAATGAAATGATGGGATTTTCTTTTGGAAATGTTTTATCTAGAGAATTGCCATACTCTGGTGCTTTTAGAAGATTAAAAAATAGAGGAATTAAAACCTTTAGGGGTCTGAATGATGCGATTCAGCTGAATCAAACGGTGTTTTTCCCCCTTGTTTTCATTTCCTCAGAAACTGGAAAAAAGTAAATAACCATGGGTTGGTTCAGCCAGCGAGCTGAAAATGCTGTTGTTTGTAAGCTGTACAGAACATACAGCGCTGGCATGGAACCCCTCTGCAGCACGGGTGTGGCTGCTCCTGCCACTTTATGAAGATGAAGGGGGCAGGAGGAGACAGCCTGCAGCTGCTGTGGGCACCCTGACCTCACGCTCAGTGGAGACATCTGCAACAAGCCTGGCTTTCCAAGGTTTTGCTTAATTAAAACAGTCAGCAAGGCTGTGAGTGCTCTGCTGCCCCTTGGTAGCCTCCTGCCCCAGGCACTTGCTACCTTTCCCCCTGCTTCTCAATCATTATGTCTGTCTCCAGCCTACAAATTGGACTCTTCTCACTGGTGCAGTGGTTGCTAGTTATCATTACCACTCATCCTTAGTTAAAATAAAGATCCCAGGGTGTTGTGACCTGCATAGCTACAAGAGGAATATCTCTGCTCAAGAGTGCTCACAGGCTGAACTGACAACACTTGGAAAAGAAGCAAAGGTAGAGAAATTTGTCATGGAGCACAATGCATCAGTGGCAAAGCCAGGAGGGCAAACTGTCTTCTTTCAGCCCCCGTCTAGTGCCCTGAGCCTCCTTGTTTTAAGCTCGCTATTTCTGTAGTCCTGATCCTAACTAATGTATGAAATTCTACCACCCTCTGGGAGAAGCTGGGCTGTAGCAGCAGGGTGGGTGTGGGGGTCCTTCCTTTTGTAAATTCAAAAAGAAAAGTTCTAGTATTTGTAATCCCTCATTTTATATCAGCAGAAGAATTCATTGTGGCTCCCTATCCCAGAGCATTTATGACCCTGTTGATATTGCTAATGTCCGTTGGTTCCACCCTATCCATATTGTCATACTGAAGGTATTGTGAAAAGGGTATTGCACAAATCAAAAGTTCAGCAGTAGACAAGTAAACTGCCAAGTAGCAATTCGTTTTTGTCCTTGCCCCTAAAAATGAACTCCACCTCCGGTACCTAGTGTGTACAGATATGCAAACAAGTCACAGCACAAGGCTCTTCTGTCTTTTAGTAATAGGATTTTGTTTCCTTTCTTACTGAAAGATGTTAGGAAGTTACTGCTAAAGTTGTCTGTATGTGTAAAAACTACCATTGGCTGATCTATGACCATGGGGACTAAAACCACGAGCTGCTATGCCTTAAGCTCAGTGCTTAACTTTTTCTTTAGCTCTGTGTGGACTCAGGGTGAGAACTAGACCTCGTGTGACCTGGTGGATGTCACAACAAATACTGCCTTGGTGGCCATGGTATATACTCTTGAAGCTCTGCCTGCAGAGACCACTAGCACATATATTACAAAGAAGAGAAAAAGCAAGGGTAATGGCAGATCTGTTTGCTTTAAACAGAGATGGGTCTAACCAAAGGAAAGCTGAGATGTACCCAGCACTCACCAACACTGTTCATTATAACCTGTTCCCTCCCTGTTATTTCTTTTCAGGATCCTGCTGTTTTAGAAGCTCATTGTACCTACCTTACCTCAGGTACTGCCCTCGTGCTGTGTCTTCAGAGGCCAAATGCTGTGAAGAAGCTGATAGATTTACTGGGGCCAGAGGATCCTAAGCTAGCCCAAGCGCTAGATCCATTCCTCTGGAGGGCTCAGTATGGCATCAGCACAGTCCAAAATGGATTTTATGGTAGGTTTTTGTAAAAGAAAAGTCTGAAGGCTTAGATATGCCAATGGAAAAAAATATATTATGTACTGTTACCTCCTGCATTGTCAATACAGATCTAGCCTTGGCAGGCAGTAGAGACCATTATTCCTTAGAAAGCTTTCATTGTTTTCTTGGTGGCTGAGCTGAGTATGTCTCAAGTTATGAAATATTCTCCCAGAAGATATATTAAAGAAAGGTTTCTTCCCAGAACAGCCTTAGATCTGTCTTCCGTGAGAACAGATTTCCTTTGATCTCTTCACTGCTTGGTCATTTTGTACTTTTAGCTTGGTTATTTTGTAATTATCCCCAAGAACCCTGTCTCTGTCTGCTTGTGAGTGCCCTCCTGATAACTTCATAACCCACTGGCCAACTGCAACCAGATTTCACAGAGGGATAAAAGACTCCAAGATACAGAGTTCCTGTAACATCTCAAAATGTTAATGACTGGCTAGAGAGAGGTGATCAAAAGTTGCTGTCACTGAGGAAAGCAGGTAAACTCAGCTGTTTTCCATTCAGAGAGGCTCTTGCCAGCAGAGGCACACCAGCTAGTCAGCATCCTTAGTGTGCTGAACCAGTCACAGTTCATCTGCCAGCAGGGAGGGAACTAGGATGTTGCAGTGTGTATGTTGGGTGGGATGGGAGATAGCCAAGAGTATGGGTGAAGGATGGGAAAAGGGGAAGTATTGCTGGAGAGAGTGGCCTATAGAGAACCAAGGGTATTGCTGGAGGGGGCCTGGGCTATTGCCACAGGGGGGGAAGGATGTAATTCAAAAATTCATGAGGAATTAAGCATCATTAGTTCACTGCCCATGAATAGTGTTTTTTAGTACTTCAGTGTGGTACTGATTGTGCTGTATGTAGTTAAGGGAATATAGAAATAATAAAAGCAATAGTTTCTATAAACACAGGTGAGCTAGCAGGCACTGAATGCCTTCAGGTTCCAAAAGAACTTTCCTGACAAGATCCATTGCATTATTTGGCTCTTTCTATTGTATTCTGTGCGGTCAAATCACTCCCTCTTTTCATCCATATCAAGTGGTCTTTTGAGGAAGAACTGGTAGGGAATGAAGTAGCCACCATGTACAGCTTGGAGAGGAGAATCTACCCCTTGATGTAGAATCTTTTTTTATCAGATATGATCATAATCCTTAGGACCAAGACTAAACCAAGAGAGATCTGTCATTATGATTACTCACAGGATCCCCAGTGGTGGGAGTGACTGAAGAGCAGGATCTACCTACACAAAAGAAAGGGTCAGGGCTCTTCAGCCAATATTTTTCCACTATCAGCCTCTGCTTCTTTTGCTCTTAAGATTAATTGGTTGTGTATCCAGCTTGCCTTGAGAATGAGAACTCATCAGTCATGGCTAAGAACGGGTAATATATACCCAAAACTTAAGATACCCATGATACAGTTAGAGCACCCCTGGCATAACTCAGTTAAAGATTAGTTTATATTAGCAGGAGAGGCTGAGTCTCATCCTGCCTTTTGCTGGGAGTCACAGAGAACTCACTGTGTTAGAGAAACCCTCAGATGTCTGCTTAGGGATTCCCTTCAGATCCCTGCTTCCTTCTAAGACTGGGCTGAGCACAGAGCTGAACTAGCTGGCCCACCACCTGCCCTCTGAGACCAGACTGTGTATTATGTTAGAGCCAGCTATATAGTTGGCTCACAAAGCTATCCTTGCAGACATTCAAGGAAAATGGATGCAGCTGTAGCTAATGTACTCAGTAATTCTGACTCAAGAATCTGATCCAGCTGCTGTGCCAGGGAGGTGTCTGTCCATAAGGAAAGGAGTGTTCATAGCCCCTTGCACCTCCAAGAGCTCGCCCCCCAATAAGGGTGAAACACTTACCCACAAGTTCAGCAGGAAGAGCTTAATCATTGCATGTGTAATCCTTTAGAGGACTGTGGAAGACCATCTCCATCTCCGAGGAGGGAATACCAAGTTTTCTCAGTTTTGCTCCAGCTGAGGAAGATTTCTAGTTAATGCTATATTGCTGAAGTAGAGTAAACTCCAGCTATGCATTTCCTCCTGAAGTGACTGGGGAAATTAAAGAAAAATGAAGACCAGGTTCTAGTGATACAGTTGAACCAAATAATGCAGTTTTAATACTCTGAGGCTCAGCTACAGAGGTAAACCTGCACTCCTCTCATCTCTTCTGGGTCTTATGAAGTCATTGTATAGTGCTTTTTCTTGAACCCAAAGAGCTCTTGCGCATGCATCTTATACAGTCTTATACCTTGAGCAAAGTGAGAGTAAAATGTTGCTAGCTTTGGGGGCATTTGTGTCCTCTGTAATGGCATCAATGATTTAAACAAGGAAGATTCGACATAAGGGATACAGCACGACTTACACGCTGGTGACTTATGCAGTCTTAGGACTGTAAACTACTGCATTAAGGACTCTGGCTATACAATACCTAGAATTATGAAGTTCAAACAGGGCTGAGTGCTTTAAGAGCAGTAAGACATGATTCGTTGAATGGGTAGCCTGCAAAGGTGGTAATATTTCAGAGGATATTTGCATTTTGTGTATTTGTATCCCAGGAGTATGGATCTGTGCCAGCACATTGACAATCTATCTGAACTCCAGTTATATAATAATAGCTTTTCCTTCGCTAACATTTTCCACCCACAAATCTCCAAACATTCTGAGCAGTGCTTTATAACACTGTTGCTTTATAGGGAAATATTCAGATGCTAAGCCTGGAGGGACCTCTCAAGTCACTGAGTTCAGTTAATTCTCTCACAGATAACCCCATCATATATTCTCTTTCATAAGCATCCACCCCAGTTGGATAGTCGTTGCAGAACTTCACTGCTCTGATAGCTAGAAATCTTCTTACGTTTTCAAATTTAAATATAGCCATATACAGATTGTATCCATTTGTTCTTGTGCCAGTACCTGTACTTTAATTTTAAGTAGTTCTTTTTTCTTCTCTGACCTTTTCCACCCTGATGTGTTTATCAGAAATCAGATTCCTTCTCAGCTCTGTGTCATGTTGGGTCAAACAAGCCAAGGTCTTTTAATTTTAACTCTTCAGATGATTCTCCATTCCTTCTGTGATCCTCACGTTCTTTCTCTGCACCTGTTCCAGTCTCAATTTAGCTTTCGTGACTGCAGGTGAACAGAAAAATATATTGCTATCAGCAATGTCTCATACTAATCCTGATTTCTGTTGTAAATTGGAGCCCCCAGCACATTTGAGACTTACGTTATTGTTACTAAGCACAGTTGTTTTACTAACTAGTAGCTTCTTCCCATTCAGTAAGACCAGACTGATGCAATCCAGGAGCAAGGAAACAACAATGGGGGATTGGAGCTGGTATTGAAGAGTTTCACAGGCTCCTTAAATGATTCCCTTGACTACACCGTTAGGAAATAGAAGGAGTCTTGTTTACATGAAGAACAAGCTGAGTGATAATAGGACAGAATCAAAATACCAAGAAGGCAATGGAACTGTTCTAAATATAATGGTTTAAAATGTTTGCTATTACTGTACAGAACAGCTAGCCTTTAAAGCAATTACTTCAGCAAGTTGCACATCATCAGTCTCTCAGAAAGATGAGTGTGAGTCTAGAGAATGTTTAATTCATGGCCTGAGAGGATCTTCTCATTGTATTTATCTCTCAGGCTCCAAATCCTATCAAATAGCTGTCCGGGATATGAAGCTGTTTTTCCCAGAAGGGCTGTGCTGCGCCGAGTGTCAGACGTTAGAGGAGGAAGAGGTAAGATTCTGCCCTTTCCTGAGAAGTATCCTGCTGTGTCAGAGCAATGGCTTTGGCCCTGCTATCGCATGACTTCTTTCCTATTACGCTTTAGATAATGCTTTTTTTTTGCTGTGTTTCACCAGCTGCTGAGTTTTCCTTCTCCTGTGGATGTTCCTACCACAATGTGCTAACTTTGTATTGACCCAGACAGTCTCGGTGGAAGAGTGCTTTTTCAGATATGTTTGTTCAGTAACCTGTGCTGTAAATGCAGGAGGGCTCAGGGCTCATACTTTAGAAGCAAAGTTCTCAGATAGTCAACACTGCTTTGGAAGCAGGTCACGGGGAGGGATAGCAACCATCGATGATTGCTAAGACACAGTTGGCCTAGAGGCTGTTTTTTTACCAGCTTTTCTCACGTAGCGTTCAGAAATGGAGATGAAGTGGGACGGCTGATAACGTAACTCGCTGGTTGCCGAATGTCTCCCACAGAGTCTGTATACGTGCACGTGCGCAGAGTGTGGAGCACTGCCCTGTTTGTGTGACAGGGGTGTTGTCCCTTGTGCCCTGCCAGCAGAGGTACCAGTCCACAGCAATGACAAGGGTGGGGCTGTCTCGTGTAAGACATCTCATGCTATAAAGTACAGGCAGTTTACGGAGCTGCTGGGCGCCTGCATCCTTCCCTGCCCACACGCAGAGGCCTAAAGACTCGGACTCTTGCCTCTTGGTTTGCATTGTAGGCAGTGCCGAAAAGCCTGTCAGCACTAATGTGGTCTGCTCCAGCTCATCTGGCCCTTCACATGATGTAGCTGCTGGTCTCTGATTCAAACCACTGTAATTTGCCAATGGCTAAAATGAAACAATAAGTCTTCCCTGTTCAACTAGTTTTGTATGTCATTTCTACTCTGATCGTTTTCTTCTCAAAACCAGAGTTTGAAATGATTGGGTTATGCCCAACGAAGGGATAGAAATTTTTGAGCCTTGCTATGTCCACATGGCACAGAGGTGACCCAGCTGAGTTAGTGCAAGGAGATTAGCTCTGGAACTGGAAGCAGCTGGCCACATCTGTAATATGCTTCACTAATGTGGATGCCCTCCCTGTGCAACTCAGTCTGCATCATGACTGCACTGTGCTGGGACGCGTGGATGTGCCGGTTCATCAGAGCCAGAAGGGAGCCGCTACACACCAGCGTGGCACTGCATAAAGTTGTCAGAAGCTCACAGTCCTTGAGTTTCTGGCCTTGAAAATCTGGGAGTGCAGACCTTAGAAAGATGTCTGGATGTAGGACCTTTAAAAGGATGACAAGCTGCCATACGGAATTAAGCCTCAATAAAAAAAGAATGCATGCAAAATGTTCTTGCATCTCCAGACAAGCAGGTGTTTTCTAGGCTGGCAATTACAGAAGTACACAACACCAACAAAAGCTTCACAGCTTGCCTGAATCAATACTTAGGAAGTGTTACCCTTCCTGATTAGGTAATGGTGTTCACATGACTTGCCTCTCTGTTCCTCCCTTCTCTCCTGCAGATCTATAACCTGAAACGTGACCCCATAGTCAGTCTGGAAATCCACAAGCAGCGCAAGATCATAAAACGTGAAAGAGGAGGGCAACTCAATTTATTGGGCTCTGAGCAACCATGCAGTCTTGGTAAGGAAATGCGAAACTCTTGTTATAGATTGAGACTGTTATTGATTAATTGGACAGCAAGACAAACCATCTGGTGGCAGCAAGATTTGGTATTGATGTCCTTTCAGAAAGGAGAGACAACTCTGAGCTGCAAACAGCTCCAGTGGAGTCCAGCCATGTAACTGTTTACCTGCCAGGCCTTTCCACTGCCAGTGCTTTCATGGGTTTAAATATAGGGCTGTTCAGAAGTGCTGACCTTATCACCAGCAGAAGAACAAACACTGTTAATACAGCTAGCGTAAGCAACAGTGCACATTTCTCTGCTGAACTTTTACAATGTATTTCAACACCAACTTGGCCACGGTGGTTTGCATGTCCATTCAAAGCCTGCCACAGTAGAGGCCAAGACACTGTGGTGATGGGCGATTGTGAGATGTTTTGTTTTGTGAGTAGATAAATAACAATTTATGCAGGGAGTGCTTTTGGCAGCCTGGACATCTAATTCTCGGGAACTGGACTGAGATCTCATTCAGTTCCCACTAGCTGCTGAACAGCTGCCAGCTCAAAATGACTTCCAGTTATTACTGGTCTGACTTTGGTTTGAAGTCGAAGCTTCAGCAAGCCTGTCGGTTCCCTCAGATGCCTACAGTTTCTCTGGGCCTTTTCTGTTGATTTTACTTGATAGGCATATATACAACACAGGCTGTGATGCAGCGTTATATATGTCAGGAGACGTAACTAACACATGAGGATGCCTCCATTTTGGGATATTGTGGATTGATCCCAAGCCTTTACAAACACGCAGGGACTGACCAGGTAAAGCATCCCTGTGGTGTTCACTGGGGAGCAGACATGTTTGGAACTGGGTCATTCTCATTCCTGTAGCTTGGGTTCTGATGTGATTGGCAAGCAGGAGGGTGGGCAGCTGAGAAAATGTTCCTGCGCTACACACGATTGCTGCAGTTGTTAATCCCAGCAGTAAAACCACAAGATTGTTGTGGACTGGCAGACGAGTATGATAAAATGCTACAGAATTACAGACCGTCACCTCCCACCTTAAACCCTTACTGATACAGGACTTTTGGGCATTGACCCCATACCAACAGGTGCAAGGAGGATGGTGGTAAGTCAAGCCTTTGCCTTAATGACAGTATAGCTGCTTGGTAGCACCAAATCATTTTTGTGTAGGGCGTCTCTGAAGGAGGATTTTTCCTAAGGTAATTATCAATGAATTCTTTCCACTGTCTTTTACGTTGGCTTTGGCCTATGCCCTACACATGCTTCGTGATAATTACAAAAATCACAAATCCTCAGGCAGGCAAACCCCTTTTCTTACATTGCACACTAATACATCAGAGACTGACTGCATGAAGGTTTAAGACTTAACTGATGCCTGCGGTGAGGGGTGAGGCCTATCTCTAAATGTTACTGACGTTCCCAAGCCATTGTACGAGTCCTGAAACAAGAGATCGGCAAATGTGCGTAACGGCAGCTTTTTGAGATGACCAGACTGTTCTGCATGTAGCTGTCTGACCTTCTCGTCTGGGTAGCTGCAGATATGTGATCGCATCATTGTGTTTCCTGTGGGGTATGTCAGCTCAAGCTGTGTTCAGAGCACAAAGCTGCAGTGAGAGGAGACTTGCAGGTGTTCCCAGTCCAAAATATCCTGTGTTGCTATTGCCAACAGGCAGGGTATTTCTCGCAGCAACTTGCTGCATGATGGGAAAGGACCAGGCCTGTACCACAGGTCTGCTGTGACTGAAGTGCTTCTTGGTTTTTACAAGAGATTGCAGAAAATAAAATAAAACAAATAGCTTGTTGTGGACAGAGCACAAGTATTCTGCAAGCTTTGTACAGCCCAGTGTTGGGAGCAAATCTCAAAATATGTGCCCCTAATTTCCTGCTGCATGAGGATCTCTCTGCTTTGAAGATGTCTAAGCAGAGTAAAAAGGAAACCAGTGTACAGCACTGATGTGTTTGTGTCTCAGAAAATGTATTTCAAAGAGTTACTGTCCTGGAAAAGCAAGTACACGTGATCTCTGAACTGTCAGGCACAATATAGTAAGTGCCTCCAGCAAGCTAGACACATCATTCACTTTATGGTCTCATCTTGAACACTAGAGGTAGCTCTTACACACAAAGAAACCTCTCCTTTCAGCAAATAATTATCACAAAGCTGCTGCCTAATGGACAGACAGATTTATCATGAGGAAAATATGAAATACATTGTCTTATGTATGCTGATCAGAATTACATTTTGGATTATAAAAGCAGCTGCATTAACAGATTTCTTTGCTTGGAAGAAATTAAATGGAATAGTATCTCCTGTAGCAAACCAGCAGCTGTCCTTGTCTGACTCCTGAAATGGGGTCACTACTGCTGTCTTGTGATCTCCAGATACATACACGTAGGCATACAGCAGTCTGACAGTTCAGGATGAACAATTGCTTCTGTGAACATCCCAAACGATATAACAATGCCTGAGTGCTTCTGATCTTCCAGTTACTTCTCTGTGGCAGGGAAGAATTACTTAGAGGACTAGCAGGTGAGGGGGGTAGATACAAAATAAGCATCTGTTGTGTTTTGATCTTTTCCCATCAGATCGGCCATTGCTCGATAACCTCTGCCAAACCACTTGCCTCGTATTGCCTGGGATAATCCTTCGGGGTTCAGAGCACCCACCTTATGTCGAACTGCTTGATCAGCTTATTGGCAAAGATTTCACAGTGACTGGAGTACGCCTCACTGTCCTGGATGCGCCACAAGCTCACTGCATCTCTGAGACACTAAGCAGGGCAAAGTGCAGTGTTGCAGCAAAGGTATGGAACAGCTGGAGTTGTGCTTTGCTTCTTTCGCACAAAAGAAGAGCCTTTTAATGTCACGCTGTGCTAAGATATCCAGGCTAGCTCTGAGCAAACTTGCTTTGGTAGCAGTATTAGCACAGCACTGCATCTGAGCTCTAATACCACTGGTAAGTAATGTGGGTGACGGTGCCTTGCTAGCTAGTCCCTACCTTGTGTTCCTGTATCTCCGCTAGCTGACTGACACCTAACCTCGACAGCAGTGTGTGTGAATGGATCCTTAATGTGAACGGCACATCCCCGTTAAATATTTTATTCCATTCGCCTATCAGTGCACAGTTGCTGCTATTATGTATGTTCTGCTGCTGTATCCTGTCTTGTTTTTCCAGATAAATAGTTTCTGTTTCCCTTTCTCTAATCGCACCCCATTAATCCTCTCCTACAATGCTAAATAACCCTTCCACTTTTTGGACAGTGCCCTGGAGTCCTGGGCAGAGATTTCATTTTGCTTCTCGTTTAGTTGGTGCTGACAGCTCAAGCCGCACTCCAGCATGGGGTTTGAGTAAGTGCTCCCGGGGCTTAAGCATGAGATGCGCTTCTGGGTGAGCGGGTACATTGCTTTACATCAGCAGAGTATCTGGCCCAAACTGTTTCTCTCTTTGCACTTGATGTAGAAGCCCACCATTTCAGGAACCTTACTAGGGCAAAGCAGTAAGGTAGACTATGCAAGAAAGTGCTGTCAGGAGCACAGAGTAAACAAGGGGGGAAACTACTTATACTGGAAGTAGCAATCGACAAAGGGCTGTCAGAGACACACAGCAGTCCCTCTGAAAAAATACAGACAAACATTTGTGCTTCCAGCCTTTCAGTTATAAGAGTGTTATCTGTAATAAGAACAGGTAAGATCTTTTCAGGTTGTGATTTTTTAAACTGACAGCATCCCTTTGAAGTACATCTGTATAGAATAGCAATTACATCTAGCATCCAATTAGTCTAAGCACTACTTTCTTCTCCTGCGGTTCTCCTGAGGATGCCACCCCTCTGCACACGGGAATGTGCAGAGCTATCTAGGAAGGACAAAGCGAATCAGCGTGTGGGAAGGAGAGCCATGGCAGCGGCACTGCTCTCCTGGCGATGGAAACGCTTCCTCCTGTCAGAGATGAATTACTCTGGGCAGAGCTGGCATGTTTCCAGAAGGGTCTGGCACTGCTGAGCCAAAGGTGAACATTACAGCATTTGCTTTTCCTTGCCAGAAGGGAGATGGGCTCCTTCAAGTAATAAGTGTTTCTGCTACAATATCTCAACATTTACTGTTATCTCCGTATTCCTGCTTCCAGCAGACTTAGTGACTGAATAACACACCTAAGCAACCTGCTTATTTTCACTCTGGGAGAAGGGAACAGGAATAATAGTATGCCATAGGAGTGGGATAACTAACAGTTCAGACATGATACTCTTTCAATTTGAAAGAGTCTGTTGCTTTGTGACTTTCATCCCCTCACACAGCACACAAGCAGTTATCTGTGCTGTCAGCGGTTCATCAGTGAGGCTTACAGACTTATTTCAGTGGATAGCAACACCAAAGCTCTGTTCTTCCCTCTCTTGTAGTGTTCCCTCTTAATGGATGGTTTGTGTCTGGTGCTAGCAGCGCAGCGAGACAATGCAGTCATTTGCTTTGACTCCCTGCTGGACAGGTAAGTGAGGACAATACCGCTTTAACAGCACTGTCTCAGCCCCCTGCTAGAGAGCTTGTGATCTGAAGGAGGGCAGCTGACTTTCTTCCCTGTAATTCACTTCCAGTTCAGACTCCCGTGAGGTCAGGTGCCACTCAAAGGCAACCCATTCTTCCTAAGTCATGTTGTTGTTAATGGGTCAATACCTCAGAGTGTTCCCCAGTTTCAAAATCATGTGTCCTATACTCAAGACCTTAAATACTGAGTTGTGTTGTTTGTTAAGGACTTGGAGTGTCTGTGAGGCCTGACGGCATGGTTCCGCTAATACAGGGAATTCTCTGAAATAAGGGCTCACATTGGGAATAGATCTGCTGAATCAATAAAATTCCTAGGAGAAATATCTTAGCAGATTCTATGTTTGCTATGAAAAAAATATTTAAAATAAATGCCAGAGAGCAAAATAAAAAATTAGCCTCTTAAATAAATCACCAGAAATGCTGGGTAGAGGATGTATAAGCCTGGTAAAACAAACAGAACCCCTCTACAGGGACTGATTAGTGAAACAGAATGATTATCAGGCCAATTAACCCACTGTTCCCCAGAGGGAAAGTTTCCTCGCACAGGGGCTGGTATTTGGCAATGCGATGTGTAGTTCATGCACATGGTTTCCTCTGGGAAAGGAAGCCAAGAGAGTCTTTTTTCTGACGCATTCGGTATAGAGCAGTCCAGCAGCCACACTGATAAGGCTGTCGTGACTTTGGCTGTACCATCTGGAGGACTTCCAGATAACACTGTCAATGGGACAGGAATAAGGGATTCAAGGATGCTGGAGTTTACAAGCATCAAGGGGATCAAATCTGAACACCCAAGTTGGTAGACACCTTGGAGTTCTCATACTTTGATGAAATGTTATGGTGCTCAGTCACAAGGCCACACCTGGGAAGAACAGTTGGAAGAAATTTCATCAGTAACTTTTCAAAAATGTTTTTAAGCTGATGACAAAATTTAGACATTGCTCCCATTCATTTAAAATCACACCCTTAGGAGCCACATCCCAAACCTTTAACCTGCAAGGTACAGCACTAAGGGGAAGCAAAGAGCAAGTTACCCAAGACCTTTCTAGTGAGTTTTCTCCCACTCTTTCCCTGGTTTACAGGAAACAAGTGAGCTGTTGGGAACCCCAGAGATCACTGCTGAAGGTAGTTCTGGGAGAGTGGCTGTCAGCAGAGCTGGCAGCCAATACAAGATCCCCCACCTCTTTATTTTCCCCAGGCTTTTGCTCATCAGAGTCATGGGTGCTGCATAATAAGATCAGTTGCAACCCAGTGCTTCCCTCTTCCGTAGGCTTAACTTGATATGTTTTAAGATTGCCCGTCTGAAGGCAGCATCCCAGAGCAAACCTCGCAGTGGCTTCTCACTGCCATTCACAGTGAGCCAAGGGGCTGAGAAGGAAGCAGGGAGGAATAGGTGCCAGTCTCAGCTGCGTCTTTCACCCCTCATCCTGGTCTGTGCCAGTATGGCTGTCTCTACAAAGGATAAACTTCCTTGCCGGACTGCAAAATACATCTGCATAAATTATGGCTGTTAGGAGGCACTCCCAAATGGCAGGATCCACTCTGCCTCTTATCCTAGTGCCAGAACTAGTGATCGTGCAGCCATTTAAAACCATCTCTACAAAAAAAATATTTGCCTTCATGATCGATGACGCTTGTGGAAGGGAGGGGCAGCAAGGTGTGCCCAAGGATGGGGAGGAGGGGAGGCAGCGATCCTCGGGTAGATCAGCTTTAGCCAACAGTAAACTCATACCCTTATTGTATCATAAGCCATGATGCTGTTTAAAATCAGCTTTGCAAATATCTTTGGAAACCTAGCCTGACTTAACTAGTGTCTCATAAGGACACTTCATGCTAAGACATCTTCATTGCCTAGTTTATAAACATTTCAGAATAACATCTGAGGTTAATTACACTTACGACTCCATCAGCAGGAGCCACGTGACCTTTCTTGTACTGAGTAAATCACTGTATATTTATTTCACTCTTACTGCCATGGCCCAGGATTCCAATACCTGCACAGGTTCTGGCCTGCATTTCAGCTGCATTGCTAAAGCTCCACGGTGTAAAAGATTATTTTACGGCCCTGGGAGTTGATTCACAGCTGAGCCACATTACTTAGGCTTCGTGCCACGGGGAGAAACATTGCCATCTGTATGGAAGCCTGGGATATGATGTCAGAGATGGGCTGTGATAAGAAGGAGGAATCAGGTGTTGAGAGGAACAATGCAGGCTTTGCTAGTGTAACTGCTCGTAGTTCAGAGCCTATTAAAGCTTCCCTAAGCCAGCTCTAGCAGTGGCACATCAAGGAGAGACATTCAATCACTGGAGGATGTGCTGTGCAGAGCAGTTGCCTTAAAGACAGACACAGACCCTCGTAACTGGTAGTGATTATTGTTCAGCAGCAGCAGTGCCCGCTCTGTCTGTTCTCTGGACATCTATGAAGGCATTATTTCTGCACCAAAGGGCAGGAAGAACAGAGAAGTGGGCAAAATTTATGCAGGTGGGGGCACAAAAGCAGCCTGTGAGCTTGATTGACTGCAAAGAGCGGAGCCAAAGTAGGAATCTGGGAGGATGCCAAGGGCAACTCATAGGGCAGAGTGAAGTAAGTGTTTGGAAGAGGTGAGGGGAAGCTGAAACACAGCCGAAGAGCAGTGGGGACTGGGGGGAGAATCCAGAGGAGGAAGTGACACAATCCTATCCACAGACAAGGAAAAATGATGTGAGACTTACCTTTCTTGTTCTGTCAGCATCCGGTTGCCTGGATCTCCAGTATAAAGCATTTGAATTTTCCCTGTCATAACTTGTTTTTACAGCCAGATTTCCTAGCTGCAGGGTGGCAGAGGGAAGAATTTACAAGTAGATTCAAAGCAGCTCCTGGAAGAAAGGCATGCTCTGCTTTTTATGCATGACAAACTAGATTTAGCTACTTTAATAGGTGATACTGATTTAATAGTGATTACTCCTCTATGGTTATTTGAGCTTTTAAAAAGGACTTTCAGATGCCCATAAGGTTGTTAGGACCTAACTATATTGTGCATGGTCTTTAGGAACTCACGTAGTTAACGTTGTACTGAACTCGGTAAGCGGTGTTTGACTAAAGAACGCCAAAAACCTAGCTGCATCAGAAGAAAATCAGGGTGTAGACTAGGCCTTACACCTTCCTGGTTTTAGACAATGTAGTGCAATCAGAACAACAGTCGAGTATTAAGGAACTTAGCTGGATGTTATTCTCTCTGATGAAACATTCTTACCAAGTGTTAATTGCTGTTAGCAGGGAGTGATGTTATCCCTATAGGAAGCTCATCTCTGGGAGCTTCAGAGGGAAAGGAGGTGCAGAAATCAAAAAATGAACACACGAGATGTAAAATCTTGGAGCTGCTGAAAACCACTGAAGGGAAAACTGTTGCCAAGCACAATACCTGGATATGGGGGCAGGGAGCAGGGAGTGGTTTCCAAAGCCTCTGGAGAGTTTTCAAGCCTAAGACTCCGAGCATAGAGTTAGTTTAAAAGGCAATTTTGAAATTTGTATCTTGCCTTTGAATTTCTCTTGAATATGTCTTGTGGTCAACTCATGTGCGGCTTGAGGTGGACCAGAGCAAAACAGGGTCTAGTGAAGCAGACCCTGCTGCTGAAGGCAGCTTAGAAAGTCCTGGGTTTTGGGGAAAACACACACATTATCTTTGTTGAGAAAGAGACCCCTGCAGAGAGCTAACTATCTACATTTACGTGTATTTCCCACTGCCCCAGAGACCCCATTATGCAACAGGTCATTACTGTTTGTTCGAAGGCTTATATTTTAAGAATCCAAATCCATTTATACAAAGCTTTGTAAAACCCAGGATTTATCTGTGTAAAGATGTTCAGTAACAGATGCACGTGGCCAGAGCTGCTGGCACAGAGCATAGTCCTCCTCAAAGCGAGGTCATCTGCAGTCTCTGACAGCTTAGATGGCAAAGTAACGCTGGCTTCTGTTTTTCTTTACCCCCAGTGTCTGTTGGCAGAAGCAGTCAGTCCTGGACACTGCGCAGCATCTCCTTTATCCCCAGAATGAGAAACAGGCAAGTAGAGGAGTTTATGGTACAGATATGTGTCCTTTGTGCCCCTGTGATGAATGAAACTTGTTGAATTTTAGAAGGAAATTTCAATTTGTATGAGACAGAGGTGGTGCCTCATGACAGCCCCAAGCCTTGGCTTATACTGAGACCCCAGCACATGGTGGAAGGTGGGACCAAAACCCTGTCAAACTGTCTTCCACATTACACCAGTGGCACTACTTCGAATCAAAATATTTTGAGACTTTGATAAAGATTCAATATTTTCTGTAGATGTCAGTTACTTTTTATGAAGAATCAACACTTAGTAAGATATCTGTGATACTTGTCAAAAATAAGTGACAGGAAATGTTCATTCAGCCCTACTGCCAAGCTGGCACATGTCCTATGTTTGAGAAGTTATGTTTCAGAAGCCCAAGTCCAAATGGAAGATGAGAAGTTAAGCCATTAGCCATTCCAGGGATGGGCTAGCTAAATATTTTCTCAGTAGCTCATCCCAAGAACAGAAACACTAAGCTCTAGGTTTTTAAAGACATGTGGGCACCTAATGGAATAAACTGCACAAACACCTTTAAAACTCTGGCTGTAATCATCAAAATTTAGTACAAAACAAACAAGAGATTTGGATACAGGAGGCAGTGCCTGAAGAGTTAGAACTAGGAGGTGTAAAAGAATTGGGGAGAATGAGAAGCAGTAGCAAGTGGACAAGCCTCTCCTGTGGATCCCTTTTGCTTCCCAAGAAAACCCAGCCGGGGAGGGAGCGTACTGTTACAAACGGTAACCTCATGTAACATATCAGAGCTGCTGCCTTCAGTACCAGTACTCTAAGGATTGAGCCTTAAAAGACACAGAGCCCTCTTTGAAGTCTGTGTTCCTGCTTTTAACACAGGCAAAACTACCCCAAACTTCCCAAAAGTCGTACAGCTGCTGTTTTCAGCAGCTTTCCCTAAGGCGCAGTAAAATTCTCCCCGGGCGTAGCTGGGATTGTACGCGCTGCAGTGCCTGGGAAGGTCTGCCTGCACAGCTCTGCGATAGCTGCAAGGCTGTCATAGCACAGCGCTTACTGCTGCCAGGGTGCCAGGCTGTTGCCAAGTAATGTGACAGGGCAGCAAGTCCAGGCTGTCTTCTGATTTGCTTTGAAAAGGACATTACATATCTCTGGCTGACATAAAATCCCTTCTGCTTCTTGGCTATGGGGAATCAGCCTATCAGAAAGAGGCTTATAGTACTTTCTGTGATAGATAAGAGAAAAAGCAAATATGCTCAGCCCTCCTCCCTGCTTCTGGCAGCCTGGGCCACTGAATCAAATCCCTCTGGCGCTGGTGGAAGCAGGGGCTACTCACAGCAGTTCAGAGTTTAGACCATGAGTCTAGTCCTGGGACAGTGGTGGGTGCTGTGGGTTACATGAAGTCACTGTGGGTTACAAGAAGCACAGCAGCAAGTAATGTTTATTTTCAAATGGGCCTTTTGCTCCAAAGTTCAGGGCAGGTTTAGAAATCACAGAGCAAGATCTGTGGAGCAAGCTCACCAGGGAATGACTGTACCTCAAAGGATGTCCCTAGAAACGATGTTTGATCCTCTGATCTCTTGCTAATGAGTTTACAAAATGTCAGCCAGGCTTTCCAGGTCAAAGCTAATGAGCAACAACATGATATCAGACAAAGTTCAGGAGGGTTAAATGAACATGGATTTCAAATCCTCACGGTCTGAGCAGAGCTGCAGCATTTACTGGTGGAGTCAAGCCATGGTAGTGAAAAGGAATTTCATACTTGCTCCTTGTGCGGTTTGGGACTAGGTAATAGGATGAGAAATCAGCTTTCCAAATGTGGACTATTTGAGTGCTGACATCTGTGTCTGGGCTAGTTGTCTTGCCTCCTTCTGCAGTCGCTGAGAGAAGCAAGCATTTCTACAGCAATTTTCACCTGCCCTGTTTGAAACATCTGCCTTAGGAGCAGATGAATTCATGCTTTGGAAGTTCCTTATCCTCAGACAGTGACCCTGCAGATGCCTGCTCCCCATGCAGGCTTCTCTTGGGCACACACAGAGCAGCTCACACTGGAAGTGGCAGAGCCACATTTTGTTGATACCACCATTAGGGGCTGTTGAACTTCCAGAGGGCCTCTGTGAGGCGGTCCCAGCTGCCCCTGCACCTGGTCCATACCCGGGCTGGAACCTCCCCAGCGATGAGGGAGCTGTCAGGGAGTGCTGTGCTCAGCCTCATGACTGGGATGTCCAGTGGCCGAACAGTTTCTCCCCACAGGCAGCTCTGCACCGTGGCTGGGATGAGATCGTGAGGCTGGGGTGGCCGTCCCACCATTAGTGGGTCAGAGCAGGGAGACGGCACGGTCTCTGCACAGCCGTTCCTCAGTAAGAGCCCACGGATGTGCAGCTGAACCTCCGCTGGCAGGCAGCGCTAATCCCTCCACTCTGCCTGGAGCCCTGAAGCTGTTCCCAGCAGCCGCGATGGCTGCTCCAGCATCTCCCTCCTTGCAGAGACAGCTGAAACCTGGGACTGGAGCAGAGCAACACAGGGAGAACACATCCCAGCCATTGCTGGCATGATCCTTAGCCCCTTAGCAGCAGGCAGAAGGGCTGGAGTCCTATAAGAGAGACCTACAAACCTATGAAGAGAAGCAGAGTGCTGACAGGAGGAGGGCCCCAAGAGCTGTGTGGGGTGGACTGTCAGCACGGCATGTATAATGCTTTAGAGGAACATGGTGTTCACTAGCGCAGCCAGAATTACAGACTGGTCCTGAAGCCCTTGGCGCTAAGCTGGCCTCCCCATCTCTGAAGCAGCCACGCCAACAGCACTGCACAGGAATGAGGTTTGGGAAGGAGAGGCAGAGCAGCCAGCGGAGGGAGTTAGATTTCCCACTTGGCACTTTGCATGTTGTTGGTTTTCTTCAGTTCCTTGAAAATGTGAATCTTGAGAACGCCCAAACAATGGTTACAACTAGCAGACATTTCCCTGCTGTGGGAAACTCATAGCCACCTCTGTGCTGGGATTAATTCAACCTGGTAAACATCCTCACTATGCTGCCTGCCTGCAGCACGCACGAAAAACCTACCTCTGAAAAGAAGTTTCTTTGCGATGCAGAGAAATCACAGCTCTCCCCCAATCCCTTCCTTCTTTTCTCCCCAGGCCGAAGAGCTGCTCTGTTGCCTTTTTGAATCCCTGACATCTGAGAGCATCCACCGAATTGAATCCCAGGATTGCTAACCAAGATGGTCAAGGGGCCCAAGCAGCCCATGGGTGGATGCCGCTGCGGCTATCTGTGCGGATGGACACACAAGGGACTCCCAGCCTCTAAGAGCACTGATATTTGTTTGTCATTAAAACATAAAGTCTGAAGTATGGTATTAGCATCAGTAAGATAAACGAGAGCAGTGGGAGGAAGGATCAGTGCCCAGAACAAATCTTTCTGAACTGTAGTTGTGGCTTCTAGTGGAATGCATTCAGAGACAATCTGCTTGTGTTCATGGAGCGAGGTTTGGAGCGTTCATCTGGCTGCGAAAAACTCGGGAAGTAAAGTAAATAGGGTCAGGGGTTTGCTGCTGTCTTTCTCTCAGGTGCTTGGGGACTCCATCTTCCCCAGGCCCCAAAGACATTATGGAGAGACTCCATTTTCTGCTGCTACTATGTTCTTTGAACCAAAGACAAAACCACAGTAAATAAAATGGAAATAGTCTGAGGGAAGGTTGGATCCCTGGAGAGTTCAGTACACCAGGTAGAGCCATTGAATAAGATTAAAAGCTGGACAGCTTAACGTTCACTTGCCTCTGCTCCGGCAGCCCTGTTACCACTGTCTCTGCCCAGCCGCAGCTCACTGCCCTCCCACGGGCACACAACCCTGCCTCTTGTTCCTCCTTCTACAGCAGGTGCTGATCCTAGTGCAGTTCCTCCTTGGCCAAGTCCTTTCTGTGAGCTCTCTGGCAAGTAAGCTGGCCTTAATACAAAGTTCCTCAGTCTTCCTGGGACCCACTGGGCAAATTCAGCTCCTTTGGAGAAGACTCTTCTCAGCCCAGGAGGCCTCACGTTCCTGTCTGCCCTGCTAAGGCAAAGACTTAGACATGCGCGTGCATCCAGTTCCAGACATCACAGACATGGCAAGAACGGTCTCTGTGCATTCACCAAGTGGTATTAAGGCAGAGCAGCATGCAGCTGGCTGGCCAGCCCACCTCTGGGTGCTGCTGGTAGGGTGAACCCCTTCTGCGCATGGCCTTTCCCTCCATGAGAGCCTGGTATGAGTCCTTCTTCTCCCCAGCCGTTAGCTCACACAAACTGTGAGAATTCAACACCTCTCAGATCTCTGTCCCCTTTCAGACTAGGCTGAAAGTGTCCAGTAAGTCCAAAAGCTGTTAGAGGTCTGGCCTGCGAGGTCTGCTTGCTCAGCTGGTAATAGTCCTGCCTCAGTCTCTCCCCTTCTCTAAGCTACCTTGAAACAGCAAAAAGATTGTCATGGTCAGCTGGGTGAACGGGGGACACAGACGACCTGCCCCGACCTCGCACAGCAGTTTGGTGTCAGAACTTGGAAGGACCCTCCAAGCCTCTGCTCCCCAGCACCGTTCTGCCTGGACAGGCTGTTTGGGCTTTATGGTGGGACCGAGCATCTCCTGAAGAGAAGCTCCAGAAATGCGTGCCCGCGAGGGGAGCAGGCAGCTGCCCTGGTCCCCCAGGAGGATGGGGTCCCAGGAGTCAGCATGATGGAAAAGCCTGCTCTGCTCCTGAAGCTAAGTAGGCCATTTCCTGCACTCCAGGCACATTTCTGTCATGCTTGTAAGCCATGTACGGCTTTGAAACAAATGAAAATTAAAAGGATCCACCCCCAGCACTCAGGGAATTTGATCTGGAGAAGGAGCGTGTTGGAATAAAATGCAGCTGAAACGCAAGGCCTGCAGAGCTACGTGCAAGAAGGGGGCACACAGGGCCAGCAGCAGCCCTGCACCCAGCCAGCGTAGCGGCATGTGGGCCACCAGCGCTGTGTCCAACTCGCCTGGGCCCTTGGGTCTGTGAAAAACAGGATTACAGGGAGCTGGACATCAGGAGGTGATGCTCTGGCGACTGGCAGCAGTCAGCCTGGCCAGGTGACATCCCGTTCGGGCACCCCTGGCCCGCTCCGTGCTCGCCAGCAGGCAGGAGCTCTCCAAGCTTCGCAGCAGGAGCTGAGGCTACGACTCAATTCGCCATGTAATAAACCAGGGCCTGGCACAAAAGGCACCCCGTGCCACATCCCCTGCCAGACAGCCCCACCGCCGAGGCTCGTCCTTTGTGAGCCTCCATCCCCCAACACGCAAAGACCCGTGCCTCAGTTGCCTATGCGTGAAATAGAGGTAACGGCTCTGCCACGTCCCCCAGGCACACCGGCAGCATCATAAAAGGGGGGCAGCACCCAGATATTTTTGAATGAGAAGCTGCTGCAGTGTCTCCCATTCCTATTTTAAAGCCCAGCTAATTAGTCTCGGCATAACAAACCAGCATGCCCTGCACAGAGCAGGGGAAAGAATCATCCTCTGATATTTCCAAAATGCCAGGATTCCATAAATAACCTTGCCAGCCTTTCCTCCCAGAGCACCCCACTCCTCTCCGGAGAGCTGACAACCAGGAGCACCACAGACCCTGCAGAAATCAATCCCGTCACCCCGCTGCCAGCTCCAGCTCCGTCAAAGGGAGCTGCAGCTCACACACTGTTTTTCCCTGCAAACTGCCACAAGGCAGCCAGGATTAGCTAATCAGAGCTGAGGAGCAAATTAATGATTGCTAGAACTAGGAGAAAGGCAGATTTGATCGGAGATTGCCAGCTTTGCAGCTGGCTCCTACTTGCAAACAATTCATTTAGATTATAAAAGCAAGAAATTGAGTACAAAACCCCCTAGATTGTTTGCTTCCTAGAGAAAGAAAAGAAAAGAAATGGAATTTAGATTTAAAATTATGCAGAATAGTATTAATTCCCCACCCTCTTGTGCCTCCCCTCTTGCTGGAAAACCAGAGCTAATCAGAATCTAGCATTGTTCTGCTGCCAGTGTCAGAGCTGCCTCAATGGAGGAGAGATAAAATACAGTAGGTGGCATTTTGTGTTAACTCCTTGGGGTCCTGTGGTAAGAAAGATGGGAGCGCAGCGCCCAGTGCCCATCTCCCATTTTCCCGGCGTGCTCCGGCCCGATCATCACCTCCCTTCCATAGGCAGGTGCCTCGGGGTGCAGAGCAGCTCCTCATCCCGTGCAGAGCTCATTGCTGCACCCCAGCACCGTCGGGTGCGGGCACGTTGTATTTATTTGCTGCACAGAGAGCTCCGTAGCTCTCACACGAGCCCTTCGCTCCGACTTAGAGCAAATTAGTGTCCCGAGGGACGCAGAGGTGCTGGGTGCTCTTCCCTATCACAGGCAGCGGAGACCCGCACTCACGTCGTGGCTTTCTAGCTCACTGTGTTCTCCTTTGTGCCAAGGACAGATTTAACTAATTATCAATTAGGCCTGGAAATCGCTACCTGGCTGCCGCCAGCAGCAGCGGGACACTGATATGAAGCCGGGTGAGCAGAGGAAGGCCGCAACGGTTCCCTTATCAGCACTAAGCCAGGCACACGCACGTGACCGTGCGATTCACAGGTGGAGGAGCTCAGCTGGCAGCCGATCCGCTCTCCCGCTCCGCTCTGCCAGGGAGCTGCCAGAGCAGCTCCTGCCCGGTGAGCGTGCACCGCCTGTGCCCTTCTCCAGGCGTCCCTGGGTCAGCGTCGGCATCCAGCCGCTGCCGGCAGAGGTGGGTGACATCTCTCTGCTGACCCCCTTTTCAGCCATCAGTGCAGACTCAGCAGCTGCTCAGAGGTTTTGCAATCTGGCCAAACCGACTCTTCCACACAGACCCCCTCAAATTAAAACAAGGAGAACCCCAAAATAAAATTAATCACCTCAGAGCAAAACTCGTGGGTATTTTACTTTGATGTCCCCCATCAACCTTACTCCTGCTGTATTAAGCAGATTTGAAAACGTGCAACACCTGGAATTGAAACAACCCCCTAACACCAACATGTGGATTTGATTTGGGCCAGAATAGGTCTTTTCCTTTTTTATTTTTTTTTCTTAACATCTACATTCACCCCAAAAAATTGTTTCTGCTCCAGCCCTATGCACATGAGCCCTGCTGAGCACCCAGGGTGTCTCACATCACTGCTCAGACCTGCCAGCCCGAAAATCGCTGCGCAGCAAACAGGATTTACTGCCCTCCCCGTGAACTGCATAGGCATGGCCTAGAAACTGGGTGCTGGTTTTCATCTCCGGAGGCCCATGGCTGGCTCAGGAAGCAGGAGGAGCTGACAGACCTGCTGGAGCTGTCACTGGATCGGCCATCCTTGCCGGGCTGAATGATCTTGGTCCACACAGATCCCACGCTCACAAATATTTGCCTTGCTCTAGCTGGCATAGCCATAAGCACCTCTCCCTTGGCCGAGAGCCGCCACTGTTGGATTTCCAGGTGTCTCTGCACCTAGAGGGCTTGCTGGACCACCACACAAGAGACCTGGCCGTGCCCGAGAGCCGAAACGCTCTTGGGCATTAGTGAGGGCAGCGGCCAGGATGCGGGATGGCAGGGGTGGTGGCTGGTCCCCGCCGGGAGAAGCACGTGCCTCCCCGTCACCGTCCTGGGGTGGGATCAGGACCCAGGCTCTAGTCCCAGCTCTGTCCCATCGGGCGGGCAGCGGCCCCTCTCCGTTCCTTGATCTCCATCTTCCTGGGGCACCATCTCCCAGGCCCATCGCAGCAGGAGCCGCTAATTAATTGGTACTTTGCAATTCCCCATCGACAGGGGCTGGAGGAGGACAAAGGGCGGTTTGTCTGCAAGGCTGCAAGCTTTGATAAAGCGGGGCTGGGGATGACTCAGATGTGGGTAATTAAACTGCTTGGAACAGCGGATGGCGCAGGCAGAAACACCAGCCCGGTGCGCCAGGAGCTCTTTGAACTGCTCTAACTGGGTCACGCAGGAGACCGGCACCAGCAGCGCCTTGTGCGGGTTCACCTGGCCCCAGCACGGCCACGACCACGACCCAATGGCAACACCGCTCCCCGTCCCAAAGAGCGGTCGGGTTTGCTCCGTTAAAGCAGGGCAGAGGCTCTGGACGCTTTCACACGGTGCAGGGTTAAGCTGGGGGCTGCCGGTACTGCAAGTGTTCCGGGGAGCTCAGCGGAGGAGCTGCTCGGTCGGTTGGTCTCCATCCATCCATCCATCCATCCATCCAGGTCCTGCAGGAGAAGACCAGCCAGGCTCTTCCTCCCCGTGACTCAAGACCCGTCGCAGGCTGGGATTGGCCTGGGATGCAGGGTCTCCTGACCAATCCCCCGCTGCTCAGCTGTCTCTGGCCAATCCCAGATGTCCCTGCTCCTGCCCTGGCCAATCGCATGCAGCTGCTGCTGCCAGCAGGGGTATATAAAGGCACAGGGCGGGCTGGGGCTGTGCTGGTGGGGTTCTGCTGAGCCCTGGGGTCCTGGGCCTGTCTCTGCCTCAGGGCTGTGCCTGGCAGCTCTGCCAGGTGAATGGATGTGTCTGGAGGTTACCTCGTATGCTGACCCCCTGGAGTCCACCTTCTTGAAGACCTGTGTGATGTTTGCTATCTGCAAGCCATCAGGAACCTCCTGAGATCTTTGTGAGCTTTCAAAGATGATTTTGAAGATGAAGACTCTTGTCTCCAGCAAGATCACCAAGTTGCCACAGCTGATCAGGATCCTCACGTGGTTCCAGTAGACCTGCTTGTGACCAGTTTGCCCAAGACCTTCCTCTGCTGTGAGTGATGCTCCATGTTTGTTGTCCGCATGTCTGTGCACTGTGGCAGACCCTGTTACGCTGCTAGTGCTGACCTAATAGAGGAGATCTCAGTGCTGCAGTGTCCTGGCTGACCTGTCTGCGGCTGAAATTTGGGTGACTTCTTCAACTGACTTAGGGAAGGAGGGAGCAGGGCTGGGCAGAATGGATGTCCCTGCCCCTCTGCCTCAGCTGGCAGCCACTGCTTGGGGCCTGGAGAATGCATTTAGCTCGTGCTATGCAGCTGCAGGTACTCACATGGCTGTGAAGCTCTTACCGCAAGACAGCTGCATTTCCATGCTCTGAGCAGTGACATTGGGTGTGGGACTCATCCTTTCCAGAGCTCTGGCAGAAGATCCTGAGCTGTTTGTGGCTGTGTGCTGACATGCTGACATCCTCTCAAAGCAGACTGGCCAGTGAATGTCTACCTGAGAGCCGTGGAGCAGCTGTTCAGGCCTGTAGATCTGGTCTGCAGTGGACTGGGCTTACTCCATAGTAGAGCAAAGAACACTTTGCCATGAACAAGTGGCTCCCAAGAATGGCTGTGAGTTGTCTCCAGTCGAAAGCTGGGTAATGACTCAGAGCTGGATACTTCATGCTGCAGGGAGTTCACTATAAGACTAATGTGACTGTTGTGCTGGTTCCAGTCTCTAACCCCATGCCTGTCCTTCCACAAGATCCAGCCTCCCTTGGGAAGCCTGGAAGCCAGCCAAGATGATGTTCAGTTCCTGATCCTGCAAGCAGACAGAGAATCCTGGTCTGCTTCAACCAGCTAGAGATAATGCCAGCCGAAGTGCCCTGGGTCCTGCAGAGCTGCTCCTCTCCCCCAGAGGGAGATATCCAGACACGTTGACCTGAACATACTGAACAATGGTGCTATGAAGCAAATTAAAGACCACCAAGAAGCTCCTGGCCACTAAACTACCACTGTCTTCTGGATATCTGCTGCTGAACTTCTCAAACAACCATAGACTGTATTCTGATGCCCAGCCTCCAGAGTCTCTCAGGCACCATGTCTGGCAGCCTCCAAATATTGAAGTCCACTTGGACTTGAAGCCAGGCATCTTGTGGGTCAGCCAGTCAGTCCTGCTACGTACAAGTTATCCTGGCCAGCCTCAACAAGCAATGCCCGTGAGGGCAGATGTGACCAAGGCGCTCTGCAGAGCAGTACACCATGGTGCCCTGTCTGGAGCAGGCAGGTCTTTGTAACTAGGGAAAAAGATCAAGAGTGGAGGAAACATCTGGAAAGAGAACAAGAACATCCTGTGGACATTGGGTCGGGCACAGGAGGAGGACTGCGGTCCCATTATTGAAGAGTGATTTCAGATTGGATAACATCTGAGAAACTGCCCATTCTTCAGGGAGTCTTTGAAAAGGTGCTTGAAGGAGAGGAAGATCCATCAAGTTTGATTGATGAGGCAGCGGAGGACTACTATTCATGCCTGTTTATGAGGTCCACTGAGTTCAGAACCGCCAAAGGAGTGGATGAAGAAGAGGGCCAAGAAGCAGGGGCAATTCCTACGATTCCAGCAGCTGTTTAACCCGGAGAGAGAGAAACTTGCCAGTATCATCCTGGATGATGTGGAATCCCTGAGGTGCAGTATACCACTTGACCAGGTGCATAAAGTGTTCAAGCTGAGATGGGAATCGCTGGGAACATTCAAGGCCTGGGTGCTTTTTGAACTGTTGGTCAAGCAGATGACTCCGTACTCAAAGCCACGATCATGGCAAAAGAGATCTCCAAAAACATCAAGGAGATGAGTATGTGGCACCAGGACTGGATGGGCTTAGTTTGGGAGAGCTCATTGAGAGAGCCTCACTACACCCAAATAATGGAAGTCTTCAGTCTATGGTTGGTATCTGGTACCATACCGGGCGTGGTAAGAGAATGTCAGACTGTGTTAATATAAAAATCTGCATTACCGGAGCGCCAGAATGACATCAACAATTGGTGGCCAGTTACCGTTGGATCGACCACTCTAAGGTTGTTCTCAAGGATTTTAACAGCGAGATTGACTGAGGCATGTCCCATTAATCCACGACAAAGGGGGTTTATTAAGTCATCAGGATGTGCAGAAAACTTGAAACCATTACAGCTTTTAATTTGTAATGCTGAAAAGGAACATCGACCCCTGGGGGTAGTCTTTGCTGATTTAGCGAAAGCCTTTGACACCGTGAGCCATTCTCGCATCATTTCAGCTCTTAAACAGAAGGGCGTGGACAATCATATGATTGCCCTGGTTAGGAATCTGTATCGTAACATCAGTACTCGTATGGACCTGAAGAATGAACAGTCGCATCCCATTGGGATTCGGATGGGTGTGAAACAGGGCGATCCAATGTCCCCAGTTCTACTTAACTTCTCTGTGGACCCCTACTATGCAAGTTGGAGGAGGAGGGTAGTGGGTTTCAACGCTGTTCGAAAAGCGTAACAACTACGGCCTTCGCAGACCATTTGGTACTGCTGAGTGGATCATGGGAAGGAATGCAGAAAAACATTGACATTTTGGAGGTCTTTTGTGAACTAACTGGCCTCAAGGCACAAGGGGAGAAGGGCCACGGCTTTTACATCCAGCCGACAGGACTCATATAGGATCAATGACTGTCCTCCATGGACAATTAACAGCACCCCCCTCAATGTGATTGAACCCGGTAGCTCCGAGAAGTACCTGGGCCTGCGTATTGACCCATGGACTGGAATATCGAAACCGGAACTACTGGAGAAAGTGAACGGATGGTTACAGCGAATTGGGAAGGCTGCACTAAAGCCATTTTGGGAGGTTGACATCTTGAAAGGGTGTACTATTCCACGATTGATCTACTTGGCAGACCAGGCTGATGTGAAAGCAACACACCTGGAACCTCTTGACTCAGCAATCTGAGCAGCAGTCAAGGAATGGTTACACCTTCCAGCAAGTACTTGTGATGCCATCCTGTATTCCAGCATTCGGGATGGAGGTCTAGGTATTACCAGGCTGTCGGGTTTGATTCCCAGTGTACAAGCCCGAAGACTACACAGAATTGCGCAGTCCTCAGACGAAACAGTAAGAGCGGTGGCTCAGCAGGAAGGTATCGAGAACTAATTTGAAAGGTTGTGGATTGCAGCAGGAGGAGATAAGGATAAAATTCCATCTATATGGGACCTGAGAGCAGTTATGGTGATATCAAAGGGACCGGGTGGGGAGGAACCAGTCTCAGAGTGGGAGCTGCCCACTCCAAAAGTCATCTTTCCAAGGCCCTGTAACTGGCAAAGACAAGAATTTGTGGACTGGACCAAGTTGGTTTCCCAGGGCCGTGGTATTTCCAACCTTGAGGGCGATAAGATCAGTAACAGCTGGCTGGAATTTTAGAGGCATTCCCATAGAAAGCTCATCACAGCATTCCAACTGAGAGCTGATGTCTACACTACGAGAGAATTTTTAGCGAGGGGAAGACAAGAAACTCAAATCAAATTGTGCTGACATTGCCAGGTGGAAAACGAGACCTGTTCCCATATCATTGGATATTGTCTGGTGGTACAGGACGCCAGGATAAAGAGACACAGTCAGTTATGGGAACTATTGACAGAGGAGGCCAAAGAGACTGGATGGTATTCCAGGAGCTGCTGGTGAGAGACGAACAGAATGAGTTATATAAGCCAGATCTGGTATTTGTGAAGGAAAATTGAGCTCTAGTTGTGGATGTCACAGTGAGGTATGAAAGCAAATTAACATCATTGGCTGATGCAGTGGTGGAGAAAGTCAAAAAATATCAACATTTAAAAGGTCAAATTCAAGAACTGACAAACACTGGTACTATCAAATTTATAGGATTTCCATTAGGGGCATGTGGAAAATGTGCATAGAGCACAAGGCTGATGGGGAGCGGCTGAGGGACCTGGGGCTGTTCAGCCTGGAGAAAAGGAGGCTGAGGGGAGACCTCATCGCTCTCCACAACTGCCTGAAAGGAGGCTGTCGAGAGGTGGGGTCGGTCTCTTCTCCCAGGTAACAAGTGATAGGACGAGAGGAAATGGCCTCAAGTTGTGCCAGGGGAGGTTTAGACTGGATATTAGGAAATTTTACTTCACCTAAAGGGTTGTCAAGCACTGGAACAGGCTGCCCAGGGAAGTGGTTGAGTCGCCATCCCTGGAGGTATTTAAAGGACGTTTGGATGAGGTGCTTAGGGACATGGCGTAGTGGTGGCCTTGGTAGTGTTAGGTTTATGGTTGGACTCGATGATCTTCAAGGTCTTTTCCAACCTGTGTGATTCTGTGAAAATGGTACTTGGGCAACTACGAGTTGTTAACAGATCTGGGACTCTCCTCTTCCCAACAAGATAAAGCCGCCCGGCATCTATTGAACTGGGTGTTATTTTCTTCGGTAGATATTATACGTATGTTTGTTAGTCAGAAAAGGACTATTGTAAGATCTTAAGGAATTACTGAATTGTAACTGTGTTATTTAAAGACCTGTTAATAAATTGATCTTTCCTATCTATCTAAGGCAGGAGCCTGACCCCTCCCAGGAGTGCCAGTGGTAATAAAAAAAGGTGCCAAGAGCTGCTGAGGGTCACAAAAGCTTGTATTAGGGTGGTGACCATATGTAGGGATGTTAGGGGCTTGGGGTCACGCTGTGTCATCTGTCTTGCCTGAAGACATTAATTGCCAGTCTTTACCTTGGTCCTTGGGACAGGGTCCTTGCAGGGCTCCTCAAACCAGGCTGGGGAAGGGCCAGTTCCTCGAGTGACTGCAGATGTGTCACAAGCCGGAATGAGTCCGGCAGAGGCTGATGGAGCTGGACCTCCTTCACTCTGGAGAAGAGGAGGTTGAGGGAGGGGATCTAAATCGCTCTCTGGGATTATCCAGCGCTGGGAGCAGAGAAGATGGGGAGGTGCGAAGCAGGGGGATGGAGCGGTGGGTGCAGGCTTCAGCAGGGGAAGTGCTGATGGGCACAAGGACAAGCTGTTTGGGAGGAGGGTGATGTAGCCCTAGGAGAGGGACCTGAGGCCAGCTTCGGTGTTTGCCCTGCTCTGAGCAGTGTCCCGCTACCCCTCCAGCCCCTGCTCCCTGGCCAGGACGGGTGCCCTTTCATGGGGGGGGCTGTGCTTCAGGTGGGATGGGGCTGTCCCCGATAAACTGGCCTTGCTTTTTTGTGGGGTCCTGACCCAGCTCCAGCCTTGGGGGCACAAGGATGACCCAAATTCCTCTGCCTGCCTTCATGCCAGTGCTTGGACCGGGGCGATGCTTGTAAATTAAACCATCTCTAAAGCGGCCGGAGGGACGAGGGAGTCCCCCTGTCTCATCTGCAACCTTTTATCCTGAAGTTTCTTTCCGGTGTGGTGTCTTCAAGGCTACAAGGTGATTAACATCCATTTTAAGCATGTTCCAGACATGTTCTGGATGCCTTTAAGCCCCTGAGGTGTTACAGATGGCTTACAAGTTGGGCTCCATTAGCGGTTGATTCACTGTTTATTAAAGCCTCTATTAATCTTGTATTAATGCTTTTCAAATGAGACCTTGCTGGAGCTGTAGCAGCATCGGAGATGAGGAGCTTAGTTTCTCCCCAGCCTGGTGCCACCGATGTCAGCGAGGGTTTAGCTCAGGATCTCGTCAGGCTGAGAGCTGAGGTCTTGTGAGGCCGCTGAGAGCGAGAGCCGCCCGTGGTGAGGCTCTAATTAGCGCGGGGTAACGCCGGTCCCAACACCCCGGCGGCTCCGCTGCCTCGGAAGCTGGGGTGACTGGGGGAGCAGGGTCTGTGATCCAGGAGCCGACCGCCCGCCCTGTCCCCCCCCAGGGAGGACAGGAGGGGTTTGGGGGAAGCCTGGGGACCTTGTGTCTAGCAGAAGGACGCTCGGCCAGCCGGGAGCCAGCGAAGCCGGAGCGGGCAGGAGCTGCAGCTGGGCGGCTGGGGGAGAGACCTGCCCGCAGCCGTGCGAGTTGTGCACGGGCTGGGCTACGGCACACGCTGCCTGCGGAGGGGTTTTGAGGGGGCAGCTCCTCCCGTGAGAAGCAAAAGCCTCTCCCGCCACCGCCAGCCCTGTGGCTTTCAGAGGGCTGTGAAGGAAGGTCTAAATCCGGAGGAGTGTGGACCAGCACCTAGGAGCCAGCCTAAACAGCACCTTGCCCTCGGCCGTGCGCTTGGGGTGCTGCCCGTGCTGGCATCCCGAGCCGTGCCTGGGCGAGGCGGTGTTGGGGATGGCGGAGATCTCCTGTCCTTGCCGAGGCTGGGATGCTGCGGTTGTCATGGCAACGTGGGATGCCTGCGGAGCCGGAGCCCGTAACCCAACCGTTTGGGTGGCGGGGGGGTGTGAAGGGCTGGGTGGGCTCCCCGTACCCCAAAATTGTGATCAAAAAGCTGACAAACCCACCTGTTTTTCAGCAAAAATACCCTGGTGAAAAGCACTGGGTTTTCCACAGGAAGAAACACCTTTGGGTGAAAAAAATGAGTCCAAACCCGCTGCAGGGAGCACGCAGCCAAGTCGGAGACGCCGGCAGCCTCCTGCCTTCCTCTGCCCCGTGCCAAAATGCTCCCAGCCGGCTGAGGCTGGAGTAGAGGCATTCGGCACCCGGCAGAGTTTGGCCCGGAGCCCTTCCCTGTGGGATGCTCGCGGGGCTGTTTCCACCGAGCAGGGACCTGCCCAGGAGATGGGCTGCAGAGGGATGGGGACGGATGGGGAGGGAGGTGCAGCGAGGTGCAGCCAGCTCCGCTCTCCCTTTGTCCGAAGGTGGCCGGATCTGCCGCACAAGGTCACCTCTCCCCTCTGCCACCAGCCGTGGCCCTGCTGGACCATCCCATGTGGCACCGGGCTGGGTTTTTTTCCCCACCTCGGGACAGCTTTTGCTGCCTGGCTCCGGCAGCTCGTCCCCACAGGGGCCCTCTCAGGCCATCAGGCTTTGGCTGACATCTGTCCATCACCTCCCTGGCAGCTGGAAATACAGACAGCGGAGGGGCCCTGCGGGGAGGACAGGCAGGGGACAAGCCCAAGCTGCATCCCCGCCGTATGCGGCTCCACAGCTGCCGGAAAGGGCACCGGGTGCCCTTGGGCGTCCTAAAGCAGACCCCCTCGTCGGCAGCACCCCTGCGCAGCAGCTCCTGCTCTCGCTGGGGTTGCTCACTTTGCACGGCGGCCTGGAGCTCGTCCGATTTTGCTCAGGTGCTGGGTAGTACATGAGTCACATTTCCTTCCAACGCCCATCTCAGCTCGGTGCTGTCGCTATTTTTGGAAACTCTTGAAAGCGGATCAGCCCTAAGCAGCACATTTAATGAATACTCTCGCCACACCGGGCTCGCATCCCCCCGACGTCTCTGTGCGGCGGCTGGGGAAGCCGCCGGCAGCCCGGACCCCGCGCTCCCCTCCTGCTTGGGGGTGCACGGGAACGCCTGCGGTGGGGCTCATCCTGCAGCCCCTCCTGAATCATCGGGGAGCCGAAGCGGCATCTTCGTGGCAAAACATTTCCTTTTAAAGGGCTTGTTTTGCGTTGGGATTTTTTTTTTTTTTTTTTTGGCAATGCCAGCTTGGCATTGATCATTTGTGCTCCAAACGAGCGGATCATTCACAGTTATTTTTACTCTCAACCTCCAGTATTTTAGCTGTGGCTGCTGTGGCTCACTTAGCATCTCTAAGCAAAAACAGGCACAATTCAGCTCCAGAAATCGAGGGCTGGATGAAATTAGAGGCGGGCAGGCTTTGCTATCGCGCCCAGGACCTCCTGGCCTTCCCAGCTCAGGCAGGACCTGGTTTTACGGGACGCTGGTGGGGTCGGACCTGCCGCACCCATCCTGCATCCAGCACCCACGCCATTTTCACACCTGCCACCCCGTGCCTCTTCCCTCCGGCCTCGCGGCCGGCTCGAGGATCTGCACAAATCTATTGGTTATTTTCTTTCGGAGCAGTGCCCGCGCTGCTCATCCATCGCTCGGGGACTGCCCAAGGTCAGCAGCCGTGGCACCGGGGCGGCCGCCTTCCCAGCCAGAGCCGGGAGCGGGGAGAGGGGACGCGGGCAGGCGATGGCTTTGCTGAGCCGCCGCTTTTGCCACGTTTTTTGGGTCTGAAGGTTTCACCCGGAGACAAGCGGCCCCCGCCCGCCCGGCGCTGACGGGCTCTCAGCGTCCCCGACCTTGCTGGGATAAAATTAGCCATTTCACTTTGAATTAAAGACAGTTCAGCTGAAAGCAACCCGAGTGGTTCGTTTCAAAGACGTCAAATGGCAGCGTTTCCTTTTTTGTCTGCGATCAGGGAGGGGAGGGTCCTTCCAGCCAGCGCCTGGTGACAATGACATTGATTTCCCAGACCTTTTGGCGTGGCCAAATCTGTATTTTTAGCTGGGGGAAGAAAAAATAAATCACGTGTCAAAGAAATGCTTTCCCTGCCCTGATGAGAAGGGAAATGAGATGAAAGCCTTCGCTGCTGAAGTCGGCAGCTGAACAGGGCTCGCTGCCTGCTGCCCTCGTCCCCGGAGCGGGGATGGGGATGGTGGAGACGCACTGGAGGAGCCGCTGCCCCGTCTTCCCGGGGTCTGTCCCGGGGTCTGTCCCGGGGTCTATCCCGGGGTCTGTCCCGGGGTCTGTCCCGGGGTCTGTCCTGGCCACGCCGCGCGCCCGCCCCACGCAGCCCCCGCCTCTGGGCTGGGGACCCTGAGCCCTCCCGCGATGGGGGCCGTGGCAGGGAGCAGGCGGGGCCCCTGCTCCCGAGGGATGGGATCCCGTCCCGGTCCCACTGGCATCCCCTGCAGCCATTCATCTTCCAGGGCAGGCACTGCCTTCATCTCGCCTTCCTCGCCGCCGCCACCTCCTCCTCCTCGCTCTCCCCCACCCTGTTCTCATTTCCCCAAGAAGACTTTAATGAAATCTGCCCTTAATTAAATCCACATTCATTTGCATAATTACCAGGAAATTGAAATTAGCCTGCGGACGTGGCTGGAATGCATTTGGCGGCAGACAGCCCCGTCTGTTTGGAGGGGGCTGCACCGAGGGCGGTTGGGTCCCCCCACCCATGGGTGCTGCTCCCTGCTCCCCTTCCCTCCCGCCCCGGGGGCCACGGCAGCCGGGCATGGGGGGACAGGGTGAAAGTGGGGGGAGAGCGAGCCCCAGGGCCGCGGCAGGGCAAAGGCAGGCCGTGCCTCCGCCCGCCCGCGGCTGCACAAGCAGCATCACGTTTGTTTTATTTTAAAAAAAAAAGTCTTCACCGCCATTGAGAATTTTTTTTTGTTGCTTTTATAACTATGTATTTTGTCATTTTTTACGGTTTTAGTTGTGTTTGGTTTTTTTTTTTTTTTTTTTTTTTTTTAATCCTTTTCAACAGTGACAAACTGAGGTAACGTCTGTGACACTACAGCCTCTCCTACGGGAAGAAGGTCCGAAACCCGACAGCCGAGGGAATTGGAAATAAAAACCCGACAACCTACCGACACAGCAACCTCGACGGGAACAGAAATCACACCCGGGCACCCCCCGCGGGACAGACACCCGGGGGGGTACAACCGAGCCCTCCCGGGGGCGGCCGGGATCCCTTATCTACATTATTGCACGAAAGATCGAGGACATCGAGGGACCTAAGGCAAAAAGGAGAAAAAACCGCGCCTAGCGTCTCTACATCGGGGCAATGCTACTTCTAAAACCGGCCCTCGGCCCTGGCACCGTGGGCGGGTGGCGGGCAGGGGTGGGTGCCGTGGGGACGGGGGGCAGCGGCGGTGGCGGGGGGTCCGGCCGGGCGCCCGCCTGCTGTGTAAACTGCTGCTGCTGCTGCTGAATAGCGTTATAGCCCTTTGTGCGGGAATTGGGGGGCCAGAGGGGACGGGGGGGGGGGTCCCCACGGCACCCACCCGATGGGAGGGAAGCCCGAACCGTGCCAGGGCTTGGGTGCTGCCGCCTCGGGGTGTCCCCCAGCCTCCCCGTCCCAGCAGCGGGGTGAGCACCCGCCGCCCTGGGTGCCCCAAACCAGGAGGGGGTCGTGACCCCCACCCCATGACCTTGTCACCAAGGGGCCACCAGCGGCCGCTGCCACCACCCCCCGCCTCGCTGCAGCCAGCCCCGGGGAGATTTACCCCGCTGCCTCCTCCCCGCCAGCCCCAGGGGAGGGGAACCGGGGTTTGGGGAAGGGGTGACAGCAAGGAGGGTGACGGGGACAGCGCAGGGAGCCACGGGGACCTTCAGGAGGCCACGTGAAGCCCCCTCCCCTGCTCCCGCCCCGGGGATGTGCCACCACCACCTTTTCCAGTCCCTGGATACAAAAAGTCTGCAGAGGGGACAAGGGGACACCACCACGGCGGAGCCAACCCGTCCCCGAGCTTCCGACCCGCCGGACAGCTGGCGCCGCGGCTGCCGGCCGAAGCCCGGAGCACGGCTCCCGGCTGGCAGGGGACCTGTCCCCGCACCGGGGCTCTGGGGCCAGCCCGGCGGGGCAGGGCAGGGGGACAGGGGCTGCCAGCGGCTGCGGCCGGGACGCAGGACGACACACAGACAGGGACGCTTGCTACATCGATGGCTGCCAGCACCTCCCGCGGCAGGGAGGCGGCCGGGGCCGCCGGGGGTCCTGGGCTGCCGGCAACCCCCCGGCTCCCCATCGCCGGCCCGGCGCCCACCTCCCCATCCCCTCCCGGTCCCCACCAGCGCGGCAGGGACCGGCGGAAGGGGGAAAACCACCACCCACCCAAACCTCCCCGAAGGCCTCCTCCACGGTGCGGGGTCACGGGCCTTCCCTCGCCCCAGCCGGCGGCCGAGCGCGGGGCGGGGAAGAGCCGGTGGGCGCCGGCTGCCTGGGACCCTCCCACCCCTGGGCAGCGGCCCCCGCCACGCAGGCCCCCCCGGCTCTTCCTCCCCGTGTTGGGAGACCCCTCTTCATGCCACCACGGCGGGAGCCTTGGAGGGGGCAGCGCGGCCACGGCAGGGGCCAGGGACACCGACGTCCGCCCCGGCAGCGAGTGGTGCCCTCGGCCGGGCTCCCGCCGCCGCCCTCACCCGGGCGGGGCGGGGGGATCAGCATCCTCGGCGCTACGGAGCGCAACCAGTTTTGTCCTTTTCCTCTTCGCTTTTGTTTCTTTTCTTTTTTTGCTTTGGGAGACCCGGGGCCTGGTCCCGGCTCGCGCCACCACCGCGAGCAACCCCCCCACCCCTGTCCCCGGGGCGGGGGGACAGGACAGGCGGCCGCCACGTGCCGCCCCGGCGCCGTCAGACGCAGATCTCTATTGCTGTGGCCAGGACCATCTGGCCTTTGCCTTTGTCCTGCCGTCCGTCTGTCCTGCTCGCCGTCCCCGGGGGGGCCGCGCTCGGCTCGGGGCCGCGGGGTCCGCTCCCTTCGGTCAGGACGGTCCTCTTGAGCGGGGCGGGGGTGCAGGAGCCGGCCGCCTCGTGGCGATGGGGACCGGCCGGGAGCTTGTCCCCAGCGTGCTTGCGGGAGCGGTAGGAGGGTCGGCGCCGCACCTCGGCCATCAAGTCGCACTTGATGAAGTAGAAGACCTCCTTGACGGGACAGCGCTTCTCGGGGTCGAGGGCCAGCAGGCGCTGGAACATGCGCAGGGCGCTGTCCGTGAAGCGCCGCCACTGCGAGGGCAGCCCCCCCAGCCGCCCCTTCTGCCACCGCACAAACTCCTCGAAGAAGGCGTCGGAAGCCGCCGCCGCCTCCCAGGGGAAGTTACCGGTGAGGACGCAGAAGATGAGCACCCCGAAAGCCCAGACGTCGATGCTGGTGTCCACGGCGAAGCCCTCCGCCCGGCCGGCTTGGCAGACCTCGGGCGCCGTGTAGGGGATGGTGCCGCTGATGCGCTTGACCCGGCAGCCCACCTTGCGGGTCATGCCGAAGTCGGCCAGTTTGACGCGGCGGCAGTCGCGGTCGAAGAGCAGGACGTTCTCCGGTTTGATGTCCCGGTGCACCAGGCTCTTGCTGTGCATGTAGTCGAGGGCCAGGCCCAGCTGCTGCACGCAGCGCTTCACCAGCTCCTCGGGGAGCCCCACCTGCGGGCACGGGGACACGGCGTCAGCCACCTGCCACCGAACCCCGTGGTGATCCCACCCAGCTCGGGGACCACCGTATCTGCATGTCGTTACACATCCGACGCGGTCGCAGCTGCTTTTATCTGGGGTGCTCTCTGCGGCAGGTAGACGGGTGGTGGGTCCCGGGCCACCCTAGGGATAGGTGATGGGTCTCAGGACCTCCAGGGGATGCGTGATGGGTGCAAGGCCACCCCAGGGACGGGTGATGGGTCCCAGGCCTCCCAGGGGATGGGCGATGGGTCTCAGGCCGCCCAAGGGATGGGTGATGGGTCCCAGACCACTCTAGGAACACGTGATGGGTCCCAGGCCACCCCAGGGATGGGTGATGGGTCCCCGGCCACCCCAGGGATGGGTGATGGGTGATGGGTCCCCGGCCACCCCAGGGATGGGTGATGGGTCTCAGGCCACCCTAGGGATGCGTGATGAGTCGCAGACCACTCTAGGGACACGTCCCTAGAGTGGTCCCTGGTCCCTGGAGGACCACATCCCTGGTCCTCCCAGGCCACCCCACGGATGGGTGATGGGTCTCAGGGCACCCAGGGGATGGGTGATGGGTCCCAGACTTGCTTGTAGGTGCTTGTGGTCGGAGTCGACCCATACAGGGATGCCCGGTCTCCGTGCATGGAGCCCCCTCCCACACCGAAGCACAGCGGCAGCTTTGCTCAGCACCCTGGGGATGCCGAGCCCCCACGGCCCCACAAGGCTCCCACGGGAGGGGCAGGGGCTCCCACCTGTGGCGGGATGATGTCGAAGAGGTCCCCGCCGGGGGCGTACTCCTGAGCGAAGACATAGCAGTCCTCGGTCTCGAAGACCACGTCGAAGACCTTGATGATGAAGGGGCTGGAGGAGAGCGTGTTGGTGATGCTGAACTCCCGCAGGAAGTTCTTCAGCTTCGTCTTGCTCTTGTTGACGAACTTCAGGGCCATCTTGGTGCCTGCGGTGGGCAGGGGACGGGGGTGAGCCCGGAGCGCGGTTGGGACGCGCCGGGCACCCTGCTCCCAGCGCGGCCGCGTCCCCCGCGCTCCCCCCGCTCCCCTCACCTGTGCTTTTGTGGGACACCAGGTCCACCTTGCCGTAGGTGCCCTTGCCGAGCTCGCGGATGAGGTCGTAGTGCTTGCTGATGTCGGTGCCCGAGAGGGTGCGGATGGCCAGGGACTGCATGTCCTCGGTGATGAGGGGCACCCCGCAGCAGGCCAGCTTGCGCGACGGCTCTTGCTCAATCGAACCCGCGCTCATGGCTGCGCTGCAAGGCAGAGGCACGTCACCGCTTTTGGTGGGTGCTGCAAAGCCACCGCGCCCCGTCCCATCCCAGCCCGTCCCATCCCATCCCCAGGGCCGGGAGCCACGGCGCCTTGTAAAGGGGCACGCGGCTGCTCGGAGCAGGGCTGAGCAGCACCCGCTGGGGGCCACCCCTCTGTCCCCAGGGGCCACCAACCCAATGACTCTGGAGAAGATGCTCCAGCCTCCGCAGGGGCTGCAGCCGTGCGGGGCAGGGCTGGGAGGTGCGGTGGCCCCCACGCCTCCAACTCGGGGGGGTGTCTGGGGACAAAGTGAGGGCTCGGGGCATGGCCGAGGACACACGCACGCTTCCTCAGCCCTTGTGCGTGCACAGCCACCGCGCAGGGCGGGAGCTGAGACTCTTTGGGGCTCCCTGCTGCTGCCACGGTCCCCAGTGGAGACCACGGGAGCCGGCCCTGTCCCCTCCACCCTCCCATCTTTGCAGAGCACCGGAGCCCCCTCCACAGCTGAGCCCGCCTGCGAGCTGGCGATGCTCTGGAGCGGGGCCGGGGCCATGCCAAGGCACCGAGCGGGACGCAACAAATCGCTCCACCATAACCCTCCGACCGCCCGTCGGCACCAACTCTCGGCTTTCCCCTACCAGGGCGCGGGACGCCCCGGTGCAGAGCCCGGCCCGCGGTGCACTGACGGCGGCGCCGACGTTCCTCCCTCCCAACAAACCAGCGGCAGTTTTTCCTCGCCCCTGCCGTCCCCGCAACGAGCGCCGAGCTTGGGCTCACCCGCCCCGCCGCCGTGGCAGCGAAACCACCCCGGGATCTCCTCTGATGTCTTCGGGGTGCTGCATCGCCCTCCATCATCCCCCAAGAGCACGAACCCGGCGCCCCGCCGAGCCGCCCCACGCTGCAAGCGCGCACGAGAGCGCAGCACAATCGCCCTGCGCAGAGCGAGCCCCGAGCGGGGACACGGGCCCCGGGCCCAGCCGGTGGGTACCTCGGCAGATAAATCCGGCTGCTTTTGATTTTGTAGCAGATTGACAAAAATCATGGGACAGCAGCCGAGCGGGCGCTGGTTTATATTTAGATTTTTAATGCAGTGCCTCACCGGAGGGGAAAAAAACTCCCGCTCAAAATGAATCCCACTTGCCTCTGGGACCGACGGCGCCCGGGGGTCTGATCAGCACCGGGACGGAGCCGGGAGTGCGGGCGGCCGGGAACGCGGCGCAGGTGCTTGGCGGCTGCAGCCGTGGGCTCTCCGCCTGCGAAACACCCGTACGGGCGTTTCATGGGCGGCGAGCCCACGGCTGCAAAAGACGGAGGCCGAGGGCGGCGTTGCCGGAGGGTGCGCGCAAGCCGCCCCGCCGCAGGAGGGAGCCCGGGCGATGCTCGCGGGCTGAGCCCCGTGCCATGGCCACGCAGGGGCCGTGACAGCCACCCCAAATGGTGCCGGACGCCCCACGAGCACCCACGAAGCACCCGCGGCACCCCGGGGTCAGGATCCTGCCCAGTGCGGGAGCATCCTCCCAGCCCTTTCCCAACAAGGCTGAGCCTGGTCTCCAACCTCTCCCTCCTTTCTTTCCACCACCGTGCTGCCTCTCAACCCAAAGCAGAGCTCAGCTTCTTAATTTATTATTTTTTTTTTTTTCCTGGGAAGTTGGGCAAAAAATAGAAAAGGAACTTCAACATCATGATGTTCCAAAAATGTAACGGCTTGACTCATAAGATCTCCAAAGCAGCTCATCTCCATAGTGTTTTATTGGCCTCCTGGAAGAGGAGCACCATTTCAGCGTCTGGGTGCTGGAGGTGGAGGTGGATCAGCGCAGCAGCTCGATGGATACATGACTAAAAACAGCTCCCAGCATCCTGCAAGAAGAATTCTGTCTACACTTGAATTTACAATCATGCTCGTCAATGTCGCTTAATTAACCGGTGTTGAAATGCAATTATTCAAGTCGGCAAAGTTGGGGTTTGAGAAAATAAAAAAAAACCCTGCTGGTGGGATGGGAGAGAGGAGGTGAAGGGCTGCCGGCTGCTGTAAAGGGCTCTCCAAGTCAAGGGCTATTTGCTTTTTCCCTTGGCTAAACCTGTTGGGTTTTCCAGGCAGCTCCTTTCCGACCGGCAACCGAGAAACGCCCATCAGACACGGGCGTCCCACCACACAAGGTCCCCTGCCTGCTCCCTGCCTGCCGCCTGCCTGCCGGGCTTTCACAGCCGCCCCAGGGCTGTGCCTGCTGCCTCTGCCGTGCTTTACGGAGCAGGCAAACCTGCTGCGGCGCAGGTCGGCAGGGCAGGTGCGGGGACGCGCTGCCGGGGACGCGGGCGCCGCCGGGATCCTGCCCCGGTGCCTCCACTCCTGCCGGCTTGGCGCGACGCACCCCACTCCGTCAAGGTTAACGGGAGCACAGAGCCTATGCTGATCCCAGGGAAAACCAAACAGCGGCGGTGGCCAAAATACCAACAGGCTGAGGCCAAAAAAAGCGTAAACGCAGAAGTTTTCATTAAAAATTGAAATGCTTTTGAAAACACGTTGGTTTTGATGTAAGCAGCAAAGCGGGGCAGCAGCGGGGAGAGGGATCGAGGGCTCGTTTCCAGCATGCTCACAGGGGCCGGGGGGACAGTGGGACATGGGGGGGACGGTGCCAACGCAGCGAGAGATGCCGCCAGCCTGGCACGGGGTCGAGGTCCCACCTCGCTGGCTGCTTTCTGTGCCCATGCCAGTCACGCCGACGCAACCGCCCGTGCAGCCGCCTGCCAGATCAGGTCAAACCAGAGCAGAAATGGGGCCTTTTCCGGGCACACCAGCTCCTCTCCTGGCACAGCAGCTCCTCTCCCGCCTCCATGGCGTGGCCCTGAAGCACCGGAGGAGAGGAGCCAGCGCCACGCCCGAGGGAAGCCAAAGCCGCCCTCCCAGCACACAGTCCCCCCGCTCAGTTGTTTCGGGTGTTCTTGAAGGAGGAGCTTTTAAAAGCGGGGAGGGACAACGCGCGCCCTGGCTGAGTCCCGGCGAAGGCCCCCGTGGCACAAGACCCCGGGCAACGGCAAAGGGGCAGCAAAGATGCTGCCAAGCGGCACCGGGACCCCGCCGCTCACCGCAGGCGGTTCATGCCGTCATCTCCGCATCCTGAACCGTTTCTCCTACTATTCAGACTAAAATTGTTCTCTGTTTAAGCTTCAGAACCATTTATCTCATTGAGTGAGGAGGATAATCCACCCACCTCTTCCTCGCTCCCTGGCAGGTATTTATAGGCAGCCACTCGTCTCCCGTCGGCAACCGCCGCTCCTCTCCCCAAACCCCCCCGGCTCCGTCCCCAGCACCGCGGAGCAGCTCCCGGGAGCGCGGCATCCGTATCCGCAGCCCAGCATCCCACTGGGCACCGGGGCTGGCACCGCCAACCCGCTCCCGCCCCGACGCCGCTCCCTGCAAGGGGATGCTTTCCCCTGCGCCGCATCCCGCACGCCCAGCCCTGGGCGCATCGGCTCTGCCAATAAGTAATTGCAAACTCATTAAGAGCTCGTTGAGAGGAGCAAAGGCCGCCCGGGAGAGCTGCCCCAGGCACCCGGCAGAGGAGGCTGCTGGGGCAGCGGCTGCTTGGAAATTAAGAGGGGAAGAGGGGAAAAAAAGCCCTCCAGCCACATCAGAGACCGACAGGTCAGGAAAACAACCCAGTTACTCAGTGGGGTCAAAGGAAAAGGGTTTCAGGCTGAGCCCAACACAGGGGTCTCTACGGCGAGGTGGCATGCTGGAAGCCCGGCGAGGGGCCGGGACCGGCACCGTGGGCTGCTCTGGGGCAAGGAATTGGGAAGACGAAGGGAAAAACCGCGCGGGGCAGGGTTAGGGTCTCTACAAGATACAGATTTCTCTTCAGAGAGGGGAGAAATGAGAAACACCCGGCAGCGGGGCGGGCGCAGGCACACGCTGCTCAGCCCCTGCGGGTGCCCTGGCCGCACCACGTGTATTTTGCAGAGCTTTGATTTCTCCCCATCCCCAAACCCTCCCGCCGCTGCGACGCTCGCTACAACAGCAGCGTGCTCATTAATTACGGTGTAATTGGCGTTAGTTATTAGCAGGTAACACTGACTCCCCCCAGCCGGGCAGGCAGGAGGCCAGGGCACCCGTCGGGAGGGAGCTCACTCCCTCCGCACCCCAGCCAGCTCCCAAACGTCCCCGGTTTTCTCCAAATCACCCGCTGAGCCGGCAAAGTCATTTCCAAGCCAGCGCTTGGCCCTGCCGGGGCCGTCCCCGCTCCCGGTCCCCCACCTCCCGCACCGGCCCGGTGCTGCCCGCGCAGCGGACAGGTGCCGCTGGGGCGAGGGGGGCAGGCGGTGCCTCGGCCGTGCCCTGCGCCGAGCCGCTGCCTCCCAGCGCCCCGCTCCATTTCCAGCCTCCGCCGCCTCGGTTCCTGCCTGACCCCGTTCTGGGGACATCCTCTCATCTCCTCCGTGCCACTGGGACCAGCGCACCGGCGCGAGGCGTTATTAGCTGCGCTTCGCCGGGGCAGTGGCGCGCCGGCGCCCAGGGAGGGCTCGCAAAGGCACCTTCACCTAACGAGGCCGACGTCTCCATGGGCACGGGGGGGAACAGGCATCTCGCAGGGGCTCAAAGCCATGGGTACCCACCGCATCCGGACATCCTCCGGCCGGGCAAGGGGGCTGCCTGCAGGAAGCGCTGCCCTCCATGCAGGCCAGCCACTGCCTCCCACCCCACCCAAGAGCAGTGAAACGCAGGCGGAGAGAGGGTCCCTTCGCCCACGCACTGCCCTAGGGCCGTCCAAAGCCGCTCAAGACAAGCCGAGCGTGTCCGGGAGGCGGCTGGTCGCGCACGGCACAGGGAAACCGGCCAGCGGCTGCAGGCGGGCAGCATTTCGGGAACAGCCCCTCTGCCAGCACCCCGCGACCCAGGAGGAACGGCCGTCCCCCACAGAGGCGATGGATGGGGCACGTCTCCAAGTCCCGTCGCCTCTTGCCGGCTCCGTGCCGGTGGGAAGGCACTGGGAAATGCTCGAGTGCCGCTCGCACCACAAGCCTGAACCAACACCAAACCTCCGCCGAAGCGCCCGCAGCAACGGTGACTTCCCAGTGCTCCCAGTTTGGGACACTTCTCCGCACGATGGCACTGAATTCCTAGTTATCCGGAGTTTCTCATACCGGCTCCTTGCCCGGACCAGAGCAGACTGCCCGGCACCAGGATCGGCTTCGGCAAAGCCAACAAACACCCAGAAGCGCGTGGGCTCCCAGCAGGCGGGAGCCGCTCTTCCAGCGGGGACATCTCAGCTGCAGGGCAGGGTCAGGCCCTGTCACACCCATCAGTGGCGTCCCCCGTAGCAGGAACCATCTCCCATCGCAGCCGTGAGCCCCTGACAAGCCTCTTCAGCCTTTGGTCCCAAGATTTGGGTTTCACGGACAGCCTCCGCAAGAAAAATTTGGGAAGCGCAGATAAAGCGGCGCCCGGGCTCCCTTCTCCAACAGCCCTCGCTGGGAGGGCCACCACTCTCCCCTCCCGCCGCCATCCTCCGAGCCCTCCGCACTGCTCTCCCGGAGCTGCCGGCGGGATTGTCCCTGCCCTCGTCTGCACCGCGCCGTCTCCGTCCATCGGCCCCCAACGGCAGGACCTTGGCCGCCTTTCAGCGCTTCGGCCTCCCGGGATTTTTCCTGACGAGCGGGATGGCTTCGTTAGGACCTCAGCTACTCCAGCCTCCAGCTCCTCCCGCCTTCGCCGCGCCTCGCTGCCGGCACCGGGGATTTATGATTACTTCATTGTTTGATTGGTTTCATCAGCCTGTCATCATCTCCCTCCCAAAACTCTTCCACCAGCGCCGGCAGCACCGCACGGTTGGGATCTGCAAAGACAAACGCCCCGAGCGGGGCAGGCCAGCCGGCCCCTCGGCCCCCCTCGCTCCCGGGGGCGGCGGGGCGCGTCCCCCCGCTGCGGAAACCAGCCCCGGCTCCCCTCCAAGGGGCTCCACGGCCTCCACGCGCGGCGGGGCTGCCGCGACCCCGCAGGCCGGGCATCGCCCCGCCGGCCCCCGCCCCGGCCGCCACCGCGGGGGACGCTCCCCGCTCCCCCCCCCACCCCCCCCCCCCCCCGCCTGGCCTTCGCTCCCTCGCCCCCCGGCCGCCTCCTCCCTCGCCCCCCGGCCGGGCTGCGGAAACACCCCGCGCACGGCCGCGCCGGGAGCCGGGCGGGGCAGGGGGCTGGGCGGGCGCACCCGGCCCCGGGCTTCGCCGCCCGGCAGCCGGCGGCCCCGCGCCCGATCCGGCGCAGGGGGTGCCCAGACCGAACCGCCCCGGCCCCCCGCGCCGCTCACCCGGCCCCGGGCTGCGGCAGGGCTCCGGGCTGGCGTCGCCCGACCGCGGCCACAGCGCGGCGGGGCCGGAGCCGGAGGAAAGTGGGTCAGCTCCCCCTTCCCGAGCCGCAGCCGGCGAGAGGCGGGCGCGGGCTGGAGGCCGGCTCCCGCGCCCGCACCGCGCCGGCGACCAGGGGAGGTGACGGGGGAGGCCAGGGGAGGTGACGGGGGAGGCGACAGGGGAGATGGCCTCAGCTGCCCCCGCGGCCACCGCCCGCCCCCCCCCGCTCCCCTGCCCCTGGCCGCTTTCCATCTCAGCGCATCCCTCCGGAGCCCCCCCCGCGCCCACCGGCACCCCCCTTCTGCCTCGGGAACCGGCCCCGCCGGCGGCCCCGGAACAAGTGCAGGCACAAGCCCCCCCCCCCCCGCCGCCGCCCCAGCCCCCGGCTCCGGCACAAACTCCTTTCAAGTGCGACTCACGCCGCTTCCGTGTCCGGCCCCGAGTTCGTCCCCGCAGCCGCAGGGCCGGGGGCCGGGCCGGGGCGCAGGTGGCAGCGGCCGCCGGCGGGACCCCGCGCTCCTGCCGGGGAGGCGGCCGAGCCCCCGGGGGCAGCGGCCGCAGCGCCCGGCGATCCCCCCCCTCCCCGGCTCTGCGGGGAGCGGCGGGAGGCGACCCCCCCGCCCCCATTCACCCCGGAGCCCCGGTTGTACCGCGATGGTTATTTTGGCTGGCGGGGACCCGCTGCCGCCGCCGCCGCGGTCCCACGCTCCCCCCCCGCGCCGTGCGGGCAGACAAAGGGCGGCCCCGCCACAAAGGCGCGGGCCGGTACCGGAGCGGGCGGCGCCCCCTCCCCTCCCCACCGCCGCCGCTTACCGGTGGGGCGAGCCGCCGCGCCCCGTCCTCGGCGGGAGAGGAGCCGCCGCCGCCGCCCGCCCCCCGCGCGGGGCCGCGCCGCGCCGCTCGCCGCCCGCACCGCCGGGCTCATGCCGCGGCCCCGCCGCCGCCGGAGGAGCGGAGGAGCGGAGGGAGCGCGGCGCCCCCCGCAGCCCCCGGCAGGGCCGCCCCGCCCCGCCCCGCCCCGCGCTCCGCCCGGCACCGGCGCCGCCCCGCAGCCCCCGGGGAGGGGGGGGGGGGCTCCGCCGCCGTTGCCTCGGGCGCTGGGGCGGGCGCGGGGCGCTCCCCATCCCGGCCGCTCGGACGGTGCCGCCGCTTCCCCCCCACCCCCGGCACCGGCACCCCTCCGGCCCGTGGGCCCAGGCCCACGCGGGGGTTGCGAGTGGGTTTGCCCCGGGTGGAGCCGGGGATGCTCGGTGCGGGGAGCAGCGGTCTGTCCCGGGGCAGGAGCCGGGAGCCACAGCAGAGCCCTCCTCCTCCTCCTCCTCCTCCTCCTCCTCGTCCCCGGCGGCCTTCGGAGCTCCAAGCACCACGGGCTTCAGCCCGGCGGAGCCCCCCCACGGGCGGGATGTGGTGCTGAGCAGAGGCTGGGAGAGGTACCTCCGCGGTTACCCACGCAGGGATGGGGCTCCTCACCCCTTCCCCACCCCACTCGTCTTTGCACACAGCAAAAAAGACTCCGACAGCCCCAGCTTGGGACGCCTGGGGTTCCCCGCCATCAGCACCATGGGTGGGCAACGTCCTCCCACAGGACCGCATCGCGCTGTCGGCAGGTTCCCCGTCTCCTGCTCTCCCAAGACTTTGTATTTCTCCTCCGTCAGCGCGGGCGATGCCCACCGAGGCGCGGGCAGCGCCCGACTCGCCCCTCCGAAGTGCCGCTCCTAAACACCTGCGGGACACGTGGCTTCCCGCCACGCGCTCAGGAATGGCGGGACCATTCGGACCCAGCCGGGGAAAGCCGGCCGAGGCAGACACGCCGCACGGGCTTCCTTTCAGCCTCGTTAAAGTTTGGCAACACGTTCAGCAAGCGATGCCAGAGGCGGGCACCTCCAGCCCAGGGGCCAGCGGCAGCTCTCCCGGAAGGAGGCGAGGGGCAGGCACCGCGCTCCTCCTCGGAGCATGCCTGGCCCCATCCAGTCTCTCCGGATTTCCTTCTGTGCTCGCCGGGGCTGAGCAGGGACGTTTTAACACAGGTCATGGTTTGCTTTGGGGCTTCCTTGGCTCTTAGCTGGGCGCCGGGTCCCTTCGCTCCCGCGATGCCGCTTTGAGGTGACCCACAGCCATGGGGCTGCCCCGCGCTCCGAGGGGTGACAGGGGGTTGTTCCCACGCACCGCGTGGGCTGTGCGAGCCGGCTGTGCCCGCTCCGCTGGGACCGGGGCCGTCCCGCTGCCACCCGAGCCCCCCGCTGCCAGGGCGGGCCGGGGAGCCATCACCACGGGCTCACTGGCGGCTCTAATCGGCTTCCAGTTTAGCACGCGGAGCAATTAGGCTTTTAATGAATGACTCTAAAGCGAGAGGCTGAATCACATTCGGACACTTCTCTTTAATTCGGTGCCAGGCGCTGCCGTGACATTGCCACCCTTCTCCCAGCCAGCAGCCGCGCGGGGCATGGCCGGCCTGGGCGCTGGGCAGCGGGAGAGGCCGCTGTGGCTGACGAGCGCTTGCCGGTCCCCTCGATCTCCGCTCACCAGTCCCTGCCAACGGCTCCTGGCACCCGTGACTTGGATGCTCCGAGTATGGACGATCCCCACTGGGATGGGGACATCCGCGTGGCACAAGAGGAGAAATGCCGTCCCCTGCGTCACCGGAGCCCAGTGATGGCTGGATGGGTGCTGGATGGGTGCTCAGACCAGCCGTTGTGGGGCCGGGAAAGGGGTGGCACAGGGCAGGGGAGCATCTTAGGGGCGAAGGCGCTGGGAACGGGCACAGCGTGGGAGATGGGGCAGAGCTGGGGTGCTCCCTGTGCTGCCACGTCAGCGGGACACGGGCTGGTAAAAGCCACCGCAGCCTTCCTCGCACGCCCCACTCCATCAGCCGCTGGGGACAGAGTGGGTCCAGCCTCGTCCCTTCCCATAGCACCCACTCACGGCACCCGTCCCTCCGTGTCCCCTGCCTGCCCTTGCCTTGCCGTCCCCCGGGTGCGGCTCCCCGGCTCCCGCAGCCTCCCGCTTGCGGCGTTTCAAGCTGCGCCTCTGAGCTCTCCTTCGGCTCGCCCTATTTATAGCTCGGGGCTGTTTCTAGGTCAGGCGTGAGGCGCCGGTGCCCGGGGACCCTGCGCAGGGACCACGGGGGGCTGCAGGGACGGCATCGCATGCCCTGCACGCGGCTCGGCTCCTGGCGTCACCGCCCCGGGGTTGGAGGATGGGGCTGTGCCGTGCCCCAGGTACACAGAGGCCGAGCTGTCGGTGAGGGACCAGCCAGGCTGCGGCAGGGCTCCGTGGGGCTCTATGGGGCTCAGCAGGGCTCCGCGGGGCTCGGCAGGGCTCTGTGGGGCTCCGTGGGGCTCGGCGCCTCATTTTGCGGCTGCCAGGCTGCAGACCAGCACATTGCCAGCACGTGGGTCACACACAGATTGAATAATAGTAACACCAAAAGCACCAGTCAGTGTTTGCATCGAGCTCGTGGTCCTCAAACCACTTCGAGAATATTAATAACTGTTTAAGATTAGCGAGATGAAAGGAGCTGGATCAAACATGTTTATCACCTAGCTCGATCCCAAACCACGCGATGAGCCCACAGCTCCCCAAAGGACCATGAACACCCCCGGGATTTCTGCCCGGAAAGGAAATATCCTGGCTTGTGCCACAAGGGATGTGCTCAGACAGGGTGAGCGGCGGGGAAATGACCTGAAAAGCCCAAAATATTTCCAGCAAGCCCAGTCCCCTCCAAATTCAGCGAGAAGGTCGCTCATCCCTTCGCCATCACTTGGTCCCCCCCAGCAGAGTGGGAGCCAAGGGGCCGTGCCCCGCATAGCACACGGGTCGGGGTGCCACGGCCACCTGCAGCCTGTCACGCTCCGGTGACATGAGCTAAAACCTGCCTTAAGATGCTGGCAGGGATGCTGGGAAGGAGCAGGCGGGGAGGAAGGAGGGAGGGCGACGCGGGAGCAGAGCACGCCGGGAGCCGCAGTGCCGGCGGAGGGGACGCGCTCAGCCCGGGGGGCTGCCGGCGGCGTCCCCCGGCTGCGTTTGGATGTTCCCCCCCGCCCCACAGCATCCACCAGGCTCCGAAATCTCCTGCCCCTGCAGTCGGGCCGGCCCTTCGCTCTGCCTCGCCACTCGCTGCAGGCGCTGGCACGACCTTCGCTGCCCGCTGTCCGTCCCGTGCGGCCGGGGCTGCTCGGGGCCGGCACCCCTCCGCACCACCAGCCCGGGGTGCACGCCCCATGTTGGAGGGGCCGGGTGTCCCCTCGGTCCCCGGGGACAGCGCCCAGCCAGGGGGATTTCGAGGGGAAAGGGGGCCGGTGGGAGCTGGTTCCCGGAGCACTGGGGCGGGGGGTTAAGTGCCCCCCACCTCGGTGTTCAGCCGCATGCTGCCGTGCCCTGCTGGGGCTGCCGGGACAAGGTTCCCAGCGGCTGCTCTCAAGGTCAGGGAGGAGACACGGCCCAGGTGCCGGGGGGCACAATCTGCAGCTCAGCTACGTGGTGGGGACACGCCAAGCCGCTGCCAGCGGCCGCTGGGGTGCTGCCTGCCCTCCCGCAGCCCCCTGGCCCCATCCCGAGCTCCTGGGGGCACAGGACAGACCCAAGCCAGCCGGGCCGGGGGCACGGCGTGCCGTGTGCTGGCCCCCCAGCACAGGCTGGGTCAGGACCTAGAGCACCATCTGCCTGCGGCCACTTGCAGGGACTTGGACATGGTGTTGACTCTGGAGCATAATGATGACTATTCCGCTATTGGGTTGAAAGGAAACAGAACGGTTTTCTTTTGAACGGGTTTCTTCTGAAAAGAAGCAGAACGAGTTTCTTCATGGGGGAGGTGGGATTTGGGGGTGTAGCGGGCTCATGGCACCGTCCCACTCCCACCCCCCATCTGGGTCTGCAGCCACAGACGCCGGCTGAATCGCTGCCTGGGGCCGCGGCACAGCTGTGCCCGCAGCTCCCGCTTGCGGCATTTCCTGTCCCATCACCAGCCGGGGCCAAAGCAGCAAGCGGGAGTGAACCGGGAGTACGGGGAGAGCCCTGGGGCCTGCCCCGGCACCCCGGCCAGCCTGGCACCATCCGGCACCGCACGCCCGCCGGCCGCCTCCGCTCGCAGCCCGTTCTCCTGGCACCATCTAGCGAGGCTGCGGGGACAGGCACGCTGCCTCCGGCACCCACGTGCGTGGGCCCACGCTCCCTCCGGCTCAGGGTGACAGGCCCAGGGCCGGGCGGGGGATCGGTGGCGGAGTGGGGAGCACCCGGTGGGTCGCTCTGCCGGCACCCCCCCCTGCCCGGGGCGAGCCCACCCTGGTGGCTCGCTGTGCTGTGCCGGCGGTGGCAGGCGATGACAGCTCTGTCCCCACCGGCTGGAGGCAGGCCCAGGGAAAGGCTGCCAGGGACAGGCTGGTGACAACTAGGGGAGCGTTCGGGGACGGGGAACCCCACCCAGTGCAGCCGCCCTTGAAGCAGGGCAGGACAGGGAGAGGTCTCTGGGGACAAGCCACGGGTGTCCATCCCTCGCCATCCCCCCGCACAGGGAGGGGTGGTCCCCGCAGCCACCACGCAGGACCTCGGGCCACCGCACTGCCACTCCGGGCACTCCCCTCCCTGGCTGAGAATGGCAAACTCGTGCCACCTGTGGCCCAGCACAGGCTGGATGCAGCCGGTCAGCTCCAGCCCTGGGCTGGGCTGCGAGACAGGAGCCCCGGGGATGCTCCACACCCCTCTCCAGCCAGCAGCACCCACATCCAAGGCCCCTCTCTCATCCCCGGTCACCCGGTCCCCGCCGCCTCCTGGCACCTTCTCAGCCAGCACCGCGCTCGCGGGCAGCGACTCACGGGAATCAAGGCTCCAAAAAACGTGATTTACACCAAAACAAATCCTACGGCTTCTTGCGCACCAGGAGGAAGGACAGACTGCCTGGACTGGCACGTGCCCACAGCCCAGCCGATAGCCCTACCTGGCCACCAGCCCGGCACCACTGCCCCCCGGACCTTGCCGTGGGCAGTCAGTACTTGTGGGGGGCTCCCGGCCGCGGCGGGGCCGGAGCTTTGCTCCGGGGATGGCGGCGCGGGACAGGAGCCGGCAGTGGCTCGGTGCCACGGAGGAGCAGTTGGGCACGACATGTGCTGGCGTTCACACCTCGCATCCCTGCCGGCTGCCTGGCTAATTCCGGCACCGACACATTCGCCTTGGCTGCCGCTCAGCAGCGCGGATGGGAGAGGAGCTTTTGGGGAGGGGGGAGGAGAGCGCCGGTGCTGCTGCCGATAGGGCCAGGCCTCGGGGAGCCTCGTGGCCCTCCTTGGGGACCCCCCAGCTGCCCTGGCCCCCGGATCCCCCAGCCAGCCCCTGCTCCAGGGGCGGCAGCAAGGCCCTGGGAGCAGAGTCTGGCCAGGGGCCCCGTTCAGGTGAGCAGGAGTGGGCGGGACGGCTCCGGGATGCCGTGGGTTTGCACACCGCTGCCAACAGCCCCACTCCCACGGGCACGCCGGCACCACTCGGCACGGCACAGCATGGCACGGGACACCCACCCCATGCCCTGGAGAGCTGCTGCCGGGGAAGCACATGCCGGATGCGCACACGTGCTGTGCACGCAGCCTCTCCCTGCCGTGGCACGGCACGGCACGGCACGGCATGGCACAGCGCCGGGCCCTGGTCTCCTCCAACCAGGAGAGGATGCACCTGCTCCGAGGGAAACTTTGGCACAGCCCAGGCAGGCGGCCCTCGTGCCAGGCATCGTCCCCCAGCCCGGCTCGGTGCCGTGCTCCCGTGCCTCTCACGGGCTCACGCTGTGTCCCCACCAGCGGCGTGCCGCCCAGCCGGACACCGCGGCACTGACCTGTGCAGGTGCAGGGGCTGCAGCTCCTCTTTCTGGAAGCAGACGAAGCAGAAGGAATCCATTGCTCAGCTCCGGCGGCCGCCGTGCCCGGGCGAGGGGGACCGCAGGCCAGGCAGAGCCGGATGGGTGTTGGCATCTTCCTCCCCCTCACCAGTGCCACCGGCAGCTGGAGGCTCACGCTCGCCCGCCCGGGGCCATGGTGTCGGGGAGCCGTTCACGCGGCCGGGCTGAGCGCTGGGGCCCGCTGCTCACCGCGCACGGAGGCAGCGCCAGGCTGTGCTGTGTCCCGCGTTGCCCTCGCTCCGGGGCCAGCAATGCCCAATGCCACCCCGGCACCCATCACGCAGCCCGGCCGGAGGCAGCACCCGTCCTCAGGGGGTGTGGGCAGGGACCTGGGGTGGCATTGCCCGGGCCGAGGGGTCCGGCAGGGCAGGATGAGGCCCCGGCCAAGCCCTGCGGTGCTTCAGAGGCCGGGGGAAGCGGCTGGCCCTCTTCGGCGCCCAGCGCCCATGTGGCACCGGACGGCGGCGGGCGCAGAGGACGGTGCCCGCGGTGCTGCCAGGGAAAGTGTCCCCTGCGCAGGGGCTTGCAGCAGGTGGGGTCCGGCAGGGTCTGGCAGGATCTGGCAGGGTCTGGCAGGGTCTGGCAGGCAGGAGGCCGGGCCGGGAGCCCTGTGCGCTCACGGAGGAAAGTTGTGTTGTCGGCGAGCTGCGGCTCCACGGGGCTTGTCTCACCGGCAGAGCAGCCGCTCGCTCTGACAGCTAAACCAGCGTGCGAGTATTAATAGCTCCAGATTCATGCGGCGAGGCTGGAAAGTTAACTCCTCGCCTGCCGCCGCCAGCCCTGCCCAGGCTCCAGCCGCCCTCTCCCAGCTCTGGGCTGCTGCCTCGGGGCTCACCAGCGCCGCAGCTGAGACCTGACAAACTCAGCCCACCCGCCCGGCACGCCTGGCACCCCATCCTTCCCCTTCCCCGGCTGGCCCTTAGCACGGGGCACGTGGCACAATCAGGGAGGGGATTTGTCTTAGCCTGGGCGCCCATGGGTGCCCATGGGTGCCCTGAGCCACAACGGTGGTGGAGAAGGTGGCCTGGGAGCCATTCCTGGGGGGCTGCTCCCCGCTGCACGGCTGGGCACGGCTGGGCACGGCAGAGCACAGCATGCCAGTCCCGGCCGGGCACGGCAGGAGCACCATGGTGCCTTGGGAGGGGTGTCCCTGCCCCACAACATGTGTCCCAGCTCCACAAGTGGTGTCCCTGCCCCACAAGTAGCATCTTTTCCCCACGATGGGGTGTCCCTACCCCACAAGGGGTGGCTCTGCATCATTGGTGCCAGCCAGGGCAGCCATGCCAGTCATGTCAGGCTACTCCCAGGGTGCAAGCCATGGCAACCATGCCAGTCATGTCAGGCTACTCCCGGGGGACGAGCCAGGCCACCTCGGGAGCAGCATGCTGGGTCAGGAGCCCCCTCGCCCATGTGGCCACACGCCCTCGCCAAGCAGCTCTGGAGTCTTGCCGTTCCCCATCTGTTGGGACCAGCTCCGGGACCAGCGCAGGCCCCCCACGTCCCTGAGACCAAGAGCTGTGCCGGCCCCTCGCCCCAGCCCACATCCAACGCCCTGGGGCAGAAGCAAAGGCCGTGTCCTTGGGAGGCAGCAGCAGGAGGACACGCAGAGGCTTCCCCAGCCTGGCCACGGGCTTCGTCATCTCTCCCTGTGAATTATTCAGTGCGTGGCTCCGCTTGCAGTGCATCTGCTCCAGCCACACCCCCTCTAATGGCAAAAATTGATGGCTTTTTAATTTCTTATAGCCAGAAAGCTCCTGGCCATGCTGCTTGAGGGTCCCGTCCTCGCTGCAGAGCTGCCCCTGGAGAGAGGGGACCGGACTTGGAGGGTGGTTTATCCCAAACTCCTTTCCATCACCTTCTTCCATGCATCTAGAAGGGTGCTGGGCTAGATGGTCCCACACGTGAGGCTGCGAGGTGCCCGCACTTCGCAGCTCTGGCGGGATTCAGCCACCCCACACTGGTCCTGATCCAGGACGGGGGCTGGGGCTCAGCAGAGACCCCAGCCCCACGGCCAAGTCCTTGGCCCTGCCTCCGGCAGACCTGCCTCCAGCGCCTGCGGCCGGCCGGAACGGGGCAGACGTGCCCCCAGGGGTGCACAGGGAGGAAACCCAGCCATGGGAAACCCAGGGAGGAGAGCCATGCTCTCTCGCCACGGTTGCGGGTGTGCTTACACGCGGGGCTGGCTGGAGTCGGTGTACGTCTTCACGTGCGCGTGGCGGTGCTCAGTGCACGCCCGGCTCTGCTCGGTGTGTTTGCACGTGCGCAGCTGAGCTCCGTGTACACGCGTGTGCGCGGCCGTGCGAGGCAAGTGCATGTTGCCCAAAGCCAGGAGCGGCGGGAGCTTCTTGATTAAGAGCAGGGCTCGTCCTCAAGCCATCCACTTCCATCAGCTATTCCAAGCCTGGACCTTTCTCCTGCCATTAAGCGGAGCCCGTTACCCCAGGGCACTTCAAGGACTCACATTCTCCTTGGACGTGCCCATGGCGAGTGCAGCTCACCCCGTGGGGCGCGCGCTGGAGACCCACGGCAAAGAGGGGCTGGGGATGGCTTGTGGGGCAGGGTGGGAAGAGCAGGTCCCCTTTGCACGCTCCTTGGGGTGGTTTGCACCAAGGGAGCTGTGGGGCAGCAAAAAACCCCCGGGGATCAGCGGCCGTGGGCTGTGCCTGCAAGCAGAGCTTGCTGTTTACTGGTTCCCTACCTACGCTGGGCGTTTTGCGAGGGCTGGGGGCATCGGCAGGGGCACAGGGGGAAGCTGGTGGGCGGTCAGGGTCGGGGACTGCTCCTGCGGGGCACGGGGAATGGCAGGGCTGGGCAACAGGATGGTTGCCCATCCCAGAGGTGATGTGGGAGCAGGCAGGGTTGCAGGCAGCATCACCCATGGGCTGGCCACGCTGTGGGTGCTCGCCTGGCTGCCCTTGCTGGCTGGGCTGATGCGGGGGGTGCCGTCTTGTCACCCACTGCCACCGTGGGGAGCTGGCAGGGACGTCTGTCCAGGACAACGGGCTGTGCAGCGTGCTTGCAGGGATGCTGCTGCCATGCCGGTCCTTGGGAGCTGCGAGAAGCATCAGCATCCCGCAGGCATCTGGCACCGGGGGAGCGCTCTCCAGCCCGGGGGTGCAGGTGGGTACCCCTGCCACAGCCAGACTCCCACGGTCCCCCAAGCCCCCTGGGCCTAGGGCCCTGGCACCCACCCAGGCACCCACTCACCAGGAACACGCTGCAAGGAGCAACAAAAAATGTTAAAATTTAATGCCTCGGCTAATGGGCCGAGCGGAGAGCAGCAGAAACCCAGAGAAAAAGGGCTGCTCTCCCACAGAAGGAAAGAGACGAGTGCACCCAGCCCCGGGGAGCCCCTAATGGCTTCTCGCTTCGCAGTCCCCTCCACACCACCCTTCCTGGAAGAAGGGGAGACCTTGTTGGTCCGCGGCGGCACCTGCCTGATGGGACCCCGCTCCCCCCTCACCGCACTCAGCTCGATAAAAACCCATTAGCTGCCTTGCAGCGCCCGCCAAAGCATGGGACCGAGCGGTTGGTCACGAATCCATGTGGCTCCTGGTGGATGCCCCACAGGAGCTCATGGTGGGTGACAGACCCCTCGGGGTGGGACCTTGCCCATGGGAGCCCGAGCTCCACCGTCTTCTTCTGCCACCACCTGCACCTCTGCCAGTCCCCTCCCAAAATCGTGGGAGGCTGAGAACAGGGAGAGGCGCAGAACGGCAGGTCGGGACATCTTGTTGCATTGCCTGTGTGGTTTTTTGAGGTCTAGGAAGATGGCAGGGACAGACTCTGAACTTTGTGTAGGCTTAAAAAAAGCCACAGCCCGAAACTGGTCCTTTCTCCCTCGCCTGTAACAGAAGTGGGGTCACTTATCTGAGAGAGCCAGCCGCCTTGGCTGCCTGCTGCCCCTCTCCCACCCTGCTCCTCTGGGTCTGAGGCTGTTGGAAGGGGCGACTTGGACACCAGGATGAATATCCAGGCCTCCCTTTCAAATACACACAAAACACCAGACCTGCAAGGCCTCTCTGAAGCATGGTCTTGCCTGCGCTCCCCCCCCATGCCTGCTTATTTGGGGACCTCCTGTTGTGTCTCGGATCCCTGGTCCCATGGGCTTGTTTTGTCCCAGCCTAAAGCAGCTGCCCTTCAATGGGAATTGGGAAGCCATTCCCAGCGATATAATCGGTCTGCTGAAAACACAGCACCCAAGAACCCAAACAGTCCCAGATGAATCCCAACACGGCGCGGAGCACAGCAGGAGTGGAGGCAGGAGGACCTGGCCAGGAGCCACAGTGGCCACAAAAGACCCTTGCCCACCACAGCCACCCTGGCTGCGACAGATGGTCCCGACCGGGCCGCCCAGCACGGGGATGCGGGACGGTGCGGGATGACAGCCCCGGCTGATGGCCCTCCTCCCCTGGGACACCAGGCTATGGGTGCCCACACCCAGCGCCGAGCGATGGCAGGCGGAGGAGGAAGGACACCCATCATGGGGAGAGGTGTCTCGGGAGCACCCCTTCCCTGGAGCAGCGGGCTGCAGTGGTTTTTTAAAATTAATTACGCATATCTGTACCTTCCACAGGTATTTGTAGTCAGGGCCTTTACCTGCTGTATTTTTTGTAGCTTGCTAAATAAGCAAACTTATTGCCAAGCCACTTGCGAGACACAGGGAGTGGTTGGGGTTTGCTGCACAAAACTTTCCCTTGCATTTCAAAGTTGCTTTGCTGTACTTATAAAACACAGTTTAACCCTTTCCATCAAATTACTTTATACTAGGTGGCAAGGCAGTGAGATGCTCATTTGTACATCGCATTCAGAATGAGTTACAGCTCAATTTGTGGTAGGAACAATAAAAGGAGATGGAAACAGATACGTGGCAAAGCGTTGCCAGCTGCTGAGCGTTAGGCTCAGACTAACCCTGGAGGCAAAACCCAAACTCTGCAAAACTGGAATAAAGCAATTAAATGTGGTGAATATTTGAATGTGTGATTGAACAGGCTGGAATCAAGGCTGGAGCTGTGCAGGAAGCTTTGATAAAAAGGCTTCAAATCATGTTCCAGTGCATTTCTGTGCGTGTTTACAATAAAAATTGAGGGATAAACCATGCAGTAACTAATGATTTTCATAAATTCTGTTCCCTTGGTCTCCCAATGCAGCCGTTCAGCTCCATGGTATTTCCCTTCCTTCTGTTTTTTTAAAACATAAAGTTACCAAAAAAAAAAAAAAAAAAAAAAGGTTGATGGCTTCTCCCATCTCAGGGTTGATTCAGGCGTAGTCTGAGCCCTGCTGCCTTCCCCTTTAGGAAACAGATGGAGCAGCCCCACATGAAAACATAAGGGCTGCAGCCAGTCGGCGTGACTATTTATTGTCTCTAACAACCAGCCCTTCCAGCAATGGGCAGAGCCCCAGAACTCGGATAAAGGAGGCAGGGGGTCTGGCACAGCAGCATTCCCGGACACGCTCCTCCTTACACTCCAGTGATGCTGGTGGCAGCCGCGGTCCTCACACCCGGTTTTCTCCCGGAACAACAACACGAGGTCCCAGCCGGGGCTGTGTGAGACCCGTTATTTCCACAGCAGCGCGAGGCACAAGGTCGCCTTCCTTTGCCTTGGGGCACATGTTTCCAAAGCGGAGGAAGCTCACTGTCACTTCCTTTGCAAGGAAGCTTGCAAAGCTTGGAGCTCGCTGTCAGCCCCAGACCCCGTGCTAAAAGGAGTTGCACCCCCTTGGGTTTTGCAAGGGAAATAGGAATAGAGGAGAAAAGCTCCCTGTTAGGATCCAGCAGTTTGGTGGAAGGTTCCTCTTCTTTCTTTTGGTCCTCATCAGCTTGCCCTGTGCCTGCAGCACCTCAGACCCCTCCCGCCCCAGCCCAGGGAGCTGGAGCTGCTTCTGTTTTGGAAAGCCAAAAAAAATTCACCCTGAAAAACACAGCGGTGGAAGAAGCAGGTCTCCACGGCTTTGGAGGCAAGGTGTGCATGGCTCAGCAGATCCGTGTCCGGCAGCTGTTTTTTCCCTGCCTGGCTAGCAATGTGCACCTCGGAGCACGTGTCAACAAACAATCCCGTTGGAATAACAAATGGCGATAATAAGATTATCCTTTTAATAGTCACCATGGTAACCTGCCTTCTGCCAGCGCAGCTGCAATATCTTGATGTAACCATCGCTGAGGTGGCGTCTCAAGGCAGTTCCAGCCTCTGGTAAACACACTGGCGGGCACGGCACGTAGCTCGGCTTGGCCTGGCGTTTTGGAGGTGTGGGAGGGGTTTTGGAGGTGTCGGAGGGGGTTTTGGAGATGTTGGGGAGATTTTGGAGGTGGTGGAGAGGTTTTGGAAATGTTGGAGACTTTTGGAGATGTTGGGGAGATTTTGGAGGGGTTTGGAGGGGTTTTGGAGATGTTGGAGAGGTTTTGGAGGTGTTGGAGAGGTAGGTTTTGGAGACTTTTGGAGATGTTGGGGAGATTTTGGAGGGGTTTGGAGGGGTTTTGGAGATGTTGGAGAGGTTTTGGAGGTGTTGGAGAGGTAGGTTTTGGAGTCGGTGCTCTGCCTGGGGGTGCATACAGTCATTCATGAGCACATGGCAGCAAACAGACGTACCTCCCACACGTCCAGGCAGTGTCTGCTTGGCTGCAAGCTGCACGTCTCCTTCTTGGTGAGTTTTTATCAGTCTGCGTGGCCCAGGAACAGCGTTTCCACCCACAGGGAAAGGCTGATTGGGGCGAGCGGGACAGGGGCCCATGGGGTCAGCGCTCTGCTGAAAGCGCGGAAGTGGAAGAAAATCTGCCGTGGAAAAGACACGGGACTGCTCAACCATAATCTTCTTGCTGAGCCTCGTGGTTAGTTACAACCCCATGGAGGGTTTATTTTCCTCCCTCTCTTGTTTTGTTTAATCCTCTAATGTCACTGCAAGCATTTGCAATATCCCCATATGTATATTGTCCCCTCTAAAGCCTATTAAGCCGGTTTCAGCAATCTCTTGTAACTGCGACTGTCACAGGAGAACTGTAAGAAGTGTTTTGATCTGTATTAACTTCATTGGTTTGGGTCTCCGGTTGGTCCCGGCTCCTTCATTTTGTCAGGCAGCAGTTAGGGGCTGGATTTCCTTTTTTCACATTCACCTGCTGTTCTGGATCTCTCCGTTAGCGTCTTCTCTCCCAGTCACGTCAGGCATTGCAAAACTGCAGGCCACAAAGAGCCCCAGGTTGAGTTAAAACTGGGGGATGGGAATAGGTGTTTAGGAACGGGTTTCTACGCCATGTAGCTTCATTATCGTTGCTGACGAGGACTTGCAGGGTTGGGGGTCTCCCCCAGTTCATTTTAATCATTTAATTAGTTACACGAGCCCGAAGCCAGTAAACGCAGATAGTGCCCTTGTACCTCTGTAACTCTCTTGGGAGGTCGGGAGGAGCCGGGAGGCTGTACAGGTGTACAGGTCAAGGCCCAGACCCAGGCCCAGGCCCAGGCCCAGACCCAGACCCAGACCCAGGCCCAGGCCCCGGCCCGGGCCCGCGGCTGCCCCACCGCGTTGCCAGGCAACGCCTGCCCCTCTGCCATGGCCGGCGGCGGGCAACCGAGGGCGCGCAAGCCCCGCCTTCAAGAGGCGTGGTCAAGCAGAGCCCCGCCCCCAGGGTGTCTCTCTCCCCCCCCCCGCCACGCGCGGGCAAAGGGCGGGCACACACACCGCCCCGACCGCCGCTTCCTGCCGGGCGGGAAGCGCCCCTCGCGCATGCGCAGCCGCGCCGGGGCGGGGCGAGTCGCACCTCCGGGCGTGCACCTTCCCTCCCTGCCCCCCCCGCGCCGCGAGGCACCGCGCCCTTCTCCAAGATGGCGGCCGGCGGCGTGCTGCGGCGAGGTGCGCATGCGCCGGCGCCACCGCCTCGGCTCTGGTTGGCCGCGGGGGCCCGGCGACCGCTTCCGGCGGGAGGGCGGGGCGGGGCCGGCAGAGCCGCCTCCCCGGTGCGCGGCAGGATGCGCCTGGCGTAGCCACCGGCCGTACCGACAGCCGCCGCGCCCCGCCGCGCTCCCCGCCCGTCCCTTCCCTTCCGCCGGCGAGCGCCGCGCCCTCCCGGCCCGCGCGGGCCTGCCCTCCGGCGGCCCTCCCCAGCGCCCCGGGGCTCCCCGTCCCCGCCGGCCGGGGGAGGCCCGGGGGCTGGGAGGCGGCGGCGGCGGCAGCGGCGGCAGCAGCGGCTCTCTCTCACCTCCCACCGCCTGCGGTGCCCGGGGCTCTGCGGCCGGCGGGGGCTCGCCGGTGCATGGGCGGGGAGGCCCCGCCGCCGGCAGCCGCCGGCCATGACATGAGCGGAGCGCGGCGCCCTGCCTAGAGCCGCCCCGCGGGAGCCGCCGGCAGCCATGGTGAGTGCGGGCGGGGAGCGGGGCCGCCTCGCCGCCGCGGAGCCCCCCAGGGCGGGGGGGGCAGGGGGGCTCTGCCGCGCTCCGGCGGGGCCTGCGGCCTGTCCCGGGCCCGCCGGCCCTCAGGGCCTGCCCCCAGCACGGGCACCGGGCGGCCCGGGGTCTGCTGCGTCCTGGGCAGCGTCCCGGCCGGGGCCGCGGGCCCTGGGGACCCTGAGGGGCCTGCGGGTGTTGAGGGCGGCCTTCAGCCCCGGGGCCGCCGTGGCAGCAGATGGCATAAAGCTGCGGAGGCAGGCGTTCTTCCGGGCAGCGTTCGTGCTGGGGCGTGCTGAGAGGCACCGGTCTTCTCCAGCGCCGGCCCTGGACGCGCCCCGCTCGCCTCCAGCTCGGCCTCGGGTAAGCGGCAGAAGTGACCCGGGTTCCCTTCTGTGCAGAGCGTTGTTTCATTCTGCTGTAGATCCTGGTCTTCAGCCGCCTTCCAGCAGCGGCAGTCGCAGCTATGCGCAGTGCTACCGAGAGATACAGAGCGGAGATGCGGCATGCTTTGATTTGCACGATCTTTTTTTTCCCCTTGATAAGAAGCAAGAGAAGACATTTTCAATTCACTGGGTGCACGTAGTCAGGCCTGCGGGGCTGGTAGGTGGAAACCTGTCTTCAGGGGATCGTGATGTTGCTCACTGTCGCCATACCAAGCGCTGGCAGTGGTGTGCTAAGTAACAACTGCTGTTCTTATTTTTCCCCTTGTTTTACCTGCAAGGAAACCTTATATCCCGCAATTTACTGGGTTGACAAAGGAAAGCCACAAACACGTACTTTGCAGTTGATCAGTAAGTAGAGGTGTGTTTGGCAGCCCTGGATCTGCTCATGGAAAACTGCCTCCTGTCCTGTCTCGCCCAGAGAGTCCCACTGGGTGCAGGCAGTAGTCACTGATCTAGTTTTCAACCACTTTCTAGCTTAAGCTGTCTTAGATAAGGGGTGCAAGGCCTGAGCCTACATTTTCTTCGGGAAGTTGGGATCTTGGTTAGCAGTTGTGAATTTCTTCACTCAAGAGCTGAAATAATCACACCTGTACACTGTTTGCTGTATTCCTGGTATCATCTATTGCTAGTTTATTGAAACCTTGCTTTCTGTAGCCCATTTAAGTTGAATTTCATTAGTCCCTTTGAGAGGCTTTGTTACTCCATACAGTGTCTGCTGGGGTGGGATGTGATCTCCTCGATAAATACAAGTAGCAGCCTGCTACTACGGGGTCTGCACGCACTTTGATTAGTCGGAGGGATGTACCTGCGTGCTCAGGATGGACTCCTGACTTGTCTGCCAAATGCCATAGGTCTTTCTGAATTTACCTTCAGCCAAAGCTAGAACAAAGGGTGATATTCTTGAGGTGGATTCTTTTTAGTGAATACCCCTGGTTCGCGAAGGTGAATAAATACTGTGGTTAAGTTCAGAGAATTTGGTAGACCAGTCATATATAACAAGCTGTAGCTCTGCATAGGAAAGAGGTTACGGAGTTTTGTAAAGGGTGTGCACTAATAATTGCAGGTGGCAAAAGGACTTCTTAGTTCTTCCCTTGCCTTCACACGATATGCACGTTTAGCCTCCTGAATTACACCTTGTTTTCTTTTTCTCCTTGAGCATCCAATATTTGGTTCAGCTACAAGCCGAGTACTGGCTTTGGAAGTTGAGAAGCAGTTATCAGGCTATACTGCAGAATTTACTGTTGTAACTCATCATGTGACTACTGTGCAAGATTTTCCTTATGTTCCCATTTCCTTGGAGCTTACAGATGGGCATGTTCTGCTGCTAGTGTACCCTCCTTCCTGGAAACAGTTGGAAAAGTGTGAAGATGAGATGCTGTAAGGCATACTGGGAACCAGTAAAACATAATTAAACTCTGCTGTCAAAAATAGAGTTGTGGGAGCAGATTTTATTAGTTGAAGTTGAATTGGGTTGATATGGAAGGGAGTGAGCAATGGGAGCAGTAGAGTTAGAGCTTGATTAACTGGGAAGGAATGTTGAGAACAACAAATTGTAAAGTCAGAGCACCCATCAAGGGAGGAGGGAAAACCAGTGATGTGCAATGTGCTCAGAAACAGTGCACATGTTGTAAAACAGGTGCCAGTTCAGTGTGCTTAGATGCCACTAATGGCTCGGAAATCTTAAGCCACCATTAAAATGGTATTTAGTTTCACGGGAAGCTTGAATCATTCTTTTGCTTTCTGAGGTATTCGTTAAAGAGCAGCCCTGCTGTGTCAAGCTTTCTGGTCGTCGTACCTTGCGTGGCGGTTATTACATGCTTGTGGCATGTCAGACTATTAATGCACTTTGCATGTCTGCTAAATAGTTCTTGTACAGCACCCAGTTTGTGGCTTTCTGTGAAAAAGATATGTCAATGTTGATGATGTCGTGATATCTTTGTAGAGAAAATAGAGTATTGTAAAATACAGGCTTCTCAAGCAGATTTCTGTGGAGTCAAGTTAACCTCTAAACACAGAGTAACTCGCTCCAACTTATGCGCTCATGTGGCACTCTTCAAGCCTTTCTCTTCTTTAATAGAGCAGAAAGTATTAATATGGTTTCCTGGTCAACTTTTAGGATCCTTCTAGATGATTTTAGTGAACAGCTTCAAAATAAATATTGTTCATGGAACCAGTCCTTGAATGCGTTTGTGTTTTGCATCCTAATAAGCTATGGATTTGTCTCATCACTCATTCTTTCACCTTTTTTTCTGCTTCCACTAGCAAAGATGGAGCGCCTCTGAAGCCATCAGAGCTCAGTTATGATCTCCTGAGCCGTATCAGTCACCTGGCAAGTGCATTCGTAACTCCCATGTGGGGTTGGAAGTCAGGTGATTACCTTCTAGCGAATGTATTCTTCAATTATCTGGGATTTGTATCCTGCCAGCAACTAGAAGAACAGCTTAGGAAAAGGGACTTCTTCCAGGAAATGCTATTGTGTTAGGTAGCAGATCTAAAGATGAAGTCAACCCTTCAATCAGAGAACTGCAAACAGGCTTCTCAAACGTGTTGGCTTTAGTTACAAAACAAGTCACTCTTCTTTCAGGTTATCACTAGGCCTCATAAGCGTGTAGCAAAGTGGGAAGCAGACAATAGAAGCAGCAACGTTAGATCCGAAGAAGCTTGTGTCCCTGTTCTGCATGAAGCAAATATAGCTTGCAGAAATGGAAGTAGGCAGTGGGCGTGTGTAGCTTGAATCTTTCTAAGTTTTCCACAGCAGCATCCTAGCTTTTATTTTATAGCCCCTATTATCACCTTCCATTTTTTTCTAGCAGTAAGTGCTGTCATTTTCTTGTGCTTAAAGCTTCCTTTGGAGACCTGACGATGGTTTAAGCCTTCCATTTGCTAAGGAATAAAGTATGTCTGGACTGCGCTATATCTAGCCAGGTATTGCTGGTGAGCCATAGGTTGCTCTGGCGCTCTTGGTTACCAAGGAGCTTGGTGCTGAATTACCAAAATAGCTCACCTTTATCACGTATGTCGTTGTGGCTAGCTGGTGGCCCTAAGGCTAGATCAGGTCTGTGGGCTGTGAACTGTGTTTGTGGGCCCGCTCCTGATGCCCACTGCACAGGTGGCTGAGGACATTGTTATGGCAGGAGGCAGCAGCAGCTTCTTGCTTTTGCAAAACCACTCTGCCTGGCTGTCCCGTCGTGCTGGGGACGCTTAAATCACGTTTGGGCTGCTGCCGCCTGATGCTGAAGCAGGTGAGCTATGGGGACGTCTGCCCGTAACGAGAGATGGAGAAGATGGCAAAGCTCCCTGTCGCCGAGCGTGCTGCCTGCGCTGCGGCGGGCAGGAAGCGCTCGCGCATGGCGAGGTGGCCTCTGCTTGCGGGAGGTTTTTGAGGCCGAGAGGGAGCTGGAGCGTGTCGTCCCCTCCCCCAGGCAGCGCCTGCTCCCACACTGCCGGCTGATGTGCAGCATCAAAACTAGACCGCCGTGGTGTAGTCCGAAGTTCTGTCAGCTTTCTGTATATCCCCTTAAAGTGCGTAGTTTAAAAATAAAAGTAAACCCTTTTTAAAACCATTCTGACTCACTCTACTGACTAGAGAAACAAGAGAATAGGAACTTCGAAGTTCTAGCCTCGGCTCCAACATCTGGCTTCCTTTTTTGGCCTTCAAGTCACGTCGTAACTTTCTGTGCCCCTTCGTTATCCCCGCTTTATTAAATCATGAAATGGGAGCTGAGACTTAATGCTGGTGAACTGTTTCACGTATTTACTAGTTCTGCAGCAAAGCCCGTGTGGCTGCGGAGCGCGGCACGGTGTGGTGCGTGGCCGGGTGGGCAGCTCTGCCTGCTGTGGCACCCTCGGCAGTAGCATCTGCCTGCGGTGGCCCTGGCTGAGGGCTGAACCTGTGTGTCCCTTTTGGCAGAGTTAGAAGAAAGAGGAATCGGAACTGAGTTTGTAGCAGGAAAGCTGGTCTCAACCGTGGCTGCTAAGGATGCTTCCCCCAGGAAGAAAGCTTTTTCTCTGAAGAAGATAGCTAATTTAGTGGAATGGTTATACATAATACCTTTCAGGATCTATAACTACAGTACATATGCCATATTTCAAGCTAAATGTAGGCTGTACCGTCTCCAGACGGACTAAAAGGTATTAAGGCAAAATTGTTGAGCCTCAAGGTCTACTAAACTAGCTTGAAAAGCCTCTTTCTGCTAGACGATGATCGTGGCAATCTGCTGATAGATGAGTATTGGTTGTTGGGATTGTTACAGCAGAAAAGCATTAAAACCTGGCATGTAGGACTGAGCTCATGCAGTGGCGTTCGGCACCGCAAAGAGATCGCTCAGTGTGCAGATACCTAAAAGCTCCAAGGAATTTGTGTTCTGTTTGGTTATTTTAATGCACATTGTTAGGTGTTGCCATTCAGGTCAGGGAGAAGGAGCTGCTGTTGTTATTTCTTAACAGATGTTGATATATGCGAAATAAAAAAATGTAGCTTTTATGTGTATAGAGTGATACCTGGTGGGTAGAATAATGTGTCCTAAAAGCCTTACAAATCATTATCCTCTATCAGTCAGCAGATATTTCCTGTTAGTAACTATATTTGTATTTGGGTCACTGCTGCATCCCAGGTGTTAACATGGCAATCTTCTACTTTTGGACAAAGAACGAAGCGTTTGCCTGCTTTGTTTTGTCAAAATGAAATGCTTGGAATACCATTTATAGAGGTGAAGTGTGTAGCAATTAGCTTTTTCCCCTACTGATGACGATGTTCAAGAAGTTGCTTACTCATCCAGGCAGCCCCTGGGGTTTCTTTCCGTGGTCAGAAATGGAGTGGTCCTCTGCTGAGAGCCTCTGGAAGGTCGGGGACGGCGCAGCTTCTCTGAGCCTGGGCTCAGGACCACCTAACGTTGGTGAAAGGTGTTTCTGTGGTGAAGCAACTTTTTTCCAACCGTATCCCCTACGCGCACACATGTCTCTTACTGCTTTCTTGATCTAGTTTTCTGTTTTCTATTTACAATCAGGATAGGAAGCTTTCACTCCTCCTGAAGTGTTTCAGGCTCTTCTAGCAACGTTACAAATTCCTTAATTTTTTTCCCCCTAATCTTCCCTGATCCCTCTCCTATGGGGATCATGCCCAGAAAGAAATTTCTTTTACCATTTCCCAGAACTTTGCATTAATGCTCCAAATTATCTTTTATTTGTTTCAGCATCTCCAAGTTTGTGGCTGGGTCTGCAAGTCTGTGTGTATTTTTAGCAGTTTGACTTAATATTTTATTACAGCTTTAATTGCAGCGTGAATTTCTTCCCGAGAGGGATTGTTGTGATTCGTTTTTGTCCCTTCTTTTGAGAAAGGAGCGTACTCATCTGTTTTGTATACTGGCTTGTCAGGATGCCAAAGTCAGCACTGAATGCAGGAGATGCAGCCTTCCAGAGGAAAGAGTGGGGTTTTTTTTTTCCTTACAAGAGATAATTTTGTCTGAAAAATCTGCGTTGTGCTTGGTTGATTCTCTCCTGCTTCAATCGGTAGAAACGGCACAGATTTCTTCTGTGTTGCAATACCACTAGTCCTTTTCTTTGGGATTGAGGGCGGTTTCTTCCACTGAAGTTTGTCTCAGTGGTTGTCTTCTTGGAGTAGTAGCTAGTGTCAAAGAACAGTGTGTTTAAAATCAAGGTCTAGAAGGGATACAGTAGAGAGCGCTACTCTGTAGTGATTAATTTGTCATTTCCCCCCCCATACCATTGCCCAGTTCCTTTGCTTATGGAGAGAAGATTGAATTTTCTACAATTCCTTGGCTTTCCTTTTGCAAACGTAGAGGAGAAAAAAAGAAAGAGGAGGACGATGCGATCCATAGCCTATAATCTCTGTTGTGCAAGCGCGAGGTAGGTGCTCAGCAGCAAGGCTGTTCTGCTCCCATCCGTGTCTGAAGGCTGCACCGGCTGCTCCTCTGCTCCCGCCAGCAGCCCAGGAGACCGGGAGAAATAATTTGTGATGGGGGAAAGGTGGAGGAGGAGGAGAAGGCTGCTTTGCAGCAGCTTGCAGCAAAGCTTCAGCTGCTTTTTCTTGTTTCCTGCTGGTGCTTGATGAAGCGGGCCAGGTCGTGTTGACTGAAGTCTGGTCGTGTGTTGGCCTGTCGGAGCCCACCGGTCCCGGGGAGGAAAGCCCTGCGGCCTTCCCCGCAGGCTGCACGCGAGGCTTGCCCCAGAGCCGCAGGAGATGCGAGGGTGAGAAGCAGACTGCTGTTGTGAAATACCCCAAAGTGCAGAAGCATCGCAGATACCAACATCTTGTTTTTCTTTAGGAGTGGACTAGAAGTTCTTCCTGCATGTGCTGTCCTTCGGAAACATTTAAAATTTAAAAAAAAAAAAAAAAAAGACGACTTGCAGAGTTATTCCCATGGTACATGTTATCCATGATGGTTTCATTATACACTCTTAAATACCCAACACAAGTTTTAATGCTCTTGCCAGGAATTAAACTTGCAATATCGCAGTCTTTTTTCCTTCTCTTTGACAGGGGGTGAGGGTCTTATAAAATATTGTATTTTTGTGTAGTGTAATCATACCTCCCTGGAAATCGGGTCTGGCTGGTGTAATATATTGGGTAAGGTATAATCCTTCTCCCAAGTTTACCATGAACCTTTCACTGATGTCACTTTGCGTAGTCTGGTGCTGGGAGAGTTTTTCCCCAAGGTAATGGGCTTAATCCTGCCAGGCAGCAGTGGATGTTGGAGAACTACCTGGAAAATGAGCAGCTGGGATGTGTCAGTGCAGTTAAAATCTCAGCGGGGGGTTGCCTTTCTGTAGATGGAGCTGCATCTGAATAGAAGTGCCACTTTAACAAATATGCTGAATAATTGTTTTCTTCTTGCATTCGCTTTCTTTTTTGCTTGTCCTAGTGCTTTCCATTTCCAACTCTGCATATGTGCATACTTTCAGAGACTCCTTAAGTTAGGATTGCAAACAACTGCAGTTCAGAGTGTTTGTCCGGGTATTATTGTGAGTTGTCTGCAGGTTGAGATAAATAAGGGCTTATTTATGGCTCTGCAGACAGTAAAGTATTTGAAGTGTTTTTAAAAATCTGTTAATGCATCTTGGATGGCTTAATGCTGATATGCCAGCATGCCAGGTTTATGACTCCTATCACTTATGCGTCTTTTTTCTAGTCTCCTCTCTGGTCAAAGGAGCTGCCACATTTGAACAAGTGGTGAGGAGCAAGCTTTTTAGCATTTTTAATTGTCAAATAACCATCTGTAAGAGCAAGAATAGTGTTCTTTGTAGAAAGACTTGGTTAAAACATGAAGATAGGTGTGTTGGTTTTGTGTTTTTTTTTTTTTTTTTTTTTAAACTGACTTCAAATAAAAAGGCCATGCTGCTGCTCATCTCTTGATTGTTCTGGAGCATTTGAGTAAGAAGATGCAAGCATTTTTCTTAATACCTTTTTCATTTTAGGAATAATTTTTATAAGGAGTTTTTTATTCCCTCCACAAATACCCTCCCCCCCAACATCCTTGTGTCCAAACTAGTATGGCCTTGGGATCTCTTTCCCACCTGCCTTTTTAAAACTCAGGTTACTTCACCTAAAATGGCAGGGGAAGTGTTATCTCAAAATGAGTTAAGTTGCATGCATTTGTTTGGGCCAGCCCTGTGGTCCTGTTTGTGCAAGCCTAGATTTGCTTATGCAGAGAAAAGGGAAGTGATTTGTACCCTGTGACTGTGGTCCCGCAGCTCTTGCACGAGCATCGCCTTACAAGAAGGGATGGGATCTCCCTCCAAGGGGTCGCAGGCTCATTTGAAGTGTGGCACATCCCAGGGAACCCAGCAAAGGGAGGGGGTGAGGTGAAAGGATGGACCCAAACACTGAGATTGCAAAACTGTTCCCTTTAGAGATGAGTTTCTAGACTTCACTGGAAGAGTTTAAGTTACTTCTGTACTCTGGAAGAGAGCCAGAGTCACCTTGCAGTGTTTTAGCATTCAGAAAGGGGCACGTGCCCAGCTGACCAGCCTTGGCAGATGATCAACCTTGTGTGGCGTCCATCTGAAGAGCGTACTATGACTTTATGGCTTGTTTTTTCTGATAACACCCAAACCAAAAAATTGTTATCAGTTTTGGCTGAAAAAGTGGTGGACAGCAGCTGAGAACTGCCTACTGAGGAAAGTCTGATGACTGTAGCTGGATTGTCAAATTAAGTCGTAAGTCCAAAAAATGGCTCTAGTGCCAGCTGTACCCACCTGGGACCCCCGTGCTATGGTGATGTGCAGTCGTATGATGCAGAGTATCGATCTCGAGTGGTGTGCTTTGGATACTTCTACGCTTCTCGTCTGTAGATCATTATTTTAGCAATTACTTGTTTGGGGAAATAATGTGTTGCTAAGTCTTTTCCAGCAGCTAAACCACAATAAATCAATTGGCAAGTCATCGGCACGTGACCTGCCTGCCATCCCCGGGCAGCGGTGCCCTATAAATCGCAGTTTGATGGTGGCTGCTCTTGTGCTCGTCCTCAGCGGTGCTGCGTCTAAATCTTACTTTGCTTATGCCAGCTTGCTATGATTATTTTATTCCCTTGGTGGGTTTCGAAGAGAATTTGTAGATGTTGAATTTTAATGCTCTATGGTTGCTGTGTTTCCATGTAATGAGTGTTTTGTAAAAAGCAAAGCAAATGCAAAATGCTTGGTAGAGGACATGCTGGCTGCTGGACTTGATTATGTCAATTAAGAGTTATCGGTTTAGAAAGAATCAGACTTGGACACTTGAGCCTGTTAGTCAAAGTTCAGCCTTAAAACCTGAAGCCTGGTTAACTGAACCTGCCTGTACAAGAAGATTTAAGAAATAAGATCCCTTAGGTATTCAAAAAGGTGCCTGGTTATTTGTGTAGCAGGCTGTTTACAGGTAAGATGATCTCTTTATCCTGTTTGAGAAATCAGATTATCACTGCTGGCTCTCCATAGCCTGTTCCACGCAGTAGTGTTCAGCCTGTGGTCATTTTTAGTCCTTTTTAGTTTAGTCCTTTAGTCATTCTTAGTTTAAATAAAATACCTTGATTCCTGAAGTGCAGTCTGGGGTGATGAGTTGTACAGGCAGAAGGGCCTTGAGCAGCTCTGGTGCCGGACATGAGCTTCATCACAGCAGGGAGATGGAGAGCAGCATAGTGCCTTTATTCCTCCGTCGATTGCCTTGAGGTAGAACAGTAAGTAATGACTTTTATAGTAGATTTTTTGCTTAAATTGTAGTATAACAGAAATGGGTTTGCAAAATCTACGTCTCATTAGTGAACTGTCAAAGTTGTGGCTCTTGAAACAAATGAACCAGGTAAGCAGGCTGTATTCTGCAGCCAGGAGATCTCTTGAAATGGCACCAGGAGCCTGAGCTGTTCTCAAAGCACAGACTGAAGCCGAGTCTAGTTTCTATTCATTAAACCACAAAAACATCTCTGAAATGCAACAAGGAAACTGAGAATAAAGGCTGAGCTGTGTCTTGATACCATCAGCAGCGTACTGCCGGGGAGCACGTATGTCACAGGGTCTGCGTGCTGTCTCCTAATTTAAGACCTCTGCGTGAGATATGCTGGTAAGGAGACCCTGGGAATAAGTGTGAAACCCCAGACTTCTAAAATCATTAGTTGGAAATGATTAAATGTAGTAAGTAATACTGCCTTTGAGCTGCACAGCTCTGCCTCTCGGTAGTGTGCATTCATCCTTTCTAGAGGATGCGTTGGGTGTCGTACAACCTCTAAAACGCTTCATAATTCTGCTTTTGTTGCTAAAAATAATACTGTGCTTCAGTTCTTTCATGAGCTTCACTGCATCGAGTGACCCAAGGCTGTTCCAGGGGTTCACTGAAGTGGCTGGTAATATCTGTGCTTCACTGACAACTACAAAAGGAAGGCTTTCGTGACCCACCCAAGTGGGCTTGAAATGACCCACCATCTTTCTGAGAGTGTAATTACTAATTTACACGTTCATTATCATGTTATGTTAGGGCTTGGGCAGGGAGGGGCTTTGAAAGACAGCCTAGTAATTCTTAAATGAGTAAATTACTACCTTAGTACATATGTACGTTAGGTATATGTGTTATTAAATTAGCCTCGACTGAGTTTCCTTAAAAATTATCTGCAATGCTAAAAAAAAAAAAAAAAGATAAAATAATAGGAGGAAGAAAATTCAGCAGCTAAGTGTAGTGGTTTGTATTTGTATGTGTGTAACTCTACTATTAAGTAACTGCACAAAATTGGAAGCAGAAGGCTCCGGGTTGGAAGAGGATGGGGCAGTGTAATTTAGCAAAGGCAGGGTGATGATGAGTTATTTTATACTAGCAGCTGCCGTTGTGGTGTGGACATGATTTTTCTTTTCTCTTCTTAACCCTATGCACTGGCTTCTTGGTGGCATTATAGCAATTCCTGCTGGGAACGCTTCAAACAAGGGGGTTGCACGTTGTGTGCTCTCCTGCAGGAGTTGCCAGTTAAGAGCATGAGCTGGTAGATGCAGCTGATAACTCATTTTAGCAGAGCTGGGTAAATGAGATCCAAACCTTGATAACCAGAGGGAGGCTGAATTGTGCTGGGCTGTGCGTCTTGTGCTGCTGATGGTAGGAGACATGGTGGGTAGGAAGGGGATGTAGAAGGAGGCCCCAAAAAATTAGGAGGTCAGGGCTGCGCTGGAAAAATACCTACGTTTGCTGTCAATATATGGTGTAGGGAGGCTTTATGGGCTGGTAGGTGTGAGATACAGCGTGAAAAGTGCTTCAGCAGTGCAGGTATCGAAGGGAGGGATGGAACAAGAGTGGGCGTCTGAGTTAAAAACATGATGGGGTGCAGAGGGGTGGTGAATAACAGCTCCCTAACAGAGAGAGATCCCATCTTTAAATAACGAGTAGAGACGTTGCAGTGAAGGCTTCTGGGTTCGGCGGTGCAAGTGTGTTTCCTACCTGCCACCGTGGAAGAGGTGTTTTTAAGGTTCGGCTCTCGTGGTGTAAAATCCATTCTTCCAGTCGGAGGAAGGTGTTCCAGTGCTGCCTGAAGGATGGCTGGAGTCACGTTTGTCACATTGCAGCTGCAATTAACATCTTACTAAAAAAGCCTTTGTAGAGGGATTACCTTAATTTTGTCTGGGAGTGATACCCATTTCCAAACACATTAGAAAAAAAATCAACAGACATAACCCTCCTCTTGCAGTTGTCATCAGCCTGAGTTGCCATATTTAGAGCACCGTTTGTATGATCGATACTCTACTGAGCTGTTAATAGCAAGCATTAAAAGGTTAACAGCTTGTGTTTTTATGGCAAAGCATTAGAGGAAAGCTTTCCTCTAAAAGAAACAATCGCTTTAGAGAACATAAAATGAAATAAAAAGATAGGAAGTGAGCTCTAAATGAAAGCACTTCTGGAGAAAATGGAAATGGCTTTTTTATAAAGCACTTTCATATCTTCCAGAACGATCAGGTACTTTTTTAAGGGGGTGGGGGGTTGTCTTTGGTTATACGCAAACTAAAATTAGTGTTGTATCTTCTATTAAAGTAAATGTGCAATGTCTAAATTGCAATCCAAAAATCATTCCTCTGTTATTCGCCAGAGTTGGATGAGTAACTCGTCCTACCCGAATGCTTTAGTCATAGGCTACAGGCTAAACCGAACTTGTTTTGGAGTCCTGGTTTAAGCAGCGAGGGGCAAAGATTTTGCTTTTCCGGAGCCTTACTGAGGTGCAGTGAACTGGAGTTTGAACAGCCTAAAATGCAGTGAGGTAGCTATTAATATTTTTTTCCTTAATCAACAGGAATCAGTTAATGGCTCATACATCTTAAAGTGTAATTGAACCATAGCCCTGAAATCAGCTGGTACATCCAGGTTTTGTAGATCCTTCTTTTGGTACTTTGGGGGATGGAGAGTGTCTTTGAATGTGCAAGTTCTTGGTAGCAAATCTCTTAATTTCTGTCAAAATAGGAAGCTGTAGTCTCAGCTGTCAATCTGTCATTTTTCTGGTTGTATGAGACTGCTATTAAAGGTTGGAGTTCATAGATAAATGGTATGAGTAAGCAGCTACACGCCTCTAGCTTGATAACAGTTAATGGAACACCTTAAGCAAACTTAATGACACAAACATGGGGAGGGTAAGGACGTAGATTGACAGTGGCTCTCCCACCCTGATCCATGTCAAGTCAGGCTCAGATCAGACGGGGCAGTTCCAGGAGCAGCAGACTTGGGGCAGACCTGACGCTTGCCCGATCCATGCGGGGCGGACCCAACATAGCAGAGCAGCAGTTAACAGCACCTATTTGGGGGAGAATCGGCTATGACGCATCTCCTGAGATGCTATCCTGGAAACAATTTCTAGGTTGAAGTATGGATGTCCTACCGGAACACAGGAATCTGTAGCTGTCGGTGCACTGGCGTTTAGACCCACTTGCTTACTTTCACGTATCACTAACTTGTTGACCTAACCAAGCTGTGACTGAGGACATTGTCTTTGGCTGGAGGATCTGCTGAATCTGGCAGCTGAGATCCTCCCTGCAGCAGCCTGCAGGCCTGAGCTCAACCATAGCATTTGGGCAATCGGAAGCAGTGGAGCTAGCGTAGATGGTGGCATGTCAAATCTTACCTTGACTGTTTTTAGTGAATTGCAGAGATTTTCATGGTAAAAAGCTCACATTACCTGCTCTCCAAACGGGGTTCACAGAATTGAGTATTTTTTTTCTTAAATGGTTGACAGAACAGAGCAAACGGCATTTCCTGGCAGTTTGATCCAGCCCCGAGTAGCCTGAGACATTGGGGGTGGTTTTTTACAGGGGTCAGATTCTATAACTCGTGAAAATGAGTGGGAAGTATTCCTGGTTTAATAGTTGAATATTTTGTAATGCCTCAGGAAGGTGAGGCAAACTGCCAGCCCTTACCCAGAAAGTCTGTAGTAGATTCTGCTAATGATGGTCCAGACTTCATGACTTTCCTTGAAAACCTTTAAAAATGAAATTTGCATATGACTCAAATGGCTGAATTCCAGACCAGACAGAAAGTGAAGTGAGTGCTGCTGGTTCTGACTGCCTGTGGGGTTTGATCTTGTCCTGACTGTGCAGGACTGAGGCAGTCGTTAAAGTCCATGCATTGCTGCTCGGTATCAGGATTCATTGGCATTTCTCTTTGCAGACCCTGGTGATGCTTTCCTTTCTTTTCTTCGGTGCAGAGTAAACGCCGAGCCCTAGAAGAAAGCAAACTGCATATTAACGTGAGCAGTAATACCGAGGCGCAGCTGGAAATATTACAGACATGTACAGCCGCAGGTCCTACAAACAGCTCTACTTTTATTACAGCCTCACTAGATAATCTACTTTCTGGGGTGTCTGGATATAGGTACAGTAAATTTCCTCCGCAGCTCTCCAACAGCATGTGTCCTCTTTATCTCAGTGACCTAGTTATCAGAGCCTTTGCCTGAAAGGTGGGCGATTACTGCATGCTCCAGGAACTTGAGGAATACCCAAAGGCATTAGCAAATGCAGAACGCTGCTCTCTACCTTTTTAAGTCCTGCCAACAGCTAGAAGGGGGTGCGCTTGGTGTGGCCATCAGATAGCACCTGGGGGAAGACCTGGGAGGCTCTCCTGTTTGCGGAGCCTGTCTGGGCTGGGTTTTGATTACTTCAGACAATTTGTGCTACTCCACCTTCCTTTGGCCAAACCCCTGGAACAGCCGGGAGAAGTCAAACAGGAGAAGAAAACAATCTCGGAGGTCACGCTGTTTCTTTCTGCCCAAGTTGGCCTTGGATTCTGGCCAGCCTGGGCTTTTTACATAAAATGCTTGCGTTTTGCTCTCTGTTTTCTGTTTTGCTTTTGACACGTTGAACATTGTGATGGTGGTGTTTTTATATAAAAGACTAAGCATGTTCTTAGGAGTAGGCGCTCTCATCTTCAAAATCTCAGTGCTGAGGCAGTTTGAAGTCAGTGGAGGACATGTCAGTTGTTCAAGATTTATGAAAACTCTGCAATTTATTTCCAAAAGTAGGAAATAAATCTTGAATCTTGGAAAAAATTGACTTATCTCAACTACTCTTCCTAAAGGATTGAATTAACTATCCGAAAACGATTGAGCCCTGCCATTCCTGTGTGAAGAGCTAACACTTCTCTGTGAATTGAGGTCATCTTGATCTTGGCCGGTGGAGGGGTGGAGTGGGAGAACAGTGGTTCTTGCAGAGGAATTTGCATCAAATTGATCTGCCCAACCTTCGGAAACTCCTCTTTGGGGGGTTGGCATCAGAAACTGCTGGTGAGACTTACTCCCTGTTGAGCAGCAGAGAACTAAACTGCAGGGATTTATGAAAATGTTGGATATGTATGTCTGGATCTGGTTGGGAGGAACTTGCAACAATGTGCAATGTCCCAGAAAGAAATGCACAGAAATGGCAGTGTGGCTATATGCTCATGTCATTAAGGACTCCACTTAATCAAATTTTGTTTTTTTCAAGTGAGGCTCTTATCCACAGTGTTGCTGTTATCTGGGAAATGGTGACTGGCAGGAGGAGGAGACTGTTCGGTGGCTGAAGGGCCGGCTTCAAGGGGAAGTTTACAGTGCAAGGGACTGTTTGCAGAGGCCATGTATAAATGGATTAAAGAGGTGATAATGGGTGCTTGATTTTGCTTAAGCTGACAAAGTGGCTTTGATTTGATTGTAGGTTATTTTAAGCCAATTTCCCACTAACAGTGTTTCTTGCTAAAATAGTCCTTGCTTTCTAGAGCAGGTCTTTAAAAAGAAAAAACAAAAAGAAGAAAGGGAGGGGAAGGAATAGGAAGGGTAGGATGAAATTCCGTATTCCTTTGCTAAGTAACTGAAAATGCACAGTGTCCTACAGAGCATCCATTTCCACTTGTTTGGAGAACAGAGCAGAATTTCTGTTCCCACGCTGTCGTGTTGAGCTGTCGGTTCTCCTGGGGGGTTAATCCAACCCCCGGCTGTTTGAGGAGGGTCTCCTGCTGCTTGGCCCTGTGGTGGTCCTTGGGGAAGCTGCTGTACGTGGAAATGGGAACTAGCAGAAGCCCGTGGTGTTTCTGCAAGTCGTCTCACTTGCTTGTCGCTTTGCAGAAGACTGCCAGTCATAATTTTTGTTTCAGTTTTTATTTTTTTGAGGCAGAACTTTCAGTTTTCTTTAATGGTTTACTTTGTTTCTGTGCAGAGGAAGGTCGGGGCTTGAATCTTGATGCATTTATTATTGATAGCATGCGTTGAAAACGTTGGAGGAATGACTAATAGCATGGTCTGTACTGTTTTCTAAGGCAATCCATTATCAGGCTTAGACCGTAAGGGAAGTGTGGCGCAGCTAGAGCGGCTAAGCTCAGTGGTGAGCTGTTAGAGAATAAAATCATCCCAACTCCAGAGAGTTGCGAAACTATAGTGACCTTGCAACGGCTGTATACTAGTTCTGGTAATTTGTTTTTTAGGACTTGGAAACACTGAGCTATAACTGATGAATTCCAATAATAAAAGCTAAATGTGGAGGTGGGGGGGATGTTCTTCTGGAATCAAATAGCTGAATACTTGCATATTGCTTTTCAAAGTGCTGGAAATTCTTTAATCTTTCAAGCTGCTACTTCCTGAGCACCATCAGTGTTGCAGGTGGCAATGTGGCGCAGTGTGGCACCGAGACAAAGACGGGAATAGGTGTCAGGAGTCCTCTCAAAATTCATGCTCCCCGTGCTATTGCTGTATTTATTATCTCTAAACGTCTGAAAGCGTCTTCACTTGAACTTGCTGTCCTTGTGAGAATTATTTGACAAGGACGAGCTGACTTAAAATTACTAAATGCCACCAAAAAAAAAAAGGAAACTTCTTGTACTGTTTTCATTAGTTAATGCAGCTGAGCAAATGGTCCTTCATGTCCAAAGCTTTCACTTGCAGAGGACAAATCTTGTTGCTACTTGACACCAATGAGCAGTTAAAATTCCGGATTATTTTGCCCTCCACCTGGACTTCATGCTCTTGTTGGTTTTTGGGTGCATATGTGATGTGAATGATGCCGACCTCCTGAGTGCAACTCAGAGGGGAAGTTAGTTTTAACTCTTTCCTTTAAATGTCGTTCCCAGGCATCTGAAGAGGCCTCGCTACGGGCTTTGGAGAGTCTCATGACAGAGTTTTTCCACAATTGCACAACGAATGAGCGGAAACGCGAGATAGGTGAGTTCATGCCACTTCTAACAGGTGGTCCCCTTTGGTTTCTGCTGCCTGCAGGACCTCAGCAGAGGTGACTTGGTTATGTTAAACAAATATAGCAGATGAAAGTGCTCTAGCTGATAGCGAACTGGCATCCTAGCCTCTCCTGCTTACGTATGAACTTGAAGTAAAGGCTTCCGTAGTTTGAGTTTCAGAGATCCCATGGCAGGTCCTATAGATGATTAATACGTCGGTAACTGTCTGCTGCTGTGAGCATGGAGATGCAGTTTTTTATCAAGGGTAGTAAGTCGGTTAGGGTGGGAGAAGGATGTTACGTTTTTCTCTGTCTGTACGTGGTTGAATTGCACGTCCTGGAAAACCTCTACCTTCTGCCTAGAGATGGAGCGTGGACTTCCGATTTGTTCAGCATTAAGATGGGAAAGCAGAAGACTGGCCTAGTTAATGTGAAATGACAAGTGGGAGTGCGGTTTCATTTTGGCTGGTGGTATTAAATATGTCCTTCTGAAAACCAGCAGAGACCTTACAGGTGCTCTAGATGAGCTTCTTGCATCTGTGGTTAATGGGTGTAAATAGGCTGTTTGCTTTTATTCTCAAACTTCTGTCGTCTCTAACTTCAGTGCCAAAAGTATGATCAGCATGAAAGACTTCTCCCAGAAATCTGGTAAAATAAAGAATAAGCAACTAGGCAAGTTTTTCTTTTTTTTTCTCCTGTTGTGGAGATCTCCTGCTGTGGAAAAGGTAAAAGCCTTCAGCATCCCCTGTTTTCCTGCTTAAGTTGCAGGAAAGAAACCAATTGAATAAGGCTTAAATTTGACTAGCCTGTAAAACAGCCCTTGCAGCTTTTCCCTTTGCCACATTTGGTACATAGTCACTTGATCCTGTACCCGAGTGTTTGGAGAGGTTCTTGATATGCTGACCTACAACAAAGTCAATGGCTCTTGGAGCAATTGCAGTAAGCCACGGGTGTGTTATAACGCTGTGTGTGATCTGAAGTACTCCTAGTCTTTCACAGTGACCTGGTATCCCAACATTTGGCTCTTATAGATAAAATGGTAATGCTCATAATATAATTTGTGATTTGTTTTAATATTCAGCTATTAGTCTGGTGTAGGATTTATGTCAACTGTATTTGAAAATGACATACCTATTTTGTTTTCATTAAAGTCTATTGTTAGATTGCTTCTAATGCTTTGGAGTGTGATTTTATTTTTTTTTTCCCCTCCTCCAGATTGAGTCATTCCCTGAACATGGGGTTTCTTCCATGCTCAGTGTGTTACTGTGCTATCAGTATACACTGTTACGGATTTGTTTACAGCTTAAGAATTTTAATGTAGTTTTTTTTAATTCTTTATTTTTTCAGAGGAGCTTTTAAATAACTTTGCCCAGCAGATAGGAGCCTGGAGATTCTGCCTCTATTTCCTGTCAAGTACAAGAAACGACTATGTAATGATGTACAGTTTGACCGTGTTTGAGGTAAGATGTGTAGTGTTGCCTGCTTAGTGCATTTTCCGTCTGGTGCAGTTGTATATGGCTATCGATTTTATTTGAAAATGTTTGTCTAAAATGACAGTCCTAGTAGGTACGGTGATAAAGGATGCTTTTATTGCTGTCTCCTAGAGAGGTTGCTTAATGGCAGGCTAAGAGTAGGAGAATATGAATCTTTGTACACAAATTGAAGAATTAATTTCCTGGCATCTCGAAGTACAAATTACCTACAGTTTCAGAGGCTGCTTGAGTTTTCTGCACAATGCTTTTAAGAGTGCTATTGCTTTTATACTCTTTTTATGGTCAGAAATACGTGCACAATTACCTGATACTAGCTACTGCAAACTTTAATGCTAAGAGGGAAGACAAAGTTGCTTTTATTTTTCTGACATCTCGTGGTTATGGTTGATGCTCTTGAGCTACATCCTGCAAGCTTATGTGCTAGTTGTAGAGGTAAGGTCTCTTTTAGAAGACCACATCCCACTCTTTACCCATTTATAAAAGAACAAAGTTATGGTTAAAAGCCTAAATATTGATTTGTGTATCTACTGGAAGAAACAAAAGCATTCTGTGAACAGCTCTGTTTTATCAACTGATTTCTCTGTGACCAGCGCAGTGTCTTCTGGGGCTTGGTCAATGTCACACCTCACCCGGGTCCATTTGTGGCCTCTCTATTATGTTCTTGGCCAGGTTGGCAGTCTGAGCTGTACTCCTAAATCAGAGGGGGTTTGTATCTTTGCAGTGGGCCACTTTTGAGATAGAGCAAACAACGCTGTTCTTAAAAGTTACGTTGTTTTGACAAATTATCCGCACTGTTGTTGTTGACTTCTTCACTTAAAATACTCCCTTTATTTATCTGGGGTTGCATAGGGAGTCTGGACTCAATCTGCAAACTGAATCTCGTTTGCCTTCCTCTCAAAAAGGGGTAATGGTGACAAATGGTGCGGGAGTTGTTCCCTGCTCTGGGGATGGGTGTCACACAGCAGCAGCTTGCAATAATCAAACTGATTTTTATGAAGAGGAAAACATGTTTGAATACTGAGCCTCTGCTTCTCAGGGGGGGGAAGTAGTACTGAAAAAATAATTGTGCCCAGAACTAAGCAAACAAAGAAATCACTGTCCAAGTGTAAAGTGAGGGACGGGAGTCCACAGCTCAGCTGAGAGATTAGGATCTCTCCCCTGAGGAGCTTGAATTTTCAAAGTTAACTGCTGTAGTCCTGTGCATTTGACCGGTCCTCATAGCCGCAGTCTGTCGTAATCTGCAACTTCATCAGTCTTCAGCCGTCTGTGAGTACTGAATGTCAGTAAAAGCGTGTATATAAACACAAGGATCATTCCCAAAACTTCCCGAGAATGTTGTATTTTCTAGGAAGTTAAAAGTGGATCTGGAATAAAAATCCTCATGGCCCCCTTCCAGATGAACCTTTTTCACTTCTTGCTTTTGGAAGAGAGAAAATCTTCCCAAAAACATTTCACAGGTGGAGAAAGCTGCCACTTTCAGGTCAAATAAGTAGAACAAAACTCAGTGGGCATTAAAGCATGAATATTTAAGCTAAAGCCTCTTCCAGTTTTATTGGGGCTTCTGAAATTCTCATTCTAGATTTGCATTGAGGAACTCTCATTTGGTTGGGTCATGGTTGTTTTTAAGCAATACTTCTGGATCTTCTCTGCAAAAAAAACCCCAAAAGCAGCCTCTTTGAGGCACTTAACGTATAAATATACCTCTGTACCTCTACACTGTGAACCGTACTCTGTACAGTACATCTGTACTGTGAATTGTATCTGCTTTGACCATAAATAATCTTCCATTTTCTGCAACAAACCACTTTGCAGTATCTCCTGCTTTTCAGTTCTCGAAGCTATATGCCTACAGATGGGTACAGACATTGCCTCAGTAGCAGGCCTCCTCAGTAAGTTATGCTGAGAGGCTCAGCTCCTAATGCTCCAGAGCCCCTAAATGGGATCGTAGTATGGCAGGAAAGCAATTTGCACCTCTGCCTTCTTATGGATTTTGTCTGTCTTTTAAGTGGACTAAAAGCTTTCTGTTAAAGTGGTGCCCTGTCACTGCAAGGCAGTCACTCCGACAGCGACCTTCCAGCTTGGCTTCAGGAGACCCAGGTAGCATCAGAGTCATCAAAAAACAAACTTGCTTCCCCTCTTTTTTTTTTTCCTGCTTCATACAGGCTATGCTTCCCCCTTTAAAGAGGAAAATTTAGGTGTCCAGGGTTAAAAGATAGTGGAAATACTTTATATGCATGCCAACTAGTTGTGTTTGACCCAAACCCAGTTAAAATGGTAATGTGCTGGTTGCTGTCACTTGTCAGTTAATAGAAATGCTGGTGCGTTCAAAGAGATATTGGTAGCAATTTCTGGGGCGTTGAAACCCATTCTTTGTGAAAATCTGATATTGGAGGGCTTCTACAAATCTGATGCTATTGTGGTGGGGGTTTGGTTTTTTTTGTTAGAACTCGTCCCTGTACACTATGCGGCTTGTAAGAGACAAGCTCAGTGAGTTTTGTTCAGCAGCTTGAGCCATCACTGTCTTCGATTGCCCAAGTATCCCATTAGGTAGCAAAGCTTATTCCAAGTTAGTTACTGATGCGGGGTTTGCCCTCCAAGCTGCTCTTGTTCTGCCTAGCTTAGTTTGCACACACTCACCTCTACGTGTTGTTAAAGATGTCGGGGTTGGTACTGGACTGCTGAGCAGTTAAAGCATCTTAAATTTCAGCTCTTTGCCCAGCGAGCTTGTGTCAGAACTCTAACGAGAGAAACATCTTCTGTTTAGCCTGCTAATACCTGCTTCTTTCCCTATCTACAGGTCTGCCCATGGTAGCAGAGAAGGTTGAACTACATCAGATGTAGATGCTTAAGTTTTTAACTGACCATGCTTGGTCAGTGGGAGGCCTGGATAGGTTTGAAAGCTATGGCCTTTTTCCTGCCTGTGCATTGTCAGCCCTGGGGCTTAAGACGCAACAGCTCTGCCTGGTGCTCTGTCCCTCCATTACGTGTCCGTGTTCTCTCGCTGTTTAACTTCAGTGAAGCACGATGAGCTCATTTGGGAGGTCTGTTTCTTTTCCAGAACCTAATCAATAAGATGTGGCTTGGGGTCCCATCTCAAGACAAAATGGAGATCCGCAGCTGCCTGCCCAAGCTCCTTTTAGCTCACCATAAAACTCTGCCTTACTTCATCAGGAACAAACTCTGCAAAGTCATTGTGGATATTGGCCGGCAAGACTGGCCAATGTTCTACCATGACTTTTTCACTAACATCTTGCAGGTAAGAAGTTGCTGAAGGGAAAACTTGGTTTCATTCTGAGAGACATTATTTTGTTTCCTTGAGTAGTGACTTCCCTTGACGAAGATTAAATAACTACATGAAAAACAAAGTTGCTTTTGAAATTCCTTTTTCTTTAACTTTGCAGATAACCCCTAGCTTCCTACACGTTACATTTCCTCCTGGTGTTATAAGTTTTTTTTGACGAAGGAACAATACTGTGCAACAAGTATCAACTGCACTTTGAATTTTAAATATTTAGGAGTAATTGTTGAAAATGTATGGGTTGTAGGTTGTTCTTTAAAGAAAAAAGTCAGTAAAACTCTGGATGCATCACTGGATGATTCTTAAAAGTGAAGTTTCTGAATGTAGCTGTTGGAGATTTTTCACCTAATAGCCAAAGATACCCTAAAATCTTTGGTACCTCATCATGTAAAGTCACTAATGGAATGTCGTTGGGGTGTTTAAGAGGGCTCTTGCAGGAAGACTAGAGTATGTATTTGAGGATCCTGGCTGAGACAGTGCCCTTAGTTTGAATGTTGGTCGTAATTCAGCATCTTCACAGTGAAGCCTGAGCCAGGCTAACAGCTCACTGCCGCTGGAGCCTAACTAGGCTGGTGCAAACCTCCTCTTTTGGTTTGAGTGCTTTGTTTCCAGTTCTCTCAAAATTGTTCATAATTGGCTTAAAGAGGCTGAGTGTAAACTGAAGTGCTGCACAGTCTTTTTCTGCTGACATAATTACATGATTTGAATGCAGCTATGCCCACAGACAAGCCACAAGGCAGTTATTTAAATAAAAGTCCTTGAGTGTCAGGAGTTTATTTGTTAAGACAAATAGATCTAGTATTAATTACAAAATTTAAAAAATGACAACTTGACCTACAGAGCTTGTTACTAACTGGTGTAACCTCTTTTCAGATAGCTTTCTGTAGTGATGTAGTGCGACATGCTGCAATTTTTTCCTGAATTGTCAATTTGACAATAAGTACTCTGAGACAACTGTCTACACTTACAGTTTTGGCTTTCATTTCACCTGGATCTGAACTGAAATGCTTTCTGAGCTTCTCCTTGCTTTTCTAGCACTTTGGAGGTTGTCTTAAGTGATTGCAGAGCCCACTTGGGGTATCTATTTTTCCTTAAGCCACTCCTTGTGAACTCAGCTGCGGATGGAAATGTTCCTATAAATTAATTCCTATAGCAGACACCTTCCAAAAATGTTCAGAGAAAGTGGAAGAAAAACACTTAATACTGAACTTCAAGACCTCAAAATAATGAAGAGTGGTACAGGAGCAGAATGACTTGCTTTTAGAGTTGCAGATGAGTCCTGTCGTAAGACTTTCTTCTTGAGATCATTTGAAGCAACTGTTTGATTCTTTAGCATTAAATTGTATCCCAGTACTCTAAGTAGTCTCTAAAACTTTTTTACTGAACCATTGGAGGGGTGAAGAAGAAAAGTAACTTGAACTATTGTATTGTTATTATGCAAAAACAGTAATTCTACATAGAAGGCGCTACTTCCTTAGAGGTATAAAATTTTTTAACATTACCGAAGTGCCAGTGCATGGTATTGCTAAACTTCCTGGTATTGTCAGAAAATATTCTGAGAGATGTTCAGTCTCTTTGCAACTTATTAACAAGTTCTGTGTTTCATTTAATTCTTTAGCTGTCTGCTCCTGTGCCATTGTGTTTCCTTTCTGAAAGCCAAGCTCACTTACATTTAGATTAAGAGCTTTTAGATGGGCTTTTTTACCCATGTATTTCACCAAACTGTGTGGCCTTAGCAGTGTTAACTCTGCCTGTCTCTGGTTTGGTGGGTCAGGGAGATTAGGACCGAAGTCAGCCTGTATTACAGAATTTATGACTTCAAGGATTGATTGTAGTAATTGTGATTGGCTTTAGACTTTTTTCTCCCAGAGGGAGTAGTGCATAAATCGTTTTGGATGTTCCAGGTCAACAGTGAAGAGCAGTGTTGTCTTTCAGCTGAAAATAAAACTTTGTTCCACTTGAATGTGTCTTTAAAATATCCCAGTGGCTAATGAAGGCAAAAATCATTGCTTTCTCCGGTCCTATTCCTGCATGTGGTGGAAGTTACCCTCTTTAGGGTAAATGTGACTTGCAGTTTGAGATGCAATACAGATGCAAGGAGAGGTGGGGTCCCTTAGCTGTGTTCTGGTGTCATCTGATATTGGCTGCAGCTTTTTGTCTGTATGGGGAGGGATGGGCTTTTTAATGGGAAACTGCTTGGCTGACGGTGCAGGCTCCCTACCTGAGTGTGGCTGCAGTGGCAGCCCTGTTACGTGGTGAAACTGCTGGTGCTGAGGCAATTCGGAGAAGTGATGATGTCAGCAGAAAGCAGTAAACAGAAGGAACAAACTATTACTGGTAAACATGCTGCTGGAACAGAGAATGTGTGCAATGACATTATGAAAGCTCTCTTGAAACTCCAAGGATTCCCATGGTACTTGAACTGTTGCAACATCGTAGAGTAATGTCTCGGGAAATCAAATATTTGCAGTTCTCTTCCCTCAACATGCGGCACCGCAAACTGTGGGAACTGATATTCCCTCAGTCTTGAAGCACTTGTAAACTGCTAATAGTGTTACTAATCCCCTGTTTGTCAGCTGATAGCTTTGCAGGATGTTATCATCACACGTTACATTCATGTCTTTTCCTCTCAGTTAATTCAGTCTCCTGTGACCACTCCTCTGGGACTGATCATGTTGAAAACTACTTCGGAAGAACTGGCATGTCCGCGGGAAGATCTTAGTGTAGCCCGGAAAGAAGAGCTACGCAAGCTGCTCCTAGACCAGGTGCAAACAGTGCTTGGGCTCCTCACAGGTATGAGTTACAGCACTTGCAGCATTGAAACGAACGTCCTCCTTCACCATCCCTACGATGCTAGCAAGCTTGCACATGCTGGGTTCAGTGAAGCAACGTGTGGGCGATGTAGTGGCTGCTTCTGCAGTTTGAATGCTCAGCTCTACCCTTAAGCATTTGGGTCAGTTTACTATGAAACAAGCTTGTGTAGCAGAGCAGCTGTATAGCTACATATGTCCTCCTCTTTATGAAGAGGGATTGAGATTGTGTGGATAAGCACTTGGTAATTTCTTTGGGCTCACTAAGAGAAGACAGTGTTCCTTGTCAGTGCACTAAAGATGTGTTCTACTGAAGTTCCCTTGCAGTCTCCAGTATGTTTGTTAGATCAATCTGTCTTTTAGCGGACTGTTCTGAAAAATATCTCTTTGGCCAGGTATTTTGGAGAGCATCTGGGACAAACACAGCGTTACTGCTGCCACTCCACCACCATCCCCAACCTCAGGAGAAAGTGGTAAGGATGGCTAAAGCTACAAGATACTATTTCCATATACTTAAACTTGCAATATCAGATGTAGATTCCTTCCTTTACTGTCTGACCTCTTGTAATAACCCTTTCCTAGAGCTTTTCATAGGCCAAGAAATTTCTGGTTGAAAAGACAAACCTTACATGAAGAAGCAATTTCCACTGCAGGGGCTGCCTCACTGAAAATGCCACCTCACTGAAGAGTGCGCATATAGCTTCTTGTTGTCCTCAGATGGAAAGAGCTTTCTAAAACATCAATGCAAAATGCTCTAATGTCAGTGAGTTGGCATTGTCCTTTATGAATTTCAGCTGTAAGCACATCAAAAGCCAGAGTGGAGCAAAACTGAAGCCCTAACTAAAAAAAAA